>NC_140617.1:50211652-50504152 GCF_057381915.1 Diplotaxodon limnothrissa
TATGACGTGCCCACCCCCAAGCCCCTATATGTATGTGTTATGTGAGAGTAAGAGTAATGTGGATGTCTAGGTTGCAGAATAAAATTGAGGCACAGGCGGCCAGAAGGGGACAGAGGGGGAGTGCCTCCCCTGCACCCTGGTGACATACCTGCACCCCAAGCCCTGCGTGTGTGGGTGGGTGTGGTAGAGCGGGAATAGGGAGGCAGCTGAGGATGGGGAGGGAAGAAAGGGAGGGGCAAGCGGCCCCTCCCTGGGGCCAGCTCCCCCGCTGACCCCAGTAGGCACCCGCACACTCTGGAACCCACCAGGGCAAGGGGGCCCAAGCCCATCCAGACCGGGGCCTGCAGCAGCAGCACCGCCCAGCCCCACAGAGTCCGGGGCAGCCCACCTGACTCCACCCCAGAGAAAACTGCACCCACCCCATCATCCAATCCTCTCCCAAACTACACAAGACAATAGACACCCAGGTGGAGTTCATTCTCCACCTCTCCATCCAGACCGGGGCCTGCAGCAGCAGCACCGCCCAGCCCCACAGAGTCCGGGGCAGCCCACCTGACTCCACCCCAGAGAAAACTGCACCCACCCCATCATCCAATCCTCTCCCAAACTACACAAGACAATAGACACCCAGGTGGAGTTCATTCTCCACCTCTCCTATATCTCTCCCCCCCCACCTGCAGAGTGAGCTCCTGTAGTGAGGAGACCACCTGCAAAGATATAACAACTTGTACCATACATCTATAAAGCCTTTTCAATTATAGTCCCAGAAAAGTTGAATCAGAACCATCTTTGTGGCCAAATCAAAAGGCACAATATAAGTACAGACCCAGTACCAAATACTGTACAAATGTTAATTTCTAAAAATCCTAAATTCATCTATAAATCCCAAAAAATGTGGTCAACCTGGACACATGCGCAGAACCCAGATGTAAAAGTTCAAGTTGTTTATGGAATAATTATGGAATAATTAGCACGATCCATTATGAATAAAGATCCAGGATGAAGGCAGCTGTGTGATCTGTCCCGTGCTAACCTGCCATGTCATGACTTTCTCTTGCTACTGTCATGATCCTGGGTCCTTTTGACCCAGCGTTTTGTGTTTTCTCTTCGCGATTTTGGTTCTGTTCTCCTCTAATCGGTGTTTACCCTGTTCCCCCCCCCCCCTGTGTGTTCCTGTTTTATTGTGAAGGTCTGCGTCTTATGTGAGTGTTTTCAGTTTGCCTCCCTGGTCTCGTCATGTTAATCACTCCCAGCTGTGTCTCCCACCTGTGTGTAATCTCCCTGTGTTCTCTGAATGTATTTAAGTTGTATTTTCTGTCTTAGTAATCGCTGGTTCGTCTGTGTTGTTTCCCCTCGGTCTCCCTGCGTCTCCCCGTATGTATTTCTCCGGACCTCCCTGCATCCTCATTCTGGTTTGTCTTATTAGTTTACCCAGTTTAGGTTTCCGGTTTCATGTTTTGTTGCCACCGCTGTTTGTACTTACACCCCTGTAAATAAACACTCACCTGCACCAGAGCTGCTGCCTTTTGGGTCCTTTTCTACATTCCACACGGCTTGCCCCGGCAATCCGTGACAGTATGAACCAGCCACCATGGACCCAGCGGCAGTAAATCCGTCCGAGGAGCTCCAGGACGACATTACGTACAATGTGGAGATTCTCCTCGGGCTATGGCTAGAGAACCCTCCAGAGGAGCTCCGTCGTGCCGTGGAAAGTCGGCTACAATGGCTCTTTTCTGGCCTGCCATGGCTTCTGCAGTCGCTCCCTCCGACCATGCAGGCTTTTCTCCGGCTCACACCGCACCTTCTCTCAGCCACTCCTGCCTCGCTGCCCGACTCGCCGGATGTGATCTTGCCCGGCCCGTCGGAGCCGTCTGCGGGGAGGAAACGCCGATCGTGCCGCACAGCCGGACGTTCGGGCTTCTAAATCGCCGGCTGTGGTGAGTGAGGACTCTTTTTCATTTTCGGACTGTATGACTGTTCATTCAGGGGCGATGTTCTGTGCAGCATATGATATTGTGAACAGCATATCACCTGCTCAGTTAGCTCCCCCGCAGCCACTCCCAGCTCAGTTAGCTCCCCCGCAGCCACTCCCAGCTCAGTTAGCTCCCCCGCAGCCACTCCCAGCTCAGTTAGCTCCCCCGCAGCCACCCTCAGTTCAGTTTCCAAAGCCTCCAGTGTCGCTTTCAGCTCAGTCTCCAGTGTCCAGCTACGTGTCTGTGAAGGTTCTCAGTCATACAGGTCATCATAGCTTAAGGAGCTTGGAAAGAAAAGCGTCTGGACTTCTTTAAGTTGCTTGAAGACGTTTCACCTCTCATCCGAGAACCTTCTTCAGTTCTAAGGTCAAATGGTGGAGAGTCCCAGATATTTCTTGCTACGTTTTTCCTCTAAGATCCTTGTCTGTGTGTGTGTGTGTGTGTGTGTGCGCGCACGTGCATATGGGTTCTGGTGTTCTTGTTTTTGTGCCGTGTTGGGACTTTATGGAGGGTCCCCGTCTTTTGGCTGTGATGACCTTGACAAGAGCCACTACTGAAGGCAGTTGCTGAGCTTGAGTCTACGCTAGCTTGTTGAATGACAACCATTGAAACCCTGAATCATGCATGAAGCGATTCTATCCTACGACTCTAAAGAAACCTTACCTTTGTTCTCTTTGTTCAGGAAACCTGTGGTTTGGGATAGAGTACTGAGTGTCTTGTAAACGTGATTTTGTTTACAAATAATATGTATCACTTATAAATAAAGTCAATGTTATTTTTAAGGAAGTCCTGTAACTGAGTCCTGTTTTGCTTACAACAGACCCGACATAATTTCCATTTCATGGTTCAAACTCTGCTGAATCTCAGCTTCTGTTTCACTTTTTGAAGCAAAACTTTTCCTCAGCAGTGGATACATTGGGCACAGCCTACAAGGTAACTCCAAAATAGTTACTTCTTTCCAGTACTCACAAAGATGACAAGCCGAGCAACTTAACACATGTGGGGTAACGATGTAGTGTCTGGTGAGGAAAAACCTCCATCCTAACTCAGCCAGCAGAAATCTAACAACTGCAGCCTTCAACAAACATTTCTGGTGGAGACCAAGGTAAAACTCTGGAACACACAAGGCTCAAGACACAGCCACAAACCAACCCAAGTATCACGGTGGGCTGGCGTGTCTATTACACATTTTGCCTGATATCAGGTCGCACAAACACAGAGACAAAGAAGGGAAGAGAGTCAAAGGGAGAGTCAAAACTGGACAGAGAAGAGGAAAAGGGCGAGACAGACCAGTAGGACCAGGACACCCTGACCAGGGATGGGATCTGATAAGAATTTAGCAAATCTGATTTCATTGATATCACCTATCAGTTTGATTCCTTATCACTTCTTTTATTTATTGTCATTATTTTCTCATTGGCCCCACCTTGAGTGTCACTGCCATCTATTTCATTTGTGTAAATTAATTGCATTTTTGCATTAGCAGCAAAATGCAGTTGTTTCTGTCCTGGATGCAGTTTCAACTTGTCTTTTTATTTAACGTATAAATAAAATGTTCATATCCACACTGTACGTTGTAGACTGCGCCACTATTTTCCTCCTCCGGCACAAGGAATGAAAAGTTGATTGTAGTGTAAGTAGAACTGATAAGGGGGATTGATAGGCAGCAGACTAACAATATCAAAGAACTGAACTAGTCATTTCCCAACCCTAGTTTAGAGATAGTTTTATTGATTCAGCTCTTTTAGTCAGAATATTTTTGTCAGACAACCAGACTTTCTGACCTGGAGAGTAGTTGGGGCCTGAGATTTGATGGCAATCGGCTTGGTGCTTGTTTTGTTCCTGCATCCTTAGAAATGCTGTTTTGGTGTCTCTCCAAAGGCAACAGCAGCAATGGAGATGATGCTGGATGGAGGGAGCACAACACTTGCTGTCCTGGGAATGCAAACAGAAAACATCTGGAGTTGTGTACCTACTCTAGCTAAGCCAGCTGGGTACTCCACATAGGCTGGTTTGATTGGACCACACAGAGCCTGGTTGGCTGTCTTGGTCTGGCCGTTGGTCTGTGCATGGAACTTAGCAAAGAGACTAACCTTGTTGACCGAGGCCCAATGGGAAACTTGAAAATTTGCTTTGGGCACAGACAGGGCAGGTGGAGACATATTACACCTGGAACCAAAGACAGACACCAAAACAACCTCTGGAGAAATAAGACTGTCCATTACTGCCTTAGTTGGCAGTTGAACCTTACAGTGTGAGCCCAGAGGATTACCTGGGGCCTTATTGCTGTAGGAACATAGAGTCAAGTAGGTGGTCCACCTCCAGGATTGGGTTTGGTCTGCTGCTGTCTTGACCAAGTATCCGATCTGTCAGGAGACCTTTAGGACAACACAGGTGGGCAACAGAACGGGCTCAGGTTATCAGATTTATAGATTACCAGTCTTCCTTCAAAGAACAGCTCGCTTGAAGTTAAACCCATTCTCACTCCATATGTCTGTGTTTGGGTTTTCTCTCTAACCCATGAGTCCTATAGCTACCTACAGCCTTCTGACAGCTTTTCTTTATCTTTTTTTAACGCCATCGTCTATCTCTATTTTCAGTCACCTTCTTCATTTCGCTACACTTCCCTGCTGACTTTAAGCTCCTCTGAAGTTTGGAGAAACCGCTAACAGCAAATAGCCATCTGGCAATCGATGAATACTGAAGCTTTTTCAGTATTCCCTACATTTTCGCACAGCCACATTGGTTCCCCCTCAGCCTTAATGGGCAAAATGCCGGGTGCATATCTGTAAAGTCTAGTGTGACAGGTGTCCTATGTGAGGCAGGGCAAAGTCCCTTTAGTCTTGTGGTTAATGAAGAAGTCATGCAAAGAGTTGCCTCACCCATTTCTCACTCTTCCTCACCCTCTATTTTCCCTCCATTTCCATTTGTTCCCACATTGTGGTTAACAAGTGAATGCAAAGTGTTGTCTTTGTGCTTGGACTGTACCCATTAGTGCCCTTATATTCTGTATCGTAAATGCCACCAAGTGACTAAGCCTTCTGATTTATTCATTGGCTCGTTTGGGATTTGTGTCTCCTTGTGTGGTTGGTTTTAAGATTGGCTGCCTCTGCTGCTTGCACCACTGACCTGCTTATGTTTTAACAGATCTTCTGGGTTACTTAACATGTGCACATACACAAACACACATGCTACAAAGGCATAAAGTAATGACATCTTGAGGGGTGTGAATGGCTAATTAGTTAATTGGAAGTCTCCTTCTCAAGCTGTCTGAAATGATCTATGTCATGAAAGACAGTCATTGATTTTTGGGCTTGTCTGTAGTTACTTCTGTATTGTGTATTTACTGTCTGTGCCTGTTCACAATCCAGTGTTTACCATCTTAAAGCCAGATGTATCGTCAAATAGCTCTTCTATTGATATATCACTTCAGTTCTTACAGTTACTCTTTAGACATTACACCGAGTCAAGGCCCATATACATGAACTTTTAAAGATTAACCTAGTGAGGTTTCATGGTGTGAAGTAACACTTTTTATGTGAAAACATGCAAATGTTATATAATGTATTTCTTATTGTTGCTTCTTTTGGTTAAGGTACGATACGAAGTAACAATCCGATTACTCAGAACTTACAGGGCTAACCCCAAAGCAACATTAGTCATCCTTATATTGAAAGAAAACATGTACAATCCAAAACATGTGATACAGGGTGAGTTATTAGCAACAAGCAGTAGCAGCAAATGCCTTGTATCAACCCAGCAAGCTAGAATATTAATGACTGAGCTGGGCCTCTATCAGAACAGCTTTGTTGCTGCTTGTTACAGATTCTCCAGTCTTAGAACTGAAAAATAATTTCTCTTCATGAAGTGATGAACGCTATTCTTAAACCCCTCCATAGGGGAAGCAGCATGTGCTCTTTTCTATGGATTGGGCTACTCAATTTCAATTTACTGGTGTTCAAGTAAAGAATGGCACGAGGACCACAGCGCAGAACAACATACATTCACACAACCAACAGAAATGCATGATGACACATGAAGATTATGGGGGTTTTTTTTGTTTTTTTTTTAAAAGAGGACAGTACAGGCAGAGCACAGCGGCCAGCCCAACACAAATTTGGGACTGTTTGCTTAAACTAATTGTCAGGACAGCTGATGCTGTTTCTTTAACAGTATGAAGTCTCCCATATATGTTCAGTTGGGCTGAGATCTGTGAGGTGTATAAATCACATCATTTGAGCTTGTACCCCATCACCAATACCGAAACTGGTTTTCCTGTTTTTGTTACCTGTTTGTAGGACATGAGTTTACATAAAGCTCTATGTATTAAAGTGGTGATGTGCAGAGGTTCCCCATTTATATTACAGGTTCACATCTTCCAATTGTTGTTGTGAGAAAAGATTCTTGTAGGTCTTTGGCCGTAGTAATGTCCTGGTTCCACTGCACAGCTGTGAAGTCCTGACATCACAGCCTTTACAGTGATATCTGAATTCTGAAGTATTCTTTATTCAGTATTCATATCAGTGTTGCTATGTCATAGCAAAGTGTGGTTGAGGTCACAGAGATTTCAGTCACGCAGGCACATATATATTACAGTACACATTTTTACATTTAGATAAGGGTATGCAGATTGTTCAATCACAGCTTTTATTCATTTACAAAATATCCACAACGTTGGGAAGTAAATGCTGTTAAAATCAAGGCTCTAGTTTTCTTTTTGCAGCTTTCACTCAAGCTGTTTTCCTCACAGATCTCCATTTCTCTTCTCATTCTCCTTTTCCTGCTCTCAGAACCTGAATTCAGTCCTCCATACCACACCAGTGCTGCTGCTGCTCCATCCATCCTCCTTGCATTTTGTGCACATTTTGTCATGAAATCACCATAAAATCTTTACACAGAAGAGACACACTTGTTTTGGATAGATTTGCACCAATATTGTGTAAGTGTAGCTGATGTATGGAAACAGTCACCTTTACTAAAACAATCAAGAGTCTACTAGTTCCATAATGAAATGTCGTGAGATCAGAGTATTATATTTAATCAAGAAACAGGGTAACTATGTGCGAATGCTGTTTGTTGATTACAGTTCAGCGTTTAACACAATAGTGCCCTGCAGACTGTTCACAAAGCTCAGGGTCTGTGTGCATGGGTGTTGGACTTCCTCACTGGCAGAACTCAGGTGGTGAGGGTGGGCAGGTGCTTCTCCAACAGCATCACCATCAACACAGGAGCACCTCAGGGATGTGTCCTCTCGCCACTGCTCTACTCCCTCTACACTTCAGACTGTGTGGCCACCCACGGCTCCAACACCATTGTGAAGTTTGCTGACGACACAGTGGTGTTGGGTGCCATCTCCAACAACGATGAGGCGGCCTACATGGATGAAGTGAAGAATCTGGCATCGTGGTGCCAGGACAACCACCTCCAGCTGAACGTCAGCAAGACCAAGGAGCTGGTGGTGGACTTCAGAAGGGGTCAGCACAGAGACTACAAGCCCATTATCATCAATGGAGCTCCAGTGGAGAGGGTGCAGTCCTTCAAGTATCTTGGTGTTCACATCTCCTCAGACCTGACATGGGCTGCCCACATTCAGGTCCAGACCAAAAAGGCTAGGCAGCGCCTGTATCACCTACGACAACTGAGGAAGTTCAGGGTCTCTCCAAAGATCCTCAGGATTTTCTATACAGGCGCTGTGGAGAGCATCCTCACACAGAACATGACATCATGGTTTGGGAACAGCTGTGTGAAGGACCAAAAAGCTCTCCAGAGAGTGATCCGCACAGCAGAACGCTGCTGCAGGATTGCTCTCCCGCCGCTTCAGGACACCTACACCAGGAGATGCCAGACTAGAGCAGATACTGAAGGACCCGTCCCATCCTGGCAACAAACTGTTCCAACTTCTGTTGGGGCAGATGCGGAAGGCTTGGTATGTGTGTAGATTGTGGTGCAGGAGTGAACATTGAATGAAGGGCAAGAGAGAGGGTGTGTGTGTGTGAGTGTAGTGAGATAGTGATAGTAGTAGTATATGATAGTAGTAGTAGTAGTGTGATATTATATAATATTTATATAATATATATATATATGTGTGTGTGTGTATATATATATATGTATATATATATATGTGTGTGTGTGTGTATGTGTATTTGTTTTTATATATATATACATATATATATATATATATATACATATATATATATATATACATACATATATATATATATACATATATATATATATATACATATACATATATATATATATATACATATATATATATATATATATATATATATATATGTATATATGTATGTGTATATATATATATATATATATATATATATATATATATATTATATATATATGTATGTGTATATATATATATATATATATATATATATATATATATATATATATATATATATATATATATATGTATATATGTATATATATATATATATATACACATACATATATATATATATATATATATATATATATATATATATATATATATATATATATATATATGTGTATGTGTATATGTATATATGTATGTGTATGTGTATGTATATATATGTATGTGTATATATATATGTATATATATATATATATGTATATATGTATGTGTATATGTATATATGTGTATGTGTATGTATATGTATATATGTATATGTATATGTGTATATATATATATGTATATATGTATATGTGTATATATATATGTATATATGTGTATGTGTATATGTGTATATATATATATGTATATATGTGTATGTGTATGTGTATGTATATGTATATATGTATATGTATATGTGTATATATATATATGTATATATGTATATGTGTATATATATATGTATATATGTGTATGTGTATATGTGTATATATATATATGTATATATGTGTATGTGTATGTGTATGTATATGTATATATGTATATGTATATGTGTATATATATATATGTATATATGTATATGTGTATATGTGTATATATATATGTATATATGTGTATGTGTATATGTGTATATATATATATGTATATATGTGTATGTGTATGTGTATGTATATGTATATATGTATATGTATATGTGTATATATATATATATGTATGTGTATATGTATGTATATGTATATGTGTATGTGTATATGTATGTATATGTATATGTGTATATATGTGTATATGTATGTATATATATGTATGTATATATGTGTGTGTATGTGTATATATATATATATGTGTATATATGTTCTTCCTCTTGACATGTCGAGGAGCGTGTCAGGCTACATTTCACTGTGTGTTATACTTGTATAACTATGCATGTGACAAATAAAGAACCTTGAACCTTAATCTGTAAACTATATTCAGTGGAGCTCAATATTGTCTGTACAGATTCCAGTGTTGTCCATTTAATAGTGCTTGTAGAATTTTAGTGCGTACAGGAGTAGCACTGTCATGTCCTGAGCCATTACACGCATACACTACGTCAGCTGCAGTTCCTGATAACCCAATAAGCTTTGTTTTTTGTAAAGGCAGCAGTAGCTGAGGTTCTCTGACCATGTGATGCTTTCTGTATATTACCTCACATACTGTCAATTCATCTAATGGGAAGTATTAAAAACAGCTGCATCTGCGACTCTGTTTCTAAAGTTTTAAATGTCATTCTGCCAGACGTTTATCAGTCCACTACCCATTTTACACAGTAATCGGTCAGATGACCACAGGTGAAAAAGAAGCCAGAATTTGCCCTGCTTGTGTTGCTTTTCATGTGCCCACATAGCAAAATTGGTATGGCCCGGATCTGGCCCACACAATGTGCTTACACATGGCCCACATACCGCAAAAAATGACGGCCCCTTGGAGGCATATGTGAAATGAGAACTTGTAAAGGTACTCATCTGTCCTGGTTGCCTCTTGCAGGATGTGGAGCAAAAGAGTGAAAGCGGCTCAATCACCTGTTTAAGAGCTCTTGGAGCAGACCAGTGTGCCAGGTTAGGGAGTATGGTTAAAGAGGGTTTTAATTTAGATAGAAATGGGTGAACCTTATGTTATTGGTTTGTTTATAGCATGTGCTGGAAATATGTATATGTTTGTGATGTGCTTTAATGTTATTGTATGTTTGTTTGTGTGGAGGGTTATGTTTCATGTTGATTAGTTAACCCCCATACTTGGGCTATTCCGGATGCTCACCTGAAAAGGTAGAGTATAAAAGGAAGCCATTTTGTTTAGTTGTAGTTAGTGTTATCATGCTCCTTCTTTAATAAAGTGCCAATCCATGGATGTCTTTTACTCCAGTCTCGCGTCATATTATTGGACAGAACCTATGACCGCCGGCCAAAACTGACAAGTGGTGGCCCACACATCGGCCATTACAAGGCCAGTTGCAGACACACTGCTGGCCCACAACAGTTTCAACTCTGGCCCCAGATGTTAGCCTAATGTGTACCTTAATCAAGCCTTGTAATGACGACATGTGCTGGAACCTAATAGTGCAAAAGCAACATGATGAAACTCTGTTCAGACTAATTCTTATATAGCACTTTGCTACTCTCCCGGTTTACTCAAAGTGCTCTATACAACAGACCATATTCACCCAATTCCTCTAAACTGAGTGCTTCCTAACTACAGCCACACACATTCTCACTCTTGCAGACTGGAAGAACCAGGGATCGAACCACTAACCTTCTGATCAGTAGGTGACCTGCTCTTCCTCCTGAGCTACAGCCACCCACTAGAAAAGATGACTAAACCGTCACTAGGTATTGCTGCCAAAGGAATCTCTGAAGAAACTACATGCTCAATTTGTTGGCTTTGTTTGATTATGCAGCTGTGTAAAAGATCAGCCCTGATCTGAACATCATTTACTGCATCCTTTAAAATCATTGAATCCTTTTCATATATTTATTAGCTCTTACAGTCTGATGCTGATCTCAGTAACAAACGGGCTGCTTCCTTCCCTGTAGGAAGGTTTGCAGATGTGGCTAAAAGAGGGTGATGCACTGTCATCAGTCAGTCAGCAAAGGAGACTGTTTTCTAAGTTTGATATGTAGGATTCTCTCATACTGAAATATTTATTTAGCATAGAAATCGTTTTTACTTGACAGTGTTTTGTGCTGAAATTAGGATTATTTCATATTAAATAGTGATGTGCATTGGCTGAATAGCACTAAGTGGGAAGGAGACTTGCGTTTTAAAACTTTTGTATTGTTATGTTTGGATTACCTGTGTCTGAAGAATACTGCAAAGAGAGAGAATAAAGGCATGCTCACATTTACAAATACATCACCATTTCCTTGTAAAAGCTGTATTTATGTTATGTTATATTTAAGTTCATATTATTCCTAATTATTCAATAATTCCTCATATTTGTTCCATGAACACTACATTGAATAAAATATATTGTGTCAAGCTTCAGATATGAGAGTATAGATCGTTCCCTGGGTGCCTGATGGAAGCATTGGTCTGTGCTGGGGCAGGAATAACACACACACTCGATATGTACTGTGCCCAGCTGAATTGTTGGCTTAAAAAGGCATGGAACAAAAAGGGATGGTAGAAACTGCCTTATGTGAGCACGCCTTCATTCTTTCTTTTAGCACTTTCTGTTGTCAGAAGGGAGTTTCCCGATATTCTGGACATACAGTGGGGCAAAAAAGTATTTAGTCAGCCAACGATTGTGCAAGTTCCCCCACCTAAAATGATGACAGAGGTCAGTAATTTGCACCAGAGGTACACTTCAACTGTGAGAGACAGAATGTGAAAAAAAAATCCATGAATCCACATGGTAGGATTTGTAAAGAATTTATTCGTAAATCAGGGTGGAAAATAAGTATTTGGTCAATAACAAAAATACAACTCAATACTTTGTAACATAACCTTTGTTGGCAATAACAGAGGTCAAACGTTTACTATAGGTCTTTACCAGGTTTGCACACACAGTAGCTGGTATTTTGGCCCATTCCTCCATGCAGATCTTCTCGAGAGCAGTGATGTTTTGGGGCTGTCGCAGAGCAACACGGACTTTCAACTCCCGCCACAGATTTTCTATGGGGTTGAGGTCTGGAGACTGGCTAGGCCACTCCAGGACTTTCAAATGCTTCTTACGGAGCCACTCCTTTGTTGCCCGGGCGGTGTGTTTTGGATCATTGTCATGTTGGAAGACCCAGCCTCGTTTCATCTTCAAAGTTCTCAGTGATGGAAGGAGGTTTTGGCTCAAAATCTCACGATACATGGCCCCATTCATTCTGTCCTTAACACGGATCAGTCGTCCTGTCCCCTTGGCAGAAAAACAGCCCCATAGCATGATGTTTCCACCCCCATGCTTCACAGTAGGTATGGTGTTCTTGGGATGCAACTCAGTATTCGTCTTCCTCCAAACACGACGAGTTGAGTTTATACCAAAAAGTTCTACCACATGACATTCTCCCAATCCTCTGCTGTATCATCCATGTGCTCTCTGGCAAACTTCAGACGGGCCTGGACATGCACTGGCTTCAGCAGGAACACGTCTGGCACTGCGGGATTTGATTCCCTGCCGTTGTAGTGTGTTACTGATGGTGACCTTTCTTACTTTGGTCCCAGCTCTCTGCAGGTCATTCACCAGGTCCCCCCGTGTGGTTCTGGGATCTTTGCTCACCGTTCTCATGATCATTTTGACCCCACGGGATGAGATCTTGCGTGGAGCCCCAGATCGAGGGAGATTATCAGTGGTGTTGTATGTCTTCCATTTTCTGATGATTGCTCCCACAGTTGATTTTTTCACACCAAGCTGCTTGCCTATTGTAGATTCACTCTTCCCAGTCTGGTGCAGGTCTACAATACTTTTCCTGGTGTCCTTCGAAAGCTCTTTGGTCTTGGCCATGGCGGAGTTTGGAGTCTGACTGTTTGAGGCTGTGGACAGGTGTCTTTTATACAGATGATGAGTTCAAACAGGTGCCATTTATACAGGTAACGAGTGGGGGACAGAAAAGCTTCTTACAGAAGACGTTACAGGTCTGTGAGAGCCAGAGATTTTCCTTGTTTGAGGTGACCAAATACTTATTTTCCACCCTGATTTACGAATAAATGCTTTACAAATCCTACCATGTGAATTCATGGATTTTTTTTTCACATTCTGTCTCTCACAGTTGAAGTGTACCTCTGGTGCAAATTACTGACCTCTGTCATCATTTTAGGTGGGGGAACTTGCACAATCGGTGGCTGACTAAATACTTTTTTGCCCCACTGTATCTGCAGTACCTTCAGTCTCGACATCCACACAGCAGGAGAGATATGCTTAAATTTTCGATGGTCACAGATGGACGTGTGTGTGTGTGTGTGTGTGTGTGTGTGTGTGTGTGTGTGTGTGTGTGTGTGTGAGAGAGAGAGAGAGAGTGAGAGAGCGAGAGTAGAAGGGGGAGAGTTAAAAGTTTCTGCTCTAATGCACCTTGTTATCCATTCATACTGCACTAAACACAGCCTGAGGCGATTCTATCTCTCCCTCTCTATCACTCTCTCTGTCTTGCTCCCTTTTATGTCCATTTCTATGTTAAAAGAATGAAGATTTAAATAACTCTGACTGTGTGCAAGACTGAATAGGTATGTCTCCCCTCCCCCCAAACCCAACCCCAACATCACCATCACCACATTTCTTGTCACAAAATCAATTTTTAGTTTAGCAAGAATAAACCTGTCTCCTTTCATCGCAGAGGCTGGCTAAATAATTGAGTACATATATGCACACACATACACCTAAAAAACAATTACACACTTTTGCACTTGTAAAGTACTTTTTGTGAAAAGGAACATTGCTGAGCATTTTATCATTTTTCTTTCTTACATCAATGTGTGTCTGTGATTTTGATACATTTTAGAGAATTATTAAAGATATCCCTCCGAGACATTAAATCTACTCTGTGTTTTTGTTACAACATACCATAAAAATCAAATACAATAACATATTCATTATTGGACTCCACTCCTATTTACATGACTCTCAAATACATAGATGCATAATCCAACCACTCCAAGGGTGTTCTCGAACTGACCCACATAGCAAAATTGGTATGGCCCGGATGTGGCCCACACATGGGCCAGCACAAGGCCAGTTGCCGACACACTCCTGGCCTTGTGCTGGCCCATGTGTGGGCCACCTCTGGCAAACCTGGTCTGGGCCACCAAAGGGCTGTCATTCTTTGCGATATCTGTGCCATGTGTAAGTTGTGTGCAGCCACGGGCCAGTTGCAGACTGCTGGCCCACAACAGTTTCAGCTCTGGCTCCAGATGTCAGCATAATGTGTACCTTACTCAAGCCATGTAATAACAGAATATGCCAGAACCTAATAGTGCAAAATTAACATGACAAAATTCTGTTCAGACAATGAATTACCTGAATCTTACTGTATACTCCCCTGGGTTACTCAAAGTGCTCTATACAACATGCCACATTCAGACACTTCCTCTAAACTGAGTGATTCCTACTGCGTTCATACACTTTCACACTCTTGGCACGCAGACTTGAGGAGCCAAGGATCGAACCACTAACCTTCCGAGCAGTAGGTGACCTGCTCTTCCACCTGAGCTACAGCCACCCAGTGGTAAACCTGAGTAAACCGTCACTAGGTTTTGGATAAAGTGTACACTCACAAACCTGCTTTTGAAACGTTGGCTACCATAGCAGTATAGTATTGCAACATGGCATTTGGATCTTCTAACTAAAATAGGAAAATAGGAACATAAACAGTGTCATCATTGCCAGACCTGGCCCACATCTGGTTGACATACACTCTGCCATGACAGTCCGAAGTGCCTGCTTGATGCCAGATCCAGGCCAGATCTGTTTTCTATGAGCCTGGGCCACGTAAACCAAACCACAATCGGGCCAGATATGACATGCCATCACATAAACAGTGCCATCTATGCCAGGCCAAGCCCAAATCTGGATGACATACCACTCACCATGCCAGAAGTCAGCCAGCAGTGGATACACAGGGCAAAACGAATTCACACCAGCAAGACTGAGGTACAAAGGAAAAAACAGGGCTTTGGAGTCACAGCAAACTAAGACGAGGCAAATGAAACCATCCGTTCAGTCAGCACGGATTCTTTGAGGTCCTCTAGCGAATGAGGCAATATAGTGGATGAGCCTAGAGCATTGCTTAAGACCTAGAGCAAATACAACGACGTTAGTATTATATACTGATCTCAAACTTGACAGTCTGATAGTTTCTGGCTTCAGAACTTTTTAGGTAGCTCTGAGGTATTTCAGTGACTCCTACAGCAGGAAAGGTGGAGACCAAACAACACAGGGTATGTGTGGAGTCCTATTAATTAATGCTTAAATATGATCTTAAACCAAATCTACCTTTATTAATGGTGTATGTACCACAGGCCTTCAAGCTGGCTGTAGTTAAACCTTTACTCAAAAAGCATCTCTAGACCCAGCAGTCTTAGCTAATTATAGGCCAATCGCCAACCTTCCTTTCATATCAAACATCCTTGAAAGAGTAGTTGTCAAACAGCTAACAGATCATCTGCAGAGGAATGGTTTATTTGAAGAGTTTCAGTCAGGTTTCAGAGCTCATCACAGCACAGAAACAGCTTTAGAAACAGAAACAGAAACAGAAACAACATACAGAAGTACTGTGCTGGGGATGCCTGTACTCCTAAGCTTTCCAGTCCAGTGAAACAGTGAAATATGCCACCTGCAGAAGTTCTCTGTTCCCACCACAGTGGCGGGGTCTTTTAGAGTTGGGCAGGAACTGGGGAATAAGGAACTGGTAAGATTTCTGTGGAGTAATCCAGCAGAACTGGAGGGCCAACAGTTATGCTGTGCACAAGAAGCGAATGGGAAGATTCTATCTTCCGAGGAAGCTCAGATCCTTCATCATATGCAGCAAGATGTTGGAGATCTAATGCCAGTGTCCATCTATTGACTGCCCGCCTGTCCACCCGTCCACCTGCCCGCTCAAACCAACACAGTGTATACAAGAAGCAGGCTCTATTTCCTTAAAGAGGATGAGATCTCCCAGTGAGTGTGTGCAGTAAAATAATGAAGGTTTTCTATGAGCCAGCCGTGAAAACTGGAGGAGCAACATCCCTTAGGAAAGCTGGCTCTGCGGTGGAAGCATGTCATTATTACCTGTTACTGTGGATAAACTCGACCACAGCATGTACAGAAGAGGCAGCGGAGTACCTTCACACTGTTTAAGCTTCGCTGCGAACAAGAAACCTTGATACATCATCTACAACAGAGCTGTCTAGAGCATTGTTTGCCACACATTATTATTATTATTGTTGTTGTTGTTAATGATAATAACAATAATAATGGTGTCATCATCATTTTAACTGCTGTAACAAAAGAATTCCTGAAATATGACAAATAATATTAATAATAAATCTAATATTTTGCAGCACATTGTACTTCCTTAATGATTCATAGGTAGTCACAGGGAGTTGATTTTTTGTGGCTGACAGCCTTTTACTTCTCCCACAATTTGCAATGACAAACTGTGAAAGCACCCATCTGTGTCATAAAGTAATCTGAGTGATTAGCACCACGTTAAACATGCTGTACTCATCACAGTAATCAGGATAAATTCTCAAATCCAAAGGGGCAATGATTCAGTTAAGGACTGTCTACGTTTATGAGCGATCAAATGGGAAGAGGGCAGAATGAGACAGTTTACTGTGTAATTCTATAATGTGCAGTTAGTGCACATCGTGGTGCAGGTCTGCGTTTTATCCAGACTCTTTGGGTCTATTTGTGTCATTTAGTGCTGCTGCGAACTGATATGTCAGAAAATCAATTAATTACTTTGAAGTGGCAGTTAACTGCATCCGCACAATACACCCCATGAATTATAGATGAAGTGTGTGTGCAAATAATCTGTGTGTCTCTGTGTGTGTGTGTGTGTGTGTGTGTGTGTGCAATACCAATGGTTTCTCTGTTAACTAGAGACAATTGCTAGCTCTTCTGTCCCTAATAACTTGATGAGAGTGCTTTGACACAAATCCACTGAGTTGTGAAGAGTCTGAAGCAACTGAAATGAATAATAGGACAATAATACAAAGATGTCAAGTAACATGAAAGAAACAAAAGTTAATGAAAATCCAATAAAGCATTTAACGTGATGTCTAAAACATTTCACTGCTGTACATTCCTTTGTGTGATCTCTCTGTATCATTTTCTGGAGAAATTCAGTGATGCTCGTAAAGATTGGATTTTATCGCAGTCTGAACTCGAAATTCTGCTTTTGAGAAAATATGATGAGACATGTTAGAAAAAACAAAGGATTCACCCTCAATACAGCCACTGGTTTCTCAATCCATTGATCCCCTGCTGAAGGTGTGTGTGTGTGTGTGTGTGTGTGTGTGTGTGTGTGTGTGTGTGTGTGTGTGTGTGTGTGTTGAACAAGCACTGTCATTAGCCTCAGGCTGGCCTCAGTTCAGGCGACGACAGGGACTGACAGCCACTGGCATGGGTGGGGGCGGGGACCATGAGGTCATTTTATCTGAGTGCTTTTTCACCGGACTCTGATTATACACAACTTAGTTACATAAACTGCACACAATATCAAATAGCATGTATTTATTATTACAAGCTGTTGTAATTAAACACTTACAGTTCAAGTAGTACAGAACTTTTGGTCATTTAAATGAAATCACAAAACAAATTATTGCATTTGGTTCCTCATTCAGCCAAAATGGTGAAAAACAACAGAAAAAGAAAGACAGTTTCTCAGCTTTCAACATGTTCTGCCTGTTAAATTGTTGAATTTAACACGTGGAGTATCATTGCAGTTCCCCTTTATGTTATGTTTTTTTAAAGCAGTCCTACAAACTCTAACGTATTCAATAAACCCATCCAACATTTTCTTCAACTTATTATTTTTGATCAACTTCAGCTAGTTTGCATATTACATTCCTGCTACTTAAAATATGATTATTTCTTTTAATAATGTAATTTTACTCATTAATTTCATCTTTGGAAGGTTTTATTGTTTGGGTCGATTTGACCCCAAACATAAAGAAATCTTTTGTTTTAAGTCTTTTGTCAGCTGTTCACAAGTTCTTGCACTTCCATTATGTTTAAGTTGAATCATTTTTGGGTTGCTTTTATTTATTTATTGTAAACTGCAGGGGAAAAATCAGTATGAACATCTTAAAAAGAGTCAACCGACTTTTTAATTTAGGGTTTTAACTTTTTAAATGCATTTCTTTCTGAGGTCATTAAATAATGTGAGGTAATCTACTGTCCAACAGTGTCTTCAGTTTGTCTCCCAAGTCTAATATAATTAACCAAAACTCAGTGACCCAAACCCTTCCAGCTGTTCCTTCCTGTAAAAAAAGGATTTACAAAGTTTCATGGATTTGGAAGTTAGCAGTAGAGTTTTATACATACCATGTATACCATGGAGCTGTGCTATCACTGCAGGACATCTGGGAGCTGAGACAGACCTCTAAGTTTATAAATTATAGACAATGTGCTATTCTTATTTGGTGCAATGGACAGACGCACATTATAACAAAGTCTAACCTTTCAAAGTGAAGGGGAATCAGTGGATGAAAGAGAGCTGATGAAAAACACCTGCAGTTATTCCCAGGTAAAGAGAAATGAATTTTTATCCTCGGATACAGGAGGAACAATGCGGTTTTTGTCCTGGTCGCGGAACACTGGACCAGCTCTTTATCCTCTCGAGGATACTTGAGGGCACACGGGAGTTTGCCCAACCAGTCTACATGTGTTTTGTGGACTTGGAGAAGGCATTCGACCGTGTCCCTCGGGGTGTCCTGTGGGAGGTGTTGCGGGAATATGGGGTGTCTGGCCCATTGCTACGGGCCATTCGATCCCTATACAACCGTTGCAAGAGCTTGGTTCGCATTGCCGGCAATAAGTCGGACTCGTTCCCGGTGGGTGATGGGCTCCGCCAGGGCTGCCCTTTGTCTCCGGTTCTGTTCATAATTTTTATGGACAGGATTTCTAGGCGCAGCCAAGTGGCGGAGGGCTTTCGCTTTGGTGGCCTCAGAATCTCATCTCTGATTTTTGCAGATGATGTGGTTCTGTTGGCTTCATCGGGTGAAGGCCTCCAGCTCGCACTGGAGCGGTTCGCAGCCGAGTGTGAAGCAGCGGGAATGAGGATCAGCACCTCCAAATCTGAGGCCATGGTTCTCAGCCGGAAAAGGGTGGAGTGCCCACTCCGGGTCGGGGATGAGTTCCTGCCCCAAGTGGAGGAGTTCAAGTATCTCGGGGTCTTGTTCGCGAGTGATGGGAGAAGGGAGCCGGAGATCGACAGACGGATTGGGGCTGCAGCTGCAGTAATGCGGACGCTGCACCGGTCCGTCGTGGTGAAGAGGGAGCTGAGTGTAAAAGCGAAGCTCTCAATTTACCGGTCGATCTATGTCCCTACCCTCACCTATGGCCACGAGCTGTGGGTAGTGACCGAAAGAACGAGATCGCGGATACAAGCGGCAGAAATGAGCTTCCTCCGAAGGGTGGCTGGCCTCTCCCTTAGAGATAGGGTGAGAAGTTCGGCCATCCGGGAGGGGCTCAGAGTAGAGCAGCTGCTGCTCCACATCGAAAGGAGCCAGCTGAGGTGGTTCGGGCATCTGATAAGGATGCCCCCTGGGCGCCTCCTTGGTGAGGTGTTCCAGGCATGTCCCACCGGGAGGAGGCCCCGGGGCAGACCCAGGACACGCTGGAGAGATTATATCTCTCGGCTGGCCTGGGAACGCCTTGGTATTCCCCCGGATAAGCTGGAGGAGGTGGCTGGGGAGAGGGAGGTCTGGGCCTCTTTGCTTAGGCTGCTGCCCCCGCGACCCGGCCCCGGACAAAGCGGATGAAAATGGATGGATGGATGGATGATATAATAAGTATGTATGATACGTAAAGAAATGGCTGAACATTTTGGGTGGAATATGTTGCTGCACATCTGCTCAGGTAAAGCAATGCAGAAATCTACAGCCAGGATGACGGCCGGTCAGAACATCCCTCGCACTTGTGTTTGAAACAAATACCGCAGCAGTAGTCACGCTGCATCTTTGTTGTTTTTTTCAGTGTAGGTTTACTCAGAGTTTCAACATTTAAAGGAGGATTCAGAGGATGCAGGACACTTTCTACACCAAACTTCCCAGCCTGCCAACCAAAAAAGTCAAATCAGCAAAGGTTCTGGGTGAAACATTAAAGTTTCACAGTGCAAAGAGATCGTTTAATGTGAACCTCAAAATGTGATTTTTGACCAGTAGTTTACTTTGTTTTCCTCTTTCTCTTCTTCCTCTTTTTAGTGCTTTTGTAGATCCTTGCACACTGTGCCCACTGTCCCTCCTCCTGCTGGAGTCTAAACCATCTCAGCCTTTCCTCTGTTTGTCATCTGGGTTTGGTGACCATACACAGGCGATCTGTTTTGATCTCTCCGTTTGTTCTCAAAACAATTATAAAAATACAAAGTAACTAATATAATACGTAGCTTTCGAGCATTAAATAATAAACTGGAGATTTGTAAAATCATCATCTGATGAGCCGAATCTGAGAAGGTGCCTGTCGAGTCCAGCATCATTCAAAGCGATGGTGTGGAAGTCTGAAACTGCAACCAACTGCTGAGGAATTGATGCATGCACCATACCTACAGTACTACACTGCATTCATTCAGAGTACAGCTGGAGTCTGTTTCAGACCACGCTATCTTGCTTTGTATTTTCAGTGTATTTGAGTTTTGTGTTACATGTTTTGGAGATTTCTGAATTTCAGCTGACTGACTTCTGTTTAATTCAAAAGGATCACAGAAATGAACCGTTTTCTAAACTCAAACATGTGACTCTGTTATGTCAACTTATTCTATGGGATATTGATTTAAAACATTTACTACATTTACTCAAACCATTATTTGGTCAGATAATATCTATGCGCCATTCTTCCTGTCAGTATTCATTACCAGTGTATGAATGTGAGAGTGAATGAACAGTGGAATTGTAAAGCGCTTTGAGGGGTCCCGAAAAGCGCTATATAAATCCAATCCATTATTATTATTATTATTATTATTATTATTATTATTATTATTATTATTATCCACTAAATACATCAACGCGATGATAAGCAGTGATGTATTTGCATCCAAGGAAAACCATCATAGGGATCAAGGTAACTGTCTGTGTTGGTTTTCACTTCTGCATTATGTCGAAGCATCAAAGCAAGCAGATCTGAAGCAGGCCTCGACCACGACCACAGCGGCTCACCAAAATCACAGAGAGTTTTTGGTCCAGCAGTCACATACACGCTATAAGTTTGCCAGAGCCACTAAGGGGAGACAGATAGACGTCACCAGCTAAAAATCCTCTGTGGGAGGCTAAGTGAGCACCGATGTTGGTGTGAGGTCTGGCAGCATGCACCATCTCTGCCACGTATAATACTCTTTTACATCTATGTTGAAATGTAAATCTGCACATACCATGTAAGCATGTTGGTGGACTAGAATTTATATAGGAGTTTTCTAGTGTCACTAAACACACAGAGTACCAGCAACATTTACCTTTGGGCCATGTATAAAAATGTCCATTCTCCTAAATATTCATGTAATACTTTTGTTAATCCCCTTGAGGTGCATTAAACTCATTTGCCCATTGGCCATTAAACTCAAACTCACATCAAAATCACATTTATGTGTCTATAACAGGGGTCGGCAACCCTAGGCACGCATGCCACAGCTGGCATGCGACGGGTTAACTGATGGCACGACCATAGCTGGACTGGCTGGTGGGCCGATGATTATTTTTTGTAACGGTATAAACAATGAGAGGTGGTGGATTGGCCAGATGCTGGCCAGTGTGTAAAAATAACTCAGTTGTTTGGTGGTGGCTATGGCGGAGCTTCCACAGATTCAGTAACATTAGCAAGTGGTGGAGGCCAGCAGGTGGATGAGGGAAAGGGGAGGCAGGAGGAGGAGAGACACCCGAGGCGGCCGCCGGTCCGAGTATCAGGTGAAGTGAACTTCAGGTAAGAAGTTATGACCTGCAGTCTCTCTGGGTCAGATATGAACCAAGTTTAGGTGGAGTTTATTTTAGCTGTGCTGACTTTTTACAGTCAGTTACAATACCTCATACTGCTACTAGCTAGCATGACGGAGTTTCTATACAGCTGGGTGGTGCTATGATGTTACTGATAGTGAACTTTATTTTATTCATAAGGTTAGTTAGTAGAGTTGCCAACTGTCCCGTAAAAAACTGAATCATCTCGCATTCAGAGAAAATATTACGAGTTTCGTGTTGAGCTGAAAAGGAACAGTTTGTCCCGGACTTCAGCTACAATGGAAAAAGACACAAAGCTGGATTTATTCTGTCTTTATGCTGCAGCTGCCTCTTCTTCTCTCCCCTCCCTCTCCTGTTGCTACTTCAATCATGAAACTGATCAATGATCAGCTGATCGTCTCTCTTGTTTGTTTATCGCTCACTTTGCGCCAGAAACAGGAAACCAGCGGATGTCGCGCTAAACAACAGCAGCACGTTTAAGCTTGATCAGCTGTTGTTAGAATTTATTTAATATTAATTTCTAGTATCAGCTGATGTTTGCTGGAGCCACAGCTGTAAAGCTGCTGGTCATGATGTCGGTTTGGATATGTGGTGAGAGGGAAACATGAAGATGAAACCAGGAGATGTCCTTACTGGATCATCAGAGCTGAACAGGTGATGGAGAAACAGGTTTACCTTTTAGGTGACATGGATGAGTTGAAGTTATGAACTGTTTCTGAGAGACACAAAGAAATACTTTCTTATTCTCATTTAAAATGTCTCGCTTTAATAAATAATTATCTGAATCTTACAACCAAAGTTTTCATCTGATGTAAAATGTATAGAAATCATACATATACCAACAAGACTGTACATCACTGTCACAACAGCATTTTCATTCAAAGGCTTTATGGCTTTAATACCTGGGGGGCCGGTCTCTAGTCAAAATGCTGATTTTTGTCCCAGTCCAGCCCTGGGCACGACACACAGTGAGTTAATCTGAGAAGGTGCATTAAAAAATAAATGGCCGCGCCAGCGATGCACATAGCAAACTAGCTCACATAGACACATTAGTTGTGCTGCTTCTTAATGACAGTATCTTAGCTAACAACCCCAACTACCAGATTCACCTTGTAATTGGCTAAAAATAACTTAGCTACCGGTGAGAGGGACGTTGCTAGCTGGCAGTTTTTTCAAGCGATGTTAAAATTTCCACATTCTGACACTTCAAAAGTTTCAGCAGCTGTCTGCTCAGCGCAGCATCAGCACCACGGAGATACACGGATACATCCGTAGACTCGAGACAGAATTCACAATGTGTTTTGGGGACTTTCAGGTGTTTGGACCAATGTTTTCTTTTCTGATCAAACCAGAAATCTTTAATGAGCAGCTGGATTTGTCTCACATTAACTGGCTGAGTTAATGCCAGTTAATGCAACACGCAGCTGGAATCCACAGCTGTGCGTGTTCATGGAGCTGCATGTTCACCTGCTGGACATCACTACCTGACAAGTTTAACTGTCTTCAGAACATTGCAGAGGCCTTACTGACAGTATTTGGCTCTACATGTCTGTGTGAGCAGATTTTCTCTCACATGAGTCCTCAGGTAGCCTCTGAATGCTGGACACTGGGAGACCTGTGTCTCTGAATGGGAGACCAGAGATCACATTAACATGTGTCTCTGTATTAACAAACATGCCATATTGGCCCAGTTTGTTTTTCTTATCATTGTTGTGAGGAGACCATAGAGAGCATTTGTATTTTCAGTTGTATAGTTCATTTGCTGTTATGGATAAAAAGTCTTTTTTTTTGTTTCCAAATAGCTGATAACTATTCACTGATAGCTGCCAACATCTGCGAACACATATAATTCTATAAAGTGGTTCTATATAGTGTGTAACTGTTCATATAGAGCGTTATTAAATTTATTGCTAATGCAGTCATATGGCACACTGACCTCTGAGGAAATTTTAGATGCACTCGTCATCAGAAAGGTTGCCTACCCCTGGTCTATAACAACTGGGACATGTACCAGCACATCAGGGATGCCAAACCTGCCCAGGATGAGTTTGTTGGGTTTCAGGTTCCTGAGCTAGCCTGAGCTCATCTTTTTAAACAACCCACAGAGCTGTCACTGGTCGCTATGGTGACAGTGTCCAGCAGCAGCCTGTATCACTTTGAATGCATCTAAAATAATGTCTTTCAGTGTAAAATCTCACTTTTGGGTAACGGCACAAACACTAAGAAACGACAGAGAACATGTCATTATTACAAAGCTGTAGCTTCTGTTTTGCCCACATTTATTGATGATGATTTCACATAACTAAGCAGTGTACTGTACTCTCATCAGTTATTTGGGCTCTTATAATATTTAAGAAAGAGCACAGAGAGGTGGTACGGGTACAGGAAGGACGACGGAGCAAACAGTGAAGTTAGCTGAAAAACAAACGTTATTGTTTATAAAGTAATTGTTCGTGTATTTCAAGGATCTGTGCTTTCTAGTAGCACACTTAAAAAATGCCAGTGCACATTCTAAACAGGAAATATTGATATGAATGGTAACATTTCACAGGATGGCTGCTACACTGATGTGACGGACTACAAGTCTACTCTCCACTCATGAAATTGGGGTACACAGTGCTCTGTGCTGAGACTGCATAAAAAGGGAGGGCTGTATTTTATTACAAAACAGCTCTATTACCAATTTGCTTTGTGTGCAGGTCTTTGAAATGAATAATGCTGCTTTTGGTGGACTGGGATGGTCCATATGTCAAATATCAGTGATGTAATATTTAGTTAGCATGGTTTCAAATTGAACACAATAGCTATCTGCAAGTTCAACACCTAAATAAAGCTCATCATACTGATTGTTTGACCTCAGTGTTCAAGCAGATCTTAGCAGAACCAAATAGAAAGAGCAAAGAGCAGATCGAGAGATGGAGAAAAAAAGAGAAAATTATTTGAGCGCTTAAATAAAATTAGCAGCTTTAAAGAGCCTGAGGGCAAAATGGAGTTGTGTCCCTCGTGGCTATGCTTTGAAGAAGGGGAGAATGAATTAAGCTTGACTTGCTCCTCTCCCTCCTCCTCCTCCTCTTCTTTGCTCTCACTTTTAACTCCCTCACTTTTCTTCTGGTTTGCACTAATATGTAGGGTGACATGGAGGGAGAGGGAGGGGGTTGAGGAGATGAACGAGGGGTATAAAAGCAAATGATGAAGGTAAGGGCAGGCTGGAGCACTTCATTGCTGAACAGCTTTTTGGACTCTCTTACACATGTTGTTCTTAAGTTTCACAAATACTTGATTTGTTCCCTTCCTATTTAAGTTCTCTTTTTCCTCCCTCTTATCCTTCTCCGTACAGTTTTTCCCTCATACGTTCTGAGTATCTGAAATTGGGCCCCAGTTGTTGGTGCTTCTACACACAGGACCGGAGCATGAACCCCGGGGCTTTCTCCAGCTCTGGGCCTCTGTCTTGGGCTATGTATCTGATGAGGAAAGGCCGGACAGGCAGCGGACTCTTTGGTAAAGCTGATTCTTCTTCATGTTTGACGTCACCTCGATCACTATCATATCTGCTCTGTTCGTGATTATGTTGTTTTTGTTCTTAACTATTTGTTCTGTTGGGGCTCCTTATTGGGAGGTTTTGCATGACCTAAATCCTCACAGTACAAACAGTTAAACTGAACTGTGCTGCCCATCATCAGATGGCTCTTACCTGTTCCATTTTCTTGTCTAATTCTGTTTCTTGGATTTCTACAAGCATTTGTAGATGGAGTTTCAAGGCTTTTTGAAATTCTGCTGGGTGCTTCAGTTGGTTCTGGCTAAAGGCTACCAAAGTTTGCATTGTCTCAGATCTGCAGCCGTGCCTGTTTATTGATATAAATCATCTAACTTTAAAAGAAAAATAAACAAAAAAACCATCAAACGTGTGAGAAGCACAGCTGACTCTGACTGCAGATATCGATCAGTGTCAATCACTATCCTGGACAGGACATATCTCTTTAGTAAACTTGTCCTCCTGCTATTTTAAAGAAGCAGCTTCTGGTTTTCACAATGAAATTTTTATGTCTAATAAATAATTAGAAAAGGAAAACAGTTGCATGCACACTACTGATCCACACTGTATTTCTATGAAAGATATCAAGCAATGTTAGTATCAATAACGTTGATAGGACACTGTGGCTGAGTATTGATTATAGATCAGAGGGCAGTAAGCAGCTCACATTACAAGATAGTCAGCGGTAAATGCTGGCTTCGTGAAATCCAACTCCACTGCCACTGTCATCACTCTTTCTTTCTTTCTTTCTTCATCTGTTGTTTTATTTGACTTCTCAGATGTCTACAGAGGACTTTCATTGAAATAGTGTTTAGCAGGCTGCTCTTTGTTTTTTCTTTTATTGTGATGAGCACCAGAACTCTATTTCTGTCTTCAGAGATATACTGTTTCAAACAATCCTTCAGTATTTGGAATATTTAGCAGTTTACTCATAAGAAAAGGAAATGTCACGTTTAAAAAATCTATATTTTAAAACAACTTGTACTTGTACTTGAAGGAAAATAATGGTAAAAAGCTGTGAAGTCAGCCTTTAATAGGTTTAACGTTTTGATTTCTGTTAACTCCTGATGACCTGCACAGTGTGGACAAACAGGCATGATGTGAAAAATGGATATTTCCAAGAGCAAAACACACCGTGTCCATCTGGGGCTGGGGCATTTACATTTTTTATTATCCCCCGTTGGCTACAAAGACAGACGGGTGTCTGCATGGACAGCATGTGTTTCTCAGGCAACACAAAGCTGTATTTAATATAGTTTTATAGTGAAAGGAATCATCGCTACTGTGTGTACAGCATAGGTTTACTCCTGTTTCTGGAAAAACTCCAAGCTGCTGATTCCTGGTTTTTTTTGTTTGTTTTTTTTTAAATTTTATTTATTTTTGGCCTGTCCCGTTTGGCTCTTTTGCCATCAGAATTGTTGTCTAAAGGCAAAGAAAGATGCCCAACGGATTTACTTTACCAAATTGACCATCCCAGCCTTGCCGTAATGGTCCATTTGATTCACCTTTTATTGTTTATTTTATTTTCACTTACTGAATACGGGACAGACTTGACTGGGGGAAAGAAGGGGAGAAAGAAAGAGGGAAAGAGAAACAGCTGAGAAGAGGGACGGGGGAGAAGGGCAAAAGACATAAACCAACAGAATGAGCAGAAATTTTTATTTCATTTTTTAGTTTTTATTTCCTCCAAATATTAATGGAAGAGGAAAACAGATATTTGAATTTGGCTTCAAAGCAAACAACTGCAAAATGATTTCAGAGATACGTTCACTTATAAGTTGGTGTGCTGCGGTTTGACATACAGATATACACAGACACAGAGGAACATTAACGTCACGCACACACAAATGAGTGGATCATTTTCTCATTTTTGGATAAAAAAAGAAAGAAAAACATGATTTCCTACACTCGTTTTAGTCTTTAAGATTAGAACATAATGTAAAACTGAAACACATGAACTCCCACGTGGTTACTGTGTGACTCTGTAAGTGCTGTTGGAGTTTCAGCAGCAGCTTAAACACAGTTTAGTTCTTCATCATTGAGACTTTTTTTAGTTGAGCAGATAAGTCATAGTTACTTTTTTCATCTGTCAGCTCTTTCCCTGTTGCTGCTTTCTTCCAGAAATGGTTAATAGCTCCATAATAATAACCTTCCTGGTCATCTTCATTTATATAGACTTTACATACAGTACATGCAGAAGACAGAGTGCTGAAATGAACTCAGTATCTAAACCATTTTTTTGTGCATTAAAGTTTTTGTGTGTGCATGAAGACAATGTGCATGTGCAAATGTTGTTCAAATGTGAAATTAATATAATAGCAATATAATAAAAAGAGCTTTTCCTTCATTTAAAGTTATTTTTGGTGCTTAATTTGTTTTGTGAAATACTTTCCAGTAAAAACTTGAGCGGGATTCAAACTATCCCTGGTCAGTATAGGCAGCAATAACACAGTGTTCACAGTTATGATGATAACATCACAATAATGCAATTTAGTTAGAGGCTGAGAGCATTATAAAACGGTCAGGAGTTCAGAGGTATCATTTATATCAAAGTACTAATGCAGATGTTTGAATGTGTATTCGAACTCTTACTATTAGAAACAGATGAAATCACATGAAAGTGTCATCCATGTGAGTCGGCTCGTTCGGCCTGTGCCGTCTTCATTTAGGATCAGTAACGTGCTTTAGATCACCTGCTGCCCTCTATCGTCTGTATGTGCTACTGACAGCTTGCATATATAAAGCACACAGATTCTCACGCCTCGGTCTGCTGTGGTGAAAAGAATAAGAAAACAAAGATTTGGAGGCATGTGACTCTGACTTTGATCCGCAGTGATGCATTCATATGCCGTTAGTTTGTTATGTGTGGATAACGCACATAACCACACAGTGTCACGCAGGAAGAAGCGCAGCTCTGCCTCCTTGTTTCTCAGCTAAAGCCGCCTCCTTTCGGACGCACAGGATGCTGATTGGTCTTGTGTTTTCGGCGACAGCCTCTAGAACGTGTCCTGATTGGCTGAGAGCAGGTCTTTGCGCAGACGAGATGCAAATCCAGAGCGGTGCCGGTAAAAGGCTGACGCCAAGATCGGAGATGGCCATTCATCTGCAGCGGAAAGGACATAGAAGTAGTTATGATGAAAGCGCTTACTTACTTTGAAATACAGTCAGATACTCTCTCCTTTTTCCCCTCCAACGTCTGCCCATTTCCTTCCACTTTCAGTATGAGCGGAAGTTTGTTCTGCTGAGCTTTGAAGACTACAGAACCCATCTCAAGTCTGCCTTTGACTTCTACTCTGTATGGAGGACGCATCAAACACATCTGAAAGCGTCGGGGACATGTTTGCACGGATTTAAATGTGTCGCGTTTGGTCGGGGTAGTTTGACAGATAAGTACTGGACGACGCGCACACAGGAATCCGCTTCTTGGCCGCAAACAGGAGGAAAGCAGGAGGCTTATAGTGAAAGTCAGCGAGAGGAGACTGTGGACGCACAGATGGTGTTTCCGTGGGACGCCAAATACGGTACGACGTATTATTCTGGTTGTTGTTCACGATAAAGTATGAAGACATGCGCAGAGAACATATTTGTTCTCTTCAGCTGTCACATTAGTTTGACTGACTGAGCTTTTGGAGAAATGGTCTCTGACGGCGCGGTGTTAGTCCGTGGTTTGTCGGTCCGTGTGTGTTTGTGTGTGAGCAGTGATGGTGATATCCATATACTGGAATGTGTGTCATTGTACAACAACGTTGTCATTTACAGGCCTGTAGAAAACTGTAGCTTTATACATAATATAGCACAATCCAGCGTTCGTGTACCGGTTTACTCTGTGACATCCAAATCAGCTCAAACGATCATTGTCAGGTTATTGGTTTGATCCAGTCCACGAGTCAAAGTTTCTTAGATTTAAATATACAACCCCACCTTTTCTCAGTGACTGCGTTCGTGAATGGAAACAGAGTTATTGTGTGAACTGGTGAATGTGGTTTGTAGTGTTTGTAAAAGGGGAAAAAGTGGAGTCTGAGTTTTGCACTGCTGCCAGAATTCTTCAGAGATTGATGCAAAATGTTAACCATGTGTTGAAGTGTTCATTCTGAACTAACAAATGTGTGCTATAATACGAATGAGTGTTACCTGAGCTCACTAGGATCCAAAACTTTGGATTTGACTGAGAAGGTCATCAGGTTGGTCCAGTCTGCATGCCATCCTTGGGCAACATACGAACCCCAGGGTACTCTCTGTGCTCTCAGTGTGAATGTGTGTGAATGTTAGACCAAAAGCGCTTGTATGAAAGGACGTGAATGAGGTGTGTTGTATAAAATACTTTGAAGGCTCCAGATTAGAAATTTAAAAAATCAGATATAAGAATCAGTCAATTTAACATTTAGATACAAATGTAACTATTAGCAAAATAAACGGTCACACCTGTTCACCTGGTTACCTTCTCCTGTGGTTGTGGTGCCCCGACAAGTGTACAACTTAAACATCTCTCAGTCTCACTCTGTGTGTGTGTTTTATAGATCCCAGTTCACACACACCTGTACAGTGAAACAGGTGTGTGTGTGTGTGTCTTTAACCTGAATAAAAAGCAAGCGTAGTCATAATTTGTCAAACACTATCTATAGAAATCTTTCTAGTCATTACCTACTAATCTACTTACTGATTGATCATAAGTTGTGACAGAATAGTGAAAAAAGTCCTTGTTAGTGCAGACTGGGGGGAAAGAAAATATCTGTGAGCAAACAGAATCGCTACGTTTTCTTTCTCTGCTGAAATTATTTCTTAAACAATGAATGAAGAGTGAAAATATATTCTCATACTGTTCTGATGATTACGTGATTCAAAGACTATTTTTTCCTGGGTTCTGTCACAGACCCTGCCCCCGGTCGCCGCTATACTCCCCCCTCTACCACCCTCGCCTCGGGGGGGAAGATGGCCGAGGCCCTGCCTCTCGGAGCCCAGGAGGCCGGTGGTGGAGCTGCTATGGTGGGAAAATTGCGAATTGCAGACCACGGCATGGTGGAGGTAGGGCAGCACGGGACTGGTTGCTTATTTCTGTCTTAGACTAAAATAACTGTGCTGCTGTTTTTTCAGGTGATGCCAGATCATCCAGGAGAGCTGGTGAAGACAGACAGTCCCAATTTTCTGTGCTCTGTGTTGCCTACTCACTGGAGGTGTAATAAGACTCTGCCCATTGCTTTTAAGGTGTGTATGTTGTCATTTTAGCACGGGCCGTGCTGTACATTGTAATGGACTGTGCGTACTTAGAGTTCACATACATACCAGGTTTTACTGTTACGTATGCAGTCAGCTCCACCTCTAACCAAGTGATCACGAACCTTTCACCTACTGAAAGTTTCCTGATAATAACATGTAGCATTTATATATTATTACATCATCATGAGTTCATCTCTCTATTACTTTGATTGCCTTTACTGTTCTTGTCCAACATGCTGTTCAGTATATTCACTGACAAACAGAGAAAAGCAGCATTTCCTCACATCTGGGAACAAATCTTTGACATTTTGCCTTTAAAAGTTAATTGATGTAAGTGGTCCGGATGATTTACGACTTTAGTGTTTAATGTACCAAATCTAACATTTTGTACATTTTCCAGCATCACTCACAAAGGTCCGTTTTTACAGACCTTTATACTGTCTTACCAGTGGGTCATATGATCCATCCACCCTCAGTGATTTAACACAAGTTTGTTTGTTTTTGCTGCGTTTCCCTCATGTGGATGGTTTTCCTGCACTTTGAGACAAAATGCATTTGTGGAAAAGCGGCTTTTAGCTGCAGAAAACACAGTGGATTGATTTACTGAGTTTTATGCATTAGTGTTTGCGCATACATGTGTGTGTAAGAGAGAGTTTGGTGCATTATGCATCATTATGGAGTGTCATGAGCGGATGTCACTGCCTCTTACTGATAATGGATGACTGTTGAGATGAACACGCACATTTTATGCACACAGCGAAAGACGTGCATCCATATTGTATGTAGCTGATAACACACACTCTGCAGGTATTGTTCTGTATACATAGACAGACACACATATTTGCTGGGCTGCTTTTTTGCTGCTGCTCCACAGTCTGCCCGACGGTGAATTTACTGTTTGTTCTTGAATAATTTCTAAACCCAGTGAAATGCTTATTGCAGCCAGTGTGATTCCATCAACTTATCTCATTACTGTGACCGGCACTGGTACTCAGTCTCACACCACTTTAAGTGATTACCAATAGGTGGAAGGTATAATTGTCGTTTTAATACTAGTGTGGCAGTCAGCGCTGGTTGGAGCGCTCTGGGTCACAGACAGAGATGCTCCATAGTACTATATCTGCCCTGCTTATTTGCACAATGATGCTTTGGTGTGATTAGCCACAATATGGAAATCAGCCTGCCTGGCTCTATATTTGTGTAGGTGTGGAAAAGGAGAGTGTGCTTTCTAGTGCGCTGAGCTCTCGTGGAGGGTAAAGCCTAACAGTATGCACAAAAGCTTTATTCAACAACTTTTAGTTAATCATTTGCATCTTTTACTGTCCATGAAGTTCAGTGTAAAACTGCCTCTTTGCCTCTCAGTCAAACCAAGCGTATGGTCAGTTTGAAATTGTGCTAGCCTCTCAGCAATTCAGTCTTTATATATGAACATTAGCTGCTCAGTCACTAATAGATGACTTTTTTGTTGTACTCTACTTTGGATCATCCCACAATCATCCCATCTCATAGGTGTCAAACTCTGGCCCGCGGGCCAAATTTGGCCCGCAACCTAATTACATTTGGCCCGCGAAGCCATACCAAATTACTATTAGAGCTGGCCTACTGGTATTATACAGCTAATATATATATTGTTTAGTATTAAGCTTTGCTTGTTCCATATTCAGTTTTTCAGCAAAACTTATTTGAGTCCATAAGAAAAGATTCATTCTTATATCTGGAGGAAGATTTTTTTTTCAATAAATGTTAATGTTAGCCCACAACTTTGTTCCAGTTTTGAATTTTGGCCCACTGTGTATTTGAGTTTGACACCCCTGTCCCATCTGCATAATCAGGAGTTTTGCACTCCTGCTTTGCATGGACTGACATTTGGTGCAAAGTAGCATCAGGTGTGTAAAAACCTCTGTGGGACGTGTGCACTGAAAAATGGCACCGAACAGGTTGGATACAAAGATGTTCTGAAAACCTCAAACTTGGATTAAACCCTCACGCAGACACAGCGCACACTCGTGCTTTTCTCTTGTTTGTGCCAACATGTCACTAGGTGGTTGCCCTGGGCGACATTCCAGATGGCACCTTGGTTACAGTGATGGCAGGAAATGATGAGAATTACTCAGCAGAGCTTCGCAATGCGACAGCTGCAATCAAGAACCAAGTGGCCAGATTCAACGACCTCCGCTTTGTGGGCCGCAGCGGTAGAGGTACGCACAGACACGCAAATACATACATGGAAATGTGAATGCAGATTTACTGTACAGTGTAAAAGTTGTACAGTGTGAAATTAGCAGGCACCAGTTTATTAGTATGAGTGACATTAGTCAGAAGAGTTTCACCTTTAAATCTTCCACAGGTTGAAAATTAATAGACATGTTTTGTACAAGCATACAGCATTAAATTAGGGGAAGTACATGTGAATAAAAACAGCATTCACACAACTTCCTCCTAATATCCCATCCAGTGTCTGCCTCTTTCTTTCTCCCTCTCTTTTTAACGGACACACAAGCACAGTTACTCTAAATCAGGCACAGGCAAATGTCCCTACTTATCTATTTAAAACACCAGTCTTGTGTACACAAACCCTGCTAACATACAGACACACACAATATTGATAAATCCTCCCCCAGCCAAAAGAAATTGGTATAACTGTCAATATTTTATCAGCTGTGCAGACCTTAAGTTGAAAAAATGAGCATATTAATATTTCAAGTGCAGCAGAATTCAAATGAAGAAGAGTGAGGAGTCTAAATTTGTTTCATGCAAATTTAACAGCACAGAATACAATGGGACCATTTTCTCTCCCAGCAGTATTTTAAGATAGTGTTTTTGTAATGTTGACTTACAGCTGGAAGACTGTAGTTGCATCTGTCTGTAAAACAGTGTCTGACCCAAACTGCTGTGACACGCAGTGCTTTGTTCTCTGTGCGTCTAGTTCTTATTAATGCGTTTCATGATAAGGTGACAGGAACAACACGCAGGAAGGACGCAAATCATTTACACACACATGTGTAAGACGTACAGATGTGACGGAGACGATACAAACCTGCACAAATGTCACTTTCATTTCCACTAAATGGCCAAAAGTTAAATTGGAAATTGGTGAAAAATTTGTTACAGACTTGGTAACAAAACTGGTGGTTCGTGGATCAGTTCTCAGAATGCAATTATTGGACTCTGTCTGGAAAAATAAAGCAGTCAATATGGAAATAATCTGGTGAAAAATCTGGACCTTGCTTCTTCATTTTTGAATAAATGTAGTGGAGACAGTTACATACAATATGCCTCGTGCAGTAAATACATATTTTATTTCTTACCGTTTTCTATATGTGTAAAATCACATCTCACCGTGTTTCTGTTTGCTTTTGATAAACCTGTACACTCATGGATTCAAGTCAAGATCATTTTTTGTGCAGATGTCATCATCTCATGCTCACTCAATCAAAGCCTGATTTCGTTTATTCACGAGTGCTGCCTTTGCTTTGCACAGAGCTGTTCTGACTTTAGAACGTTTGCCTCGCTAACCTGTATTTCTTCTTTGTTTATGCTTTCTGATGACTTTTCAGTCCCCTCGTAGGGACCAAAATCCACGTCCCCACGAGGTTCAGGCGTTTTTCACACTCAAAATGTGGTTTTAGTGTCATGGTTACAATTAGGTTATGGTTATGTTTAGGGCTAGGCATTTTTGATGGTTAGGGTAACCGGCTCAGGAAAGCATTATGCCAATGAGATGTCCCCATGAGAATAGCAAACCAGACGTGTGTGTGTGTGTGTGTGTGTGTGTGTGTGTGTGTGTGTGTGTGTGTGTGTGTGTGGCCATATATCGTGAAATACAGAAATCATGGTCTTGAAAGAGGAACTGAGAAAAAGACTGAAAATTGGTTACATACATGTGCACACACACACACACACACACACACACACACACACACACACACACACACTCTGTGTATATTTAACTGAGTGACTGCAGAGAAAACATTTGTTAAGACGCACACAGGCTCTTTGTTATCTGTTAATGTAGTGTGTGTGTGTGTGCATGCATGTAACTCTTTTTGTAAACAAGGGAACAGAAATGCTGTTATACATTTTTCATTCATGATGTGCTTTTCCTTTGCTTATATAGAGCAGAGAAAACACTGTGTGTAGACCAGGATCACGATCTCTTTCTGTTGGTTGCACAAAGACAGCAGAGACACACTGATGTCAGCTGCCATCTAGTGGCCATTAATACAGCTGAGAATGGCATGTGTTAATCGTTAGTGTTTCCTATAGAAGGGTTCTAGACAACTTAAACTGTTATTCAGTTCTGAGCTTTGTATAGCACTATATATGTTATATAATATATGACTACGTTTCATGTATCATAATTTAAGACAATGAGAGGAGACAGAAAGGGAGAGGGAAATGAGAGTAACACCCGACACACAACAGCAGTGGAGCTCTGCCATGTGCAGTGTTTACATCTAGCACAGTGTTAAGTGACTGCTACTTCACACAGACACAGAGATAGTCCTATTAATGTGTGGTACATACACTCATATCTCTTAGATATGACCGCAGTTAAACACTGGTTTGTGATTGGCTGGCAGGTGTCTATTAGAAATGGGACACAGTAGTTTTCTAAATAAGTAATTAGGCTACATCCAAAGCCAAACTTTAAGTCACTCAAAAAAGTATTTGTCATTTAAATGATCAAACCTTTACAAAAACTTGTTTTTATAACATTTAAGGTAAAGCAGATAATTTCGTTTATAAATGAAAGACAGTTTTTTAGTTTTTCTCTCATTTTTTAAAAATATCTACTTGAAAAGATTGACTGCAGATATGTGCGAATAGCTTCATAATACCTTGTAATATTCATGATTACAGGTAACATTCTGTATTATTGTAGAATATGTAATATTCTACATTTGAATTGTTAACTTTGTCTATGACCACAAGTTTGCATGAAAAAACATTTTCATGTACACCATCCTTTTTTCTTTGCTCCACAATCTCAGGAATCAAGTCACATCCAGCAAAGGACAAAGTAATAGTTTTTTATTCTCATACATATTGTTTGCTTTTCAAAAACTTTTTTACTTTCAGTACTTTTTGTATATCACACTCAGAAGCTGGAATAAAGTTTACATATCGACCATTACCAATAAAAACCAAATGCAATGTAATTTCCAGGATTACTATATAGAAAGAGCCAGAACCCCCACAAAGCACCTCAGCACTCAATGTCTTTATCCACCCTGAAACACTGTTGACAGTGTTCACTAACATTTTCAACACCTCAATGCAGATATGTCATGTGCCAGCCTGCTTCAAGGCTGCCAATATCATTCCTGTTCTGAAAAACAATGATCACAAGCCTTAATGACTACAGACCTGTCGCTCTCACCTTTGCCTGTCCCATCTACAGTCAATGATTGACCCCCTCTCTCTTGAACTCCCTGTGTTTTGCGTACAGAGCCAACAGATCAGTAGGTGATGTAGTTAGCATGGCACTAGACTTCATCATCCAGCATCTGAACTCTGCAGGAACTTAGTATAATGGTTTTGTGGACTGTAATTCTGCTTTGAATACAATCATGCTGTAGGACAAGCTCCCCCACAAGCACCCCCACAAACATCTTCCTTGGTTCCTTATACATATACATATATATTGGCCGGTAATTGAATGGGAATGGCGCAGGACCCAACCAGGCCCGTTAGAGGACCCGAGCCTGAATCCTTTCCCCCCCGAGACCTAGCCTTCTCACACATATATATATATATGTATATATATGTGTGAGATATATACATATATATACATATATACATATAAAAAACACCCAGCACGCCCCTGCGGGCGGTTTATCCTTCAAGCTCGGGTCCTCTACCAGAGGCCTGGGAGCTTGAGGGTCCTGCGCAGTGTCTTAGCTGTTCCCAGGACTGCGCTCTTCTGGACAGAGATCTCCGATGTTGTTCCCGGGATCTGCTGGAGCCACTCGCCTAGCTTGGGAGTCACCGCACCTAGTGCTCCGATTACCACGGGGACCACCGTTACCTTCACCCTCCACATCCTCTCGAGCTCTTCTCTGAGCCCTTGGTATTTCTCCAGCTTCTCGTGTTCCTTCTTCCTGATATTGCTGTCATTCGGAACCGCTACATCGATCACTACGGCCGTCTTCTTCTGTTTGTCTACCACCACTATGTCCGGTTGGTTAGCCACCACCATTTTGTCCGTCTGTATCTGGAAGTCCCACAGGATCTTAGCTCGGTCATTCTCCACCACCCTTGGGGGCATCTCCCATTTTGACCTCGGGACTTCCAGGTTATACTCGGCACAGATGTTCCTGTACACTATGCCGGCCACTTGGTTATGGCGTTCCATGTATGCCTTGCCTGCTAGCATCTTGCACCCTGCTGTTATGTGCTGGATTGTCTCTGGGGCATCTTTACACAGCCTGCACCTGGGGTCTTGCCTGGTGTGATAGACCCCAGCCTCTATGGATCTTGTGCTCAGAGCTTGTTCTTGTGCTGCCATGATTAGTGCCTCTGTGCTGTCTTTCCGTCCAGCTTTGTCCAGCCACTGGTAGGACTTCTGGATATCAGCCACCTCCTCTATCTGCCGGTGGTATATACCGTGCAGGGGCCTGTCCTCCCATGATGGTTCCTCGTCTCCCTCCTCTTTCTTGGGTTTCTGCTGCCTGAGGTATTCACTGAGCACTCGGTCAGTTGCGGCCATCTTCCCAATGTATTCTTGGATGTTCGTTGTCTCATCCTGGACTGTGGTGTGCTGACACTCACCAGTCCCCGGCCCCCTTCCTTCTGCTTAGCGTACAGCCTCAGGGTGCTGGACTTGGGGTGAAACCCTCCATGCATGGTAAGGAGCTTTCCTGTCTTTATGTCAGTGGCTTCTATCTCCTCCTTTGGCCAGCCTATTACCCCAGCAGGGTACCTGATCACGGGCAGGGCGTACGTGTTGATAGCCCGGATCTTGTTCTTACCATTCAGCTGACTCCTCAGGACTTGCCTGACCCTCTGCAGGTACTTGGTGGTTGCAGCTTTTCTAGCGGCCTCTTTATGGTTCCCATTTGCCTGCAGGATCCCCAGGTACTTGTAACTCTATGTCTGCAATGTTGCCTTCTGGTAGTTCAATCCCCTCAGTTCTGACTACCTTCCCTCTCTTTGTTACCATCCGACTACAGTTCTCCAGTCCAAACGACATTCCAATGTCATTGCTGTATATCCTGGTGGTGTGGATCAGTGAATCGATGTCTCGTTCACTCTTGGCATACAGCTTGATGTCATCCATGTACAGGACGTGGCTGACAACTGCTCCGTTCCGTAGTCGGTATCCGTAGCCAGTCTTGTTAATGATCTCACTGAGGGGGTTCAGGCCTATGCAGAACAGCAGTGGGGACAGAGCATCTCCTTGGTAGATCCCGCACTTGATGGTGACTTGTGCTATGGGCTTGGAGTTTGCCTCTAGTGTTGTGTGCCACATCCCCATTGAGTTCCTGATGAAGGCTCTTAGGGTCCCATTGATCTTGTACAATTCTAAGCATTCCAGTATCCAGCTGTGGGGCATTGAGTCATAGGCCTTCTTGTAATCAATCCAGGCCGTGCACAGGTTGGTCAGTCTATATATATATATATATATATATATATATATATATATATATATATATATATATATATATATATATATATATATATATATATATATATATATATATGTATGGGGGCTGGGGTCTATCACACCAGGCAAGACCCCAGGTGCAGGCTGTGTAAAGATGCCCCAGAGACAATCCAGCACATAACAGCAGGGTGCAAGATGCTAGCAGGCAAGGCATACATGGAACGCCATAACCAAGTGGCCGGCATAGTGTACAGGAACATCTGTGCCGAGTATAACCTAGAAGTCCCGAGGTCAAAATGGGAGATGCCCCCAAGGGTGGTGGAGAATGACCGAGCTAAGATCCTGTGGGACTTCCAGATACAGACGGACAAAATGGTGGTGGCTAACCAACCGGACATAGTGGTGGTAGACAAACAGAAGAAGACGGCCGTAGTGATCGATGTAGCGGTTCCGAATGACAGCAATATCAGGAAGAAGGAACACGAGAAGCTGGAGAAATACCAAGGGCTCAGAGAAGAGCTCGAGAGGATGTGGAGGGTGAAGGTAACGGTGGTCCCCGTGGTAATCGGAGCACTAGGTGCGGTGACTCCCAAGCTAGGCGAGTGGCTCCAGCAGATCCCGGGAATAACATCGGAGATCTCTGTCCAGAAGAGCGCAGTCCTGGGAACAGCTAAGATACTGCGCAGGACCCTCAAGCTCCCAGGCCTCTGGTAGAGGACCCGAGCTTGAAGGATAAACCGCCCGCAGGGGCGTGCTGGGTGTTTTATGTATATATATTCAGGGCTCTAGACTGCGACCAATTTGGTTGCAAATGCAACCAAATTTTTCAGTGGTGCGACTAAAAAAAAATATTTGGTTGCACCTGTGCGACCAACTGTTTGGGTAGCAAAAAAAAAAAAATCTGCAACCTTCCCTGTGGTCAACAACAGACACACATTATGCCCCTATCGTGGACTAAACCAATCAGAGATAGTAAGGGGCGGGACCTCTCTGATTGGCCGTGGTCCAGTTGAAAGTGCAGGTGGAAGTGGGAGGTGAATAGCTTGAATAAAGCGATATCAATTCATTAAATCCTGAATCGACTTTTAAATATAACTGTGTTTTGCCAGAAACGCCAGATTCTCAGATTAAAGCTCACAAAACCATTTCAACAACAACCAAACAGCAAATGAGAGCAGGTACACGGATTCCACACAAAGACGTAAACACAGAGCGGACCGACGCATCAGAATCAACTTAGTCTTTCTCGGCTTTCTCACCCGACGGCCCGTAGACGGACACGCTGTCGGAGCTTAGCGATTCTGATGCGTCCGGTCCGCGCTGTGTTTACGTCTTTTTGCGCTGATTCTGAGCTGCAGGTTTTGTCTCTCTCCAACCAAAATTCACCGAGCCAGCACCAAAAGAAGCAGCAAACTGCGCTTCACATTTGATCAATGTCGTCATGAATTTTGCTGTTTTGCTTCCACGACTATTAAAATCACACTTCATGCACAGCTAGCTCTCTCTCTCTCTCTCTCTGTACTTCAAGAACAGTTTCCTGTCTCCAATCTCTGTTTTCTGTATTATTCATTCGCTTATTACCCACCAGTCTACCGTTGTTTACAGCGCTGTGGCTGCTGTCTTTTTCTTTTCTTTTTCTTTTTTTCACTTAAATGACCTCGGACAAGAAAGCCTATTTTTTCTGTTATTCAATACTGAAGAAATTTAAACTTTATATGCAGAACATTGTAGAATATTTTTAAGGTTATCTGCTATAAAAAGCCAGACCAGGAAAATCTCCTTCATGTTTTTCTGTGTTTTATTCTCAGTTACTTTCACACAAAGGCATCTGCTGTGATGTTCACAATTCTGATGAAGTCAGTACTGATAAATGATCAGAATTATAATATTTCTCACTGTCTGAGGCTAAGTTGAATCGAATCGGGACTTTGAAAACCGGAATCGAATGGATTATAGGAATAGGAAAAGAACTATTGCTAACTTTTCTGTTAAGGCCTGATCCTTCTGAAATTCATAGCCAGTGCTCTGACACGGTGTCATCAATCTTTGAATGCTGAAAAAGCACAGTGTATCCAGAAAAACACATTATATTATATAAATTATTATAAATTTGTGTGCACCTAACTTTTGTGCCAGTACGCCTAACTTTAAAAAGTTAGGCGTACTGGCACAAAAGTTAGGTGCAGTACGCCTAACTTTTTAAAGTTAGGCGTACCGGTATGCCCATGGCAAAAAGTTAGTCTAGAGCCCTGTATATATATATATATATATATACATATGTTGTATAAAGGTTTTGCCCTGTGATTTTTGTCCATTCCCTTTCTCTCGTCATCTCTCTCTTTTCACCCTCCTTTTTCTCCCTTTCTTGTGTTTTCATAGGGAAAAGTTTCACACTGACCATCACAGTATTCACCAACCCTCCACAGGTGGCCACATACCAAAGAGCCATTAAAATCACAGTGGATGGTCCCAGAGAGCCGCGGCGTGAGTACTACTGACATACAAATGTTCACATTTTCCTCCTAGGCAAACGCTAACCTGGTGTTAAATACAGTTCGCTTGTAGATCAAATCAAATTACAAAAATACATATGCTTGTGGTCAGAAGTTTACGTACAGTCATGATGGGCATGAATGTCATGGTAATTTGGGGGTTTTAGTGAGGTTTAAATTGCTCTTTTTTCAAAGTGGAATGATTGTATATGTATATATTTATTTTCATTTCATTTTCATTTTTCATTTTATTTATAAAGCATCAGATCACCACAGCTGCCTCAAGGTGACTAAAAATGAGGAATTGGGTGAACAAGTTTGACTTCATTTTGGATTTTCTAGGATCTACACAGGCTGGTTAAATTGTTTCCTTTCCTGGCATGGATCCGGTTAAATGTTGTCCTTTGGGAAGCTTTGGGAAGGGCATTGCAGAATCTTTATGTTAGCCTGCTTTATCCATTACAAAACCAGTTTAATGTATCTTTGTTATCTTTGAGATTATTATCCTGTTAAATATATTGTTGTTTAAAAGTTTTAACCATCTCGCTGTTGACTGAAGTTAAAGAATTTGGAGGTCATCCTCCTCCTTCATCACTAGGAGAATAACAGCCCCAGAGCTTAACACTACCATCTCCATGCTTGACAGTTGGTACAGTGTTATTAGGCCTGAATGTTTCAGACTTACACCTAGAAAAATTACCTCTGGACACCTTGGCCAAATAGCTCAGCTTTTCTCTTGTATATCTCTTTCTTCTTCTTTTCTTCTTCTCTTGTAAATATTTAGTTTTAGCCACGCTTGAAGGCCTTGATTTTGGAATAGGGGTTGACAGTCGATGGTGACACTAGTGTTCATAGTCCATGCCAGGATTGATCCTTGATCAATACTGCATTTTTGTTTATAAATGGTTCCAAAAGACCTTCGCAATTTGTGTTAATCTATAGTTCTCCTTAGATCTTCACTGAGTTTGTCGTTCCCCAGTTCCATGGTTCTGAGTATTGGTCAATCCAACAAGCGCTGTCGAGCAAACTCTTTTTATGCCACACAAGTTCTAATTGCTAACATGAAGTTAATAGAGCTTGGCCTTTAAAACATGAACCAGGGCTCTAGAGTGCGACCAATTTGGTCACAAATGCGACCAAATTTTTCGATGGTGCGACTAAAAAAAATCGTAGGTCGCACCGGTGCGACCAAATGTTCGGGTAACAAGAAAAAATCTCTGCAACTCTGAAAGTCTCCGTGTGGTCAACAACAGACACATATTATGCCCCTATCGTGGACTAAACCAATTAGAGATAGTCAGGGGCGGGACCACTCTGATTGGCCGTGGTCTAGTTGAAAGTGCAGGTGGATAGAGAGAGATGAGTAGCTTGAATGAAGCGATATCGATTCATTAAATCCACTTTTAAATATAACCGTGTTTTGCCAGAAACGCCAGATTCCCAGATTAAAGTTCACAAAACAATTTCAACAACCACCAAACAGTAAATGGACACGGACACGCCATCGGGGCTGAAAGCCGACAGCTCGCTGACTCTGATGCGTCGGGTCCGCGCTGTGTTTATGTCTTTTTGCGCTGATTCTGAGCTTGTCTCTCCAACCAAAATTCACCGAGCCAGCAGCAAAAGAAGATCCAAACTACGCTTCACATTTGATCAATGTCGTCATGAATTCCCTCTTACTATTGCTGTTTTGCTTCCACCACGATAAAAATCACTTCATGCACAACTCTCTCTCAGTGTACTTCAAGAACAGTTTCCCATCTCAAATCTCTGTTTTCTGCATTATTCTTTCGCTTATTACCCACCAGTCTACCGTTGTTTACAGCGCTGTCGGCCACTTTTTCTTTTTTCTTTTTTACTTAACGACCTTGGATAAGAAAGCCTAGTTTCTGCAGTTCTATACTGAAGAAATTTTAACTTTTTTAAATCTATGCAAAATTGCAGAATATTGCAGAATATTTTTAAGGTTATCTGCTATAAAAGTCCAGGCCAGGAAAATCTCCTTCATGTTCTTCTGTGTTTTACTCTCAGTTACTTTCACACAAAGGCATCTGCTGTGATGTTCACAATTCTGATAAAGTCAGTACTGATAAATGATCAGAATTATAATATTTCTGACTGTCTGAGGCAAAATTGAATCGAATCAGGATTTGTGAATCGGAATCGAATGGATTATAGAAATCAGTGATGATACCCAGCCCTAGTGAGCAGCCTAGGCCTGACAGAAGTGGATGTACAGTGGGGAATAAGAAAAGATGAAAATAACTATTGATAACTTTTCTGTTAAGGCCTGATCCTTCTGAAATTCATAGCCAGTGCTCTGACACAGTGCCATCAATCTTTGAATGCTGAAAAAGCACAGTGTATCCAGAAAACACATTATATGTCGTCATAAATGCACTGCCCAAGTGTTCCCTCTACCACTGCCTTTCAGCGGCAGGCAGCAGCAAACAGGTCGTCAGAGGAGGTCGAGATGATGATTAAGTTGAACATTTTCTACAATATTGCCAAAGAGTGCCAAAGCACTTTAAGCACAAAATTGTTAGTTAATCATTTACAAATGAATACTGTCTATATGGACTGCAATTTCCCCCCCAAAAAAGTGCACATGTAAAACTGTGGTGTTAAGCGATGCAGTTGAAAAATTTGAGTGCACCTAACTTTTGTGCTGATGCGCCTAAGAAAAAAAGTTAGGCGTACCAGTGCAACCATGGCGAAAAGTTAGTCTAGAGCCCTGTGAACTGTCAGAATCATCTTTGAACCTGTGAGCAGAGAAAATCCCAAATAAAGTCAAACTTGATAACCCACCTCTCATTTTTTTAAATCACTAAAAATGTATGCAGTGCAATCATTCCACTTTTGAAAAAAAAACAATTAAAAGAATTATTAAAAGCAAAGAATTACCATGACATTCATGTCCAAGTGAAGTACAAACCGGACTGCAAAAAAAATTGAGACACTAAACAAATTGTGAATAAAACCTGAATGCAATGATGTGGAGATGGCAAATGTCAATATTTTATTCAGAGTAGAACGTAGATGACAGATCAAAAGTTTAATCCGAGAAAATGTTTCATTTGAAAGGAAAAATATGTTGATTCAAAATTACACGGTGTCAACAAATCCCAAAAAAGTTGGGACAAGTAGCAATAAGAGGCTGGAAAAAGTAAATTTGACCATAACGAAGAGCTGGAAGACCAATTAACACTAATTAGGTTAATTGGCAACATGATTGGGTATAAAAAGAGCTTCTCAAAGTGGCAGTGTCTCTCAGAAGCCAAGATGGGTAGAGGATCACCAATTCCCACAATGTTGCGCAGAAAGATAGTGGAGCAATATCAGAAAGGTGTTACCCAGCGAAAAATTGCAAAGACTTTGCAGTTATCATCATCAACTGTGCATAACATCATCCGAAGATTCAGAGAATCTGGAACAATCTCTGTGCGTGAGGGTCAAGGGCGTAAACCCATACTGGATGCCCGCGATCTCCGGGCCCTTAAACGACACTGCACCACAAACAGGAATGCTACTGTAAAGGAAATCACCGAATGGGCTCAGGAATACTTCCAGAAACCATCGTCAGCGAACACAATCCACCGTGCCATCCGCGCTGCCAGCTGAAACTCTACAGTGCAAAGAAGAAGCCATTTCTAAGCAAGATCCACAAGCTCAGGCGTTTTCACTGGGATCATTTAAACTGGAGTGTGGCAAAATGGAAGACTGTTCTGTGGTCAGACGAGTCACGATTCGAAGTTCTTTTTGGAAATGTGGGACGCCATGTCATTCGGACCAAAGAGGACAAGGACAACCCAAGTTGTTATCAACGCTCAGTTCAGAAGCCCGCATCTCTGATGGTATGCATGAGTGCGTGTGGCATGGACAGCTTGCATGTCTAGAAAGGCACCATCAATGCAAAAAAAATACATTCAGGTTCTAGAACAACGTGCTCCCATCCAGACGTCATCTCTTTCAAGGAAGACCCTGCGTTTTTCAACAAGATAATGCCAGACCACATTCTGCATCAATCACAACATCATGGCTGCGTAGGAGAAGGATCCTGAAATGGCCAGTCTGCAGTCCAGATCTTTCACCTATAGAGAACATTTGGCGCATCATAAAGAGGAAGGTGCGACAAAGAAGGCCCAAGACGATTGAACAGTTAGAGGCCTGTATTAGACAAGAATGGGAGAGCATTCCTGTTTCTAAACTTGAGAAACTGGTCTCCACGGTCCCCAGACGTCTGTAGAGTGTTGTAAGAAGAAGGGGAGATGCCACACAGTGGTGAAAATGGCCTTGTCCCAACTTTTTGGGGATTTGTTGACACCATGACATTTTGTATCACCATATTGTTCCCTTAAAATGATAAATTTTCTCAGTTTCAACTTTTGTTCCGTGATTTATGTTCTGAAGAAAATATTGACATTTGCCATCTCCACATCGTTGCATTCAGTTTTTATTCACAATTTGTTTAGTGTCCCGACTTTTTTGGAATCCGGTTTGTATTTTGGCATTGTTTATTGGGCTCGCAGAACAAGGCATGGTAATAATAAATGAACCTGAAAACTAAAAAACAAACTTCTGATGTGCCATTGTTTAAAGGGTTTCCTTTTAACAACACATTAGACTCACCAATAATAAACAACTTTTTTTTATTTAGTTTATTACAAAAGGTCGACCTACCAAATGTAAGACCTTTTTACTGTATTTGGTGCTAGGCTGCATTTATATCATGCCATTTTAATTGTCCCGACTCAACAACAGCTGACCTACCTCAACTGCAATTTGCACATTAGTACACTTTGCACACTAACTTTATTTTGCACATTGAGCTCCTTTGTACATCCATTTACATCTGCATACCTCACTTGTCTTCACTTACTTATTTTTGTACTTATTTATTTAACTTTCACTATTTTTATCCTTATTTTTATCTTTATATATCTAATATCTTGTCTTATTGTTATCCTTGTTTATCTTGTTCCTCCAACCCTACCTACTTGGCATTTGTGTATGGACAGCAAAGGAAGAATTTCATTGCACAGAGAAATGCTATTTCTTCTGTACACATGACAATAAACACTTTGAATTATACTAATATCATTAACAAATTCTTAGGATACTGTGTTTTATTTAATGTCATTATTTCATCAATTTTATTTTATTTTGTGAACTGCATACTCAATGAAGACGCACCCCTGCAGACAAACTTTCAATTGAGTGTTTTCATAAGGGGAACCTGATGCAACACTTACTTCCTCTCCCACTGAGTATGATGAAACATGGGGATTTCTTTAGGCTTACGAATGGGAGAAGAAAGAAGATAGACGTGTTTCTTCTAATAAATGCTAATAAGTGTCATTAAAATAACATTAGTCCACTTCACTTCCATATGACATGAACAAAGTGAAACTGGTCAGAACAAGAGGAGAAGTAACAAAACAACAGGAGCACTTGTCAAATCTGCTTAGCTGTGAATACCCATCACTCGTCTATAACTCACCCATGCACACACAGTATAAATACACAAATGCACACTTCCCTTGTTGTGAGGAAGTGCCTGTAACTGGAGCTCAGTATCAGAGCTTTAAAGTGCAGCCACACACACACACAGTGTAATCACATCACAAGCATGGAGTGCTTTGCTGACAACTCAATAAATTTCAGGAATTTTGAGCTCAGGAGTGATACTTGAAATTCTAACGATTTCCTCTTAACTTTCTGCCTCAGGTCATCGTCAGAAGATGGACGAAGTCAAACCAGGCTCCCTGGCTTTCTCTGAGAGGCTAACAGAACTGGAACAGCTGAGAAGGAGCTCCATGAGGGTGACACCTCCTCATCACCATCATCAATCGTCAGCCAACAGTCGCCAACCTCCAACTCTCAACTCTGCCGCTTTCTCCAGCCCCACGCACACTCAGATAACTCCTGGTAAGGATGTTTATGTCCTTCAAATCAGTCACTCATGTTCCTACCTGTCCACAACTGTACAACTGTTATATATATCACCATTTTCATTAACTGATGCCCCTTTAATGTGGATCCATATCCATGACAGTCATCCAGCTTTCCTGATGTAGGTGTAAAGGATATAGTAGCTGTTTTTCAACCAGACCCAGGTTCATTGTACTATGTGTCAGTGTTAAATAGCAAGTTCGAAGGTGAGATGAAGTTGTTATCACCATGGGCAGAGAAATGACCATCAACGATTGTGAAGTGGGTCTGGGTTTATTTCACGTTAGATCAAAGGAAAGACACACATGAACTTCTCAACTCTTCAAAAGAAAACTAAGTTGGATCCAAGTGGGTCACTACATCCAGGTCTTCACACTGTATATACTGGTTTGAAAATAGGGATTGTCCTTTTCCCGATTTACTTTTTTATATATGTTTGTCACATTTAATGTTTCAGATCATTAAACAAATTTAAATAGTAGACAAAAAAAAGGAAACACAAAATGCATTTTCTAAATGAAGGTGTTTATGATTAAGGGGGAAAAAAATCCAAACTCTAATCTCTTAATCATTTGTGTTGAGAACAGACATGGGCAACGCGTTACGGTAATCCGATAAATTTTTGTCAAGTAACGACTAAGGTAAGGGATTACTGTTGCAAAAAAGGTCATTAAGCATGTTGCGTTACTGTGTTACTAAAACCGTGATTTTTTTGTGAGAGTGTCTCATGACAGTGACGCAAGCGTGTGCGACGTTCGTGACAACAGCTGTGATCAACAATGGATCATATAACAAGTGCGGCAGAGAGTATGAGCGTGCAGCGTTTAAAGCGTGGAAGTGCTGACCTTACTTAGAGTTTGATTCCATAAAAAGTGACAAAAACATTAGCGTCCTCTGTTCACTGTGTGGGAAGAAAACTTCTTTTTACAGCAAAAACCCCCCAGAACTCCCGAGCAAACGCCAAATACGCTGCCGCTGGAATGTGCCATTCACAGAGAAACTGCCGTATCCTTCCACTGATTGCTGCGGCACACTTGCACCAGGGTAAACCTCCGCCTGCCCCACTCCTGCTAAACAGGTGTAAATAGAGCAACAGGACCACTGAGTCTTTGATTTTATTTATTTTCTGCTGTGTTTTACTTCATTCTATTTAAAAGACTGAGTGTTAACACAAAAAATATTTTATTTTATGTGCTGGAATGACAGAAAACAGGTTTAAATGTTAAACAAATTTCTCCCAGTCAGAGAATGTTGCAGATAATTTAATGTTTGCTTGATGCATAAAGTTAAAAGATTAAAACTAACTAACTTTTCCATTTGATTACATTTTGTATGATGGATTATGCAGAAAAAGTAGAATTGGGCTGAAAGATCTATCGATTTATCACCTATTCAGGTTGTAAATCATGTTTTAAAAAGTAACTAAGTAACTAATCACTTCTGAAAATAAGTAATAGGTAAAGTAACAGGATTACTTTTGGGGGGAAGTAATCAGTAATTAATTACTAGTTACTTTTTTCAAGTAACTTGACCAACACTGGTTAAGAATATGATTAAAATACAGCCACATAAATAATTATTTGATTCCCTGCTGAATTTATAAGTTTGCTCACAAAGAAATGACCAATATCTAATTTTAATCAAGACAGATAGCATATCAACCCAAAATTCAGAAAAACCACATTTCATAAACGTTATAAATTGATTCGCATGTCACTGAGTGACTTAAGTACACATATGAATGAACACTTCGGATTGTAAAGGAAAAAAAAACATCATACTGGATGGCTATACTGATATGGACTGGGTATGTTTGATGGAAATGAAGATGATCAACCTACAGAGGGCTGAATTCAAAGACACTCCAAAAGTCAAAGACAAAATTTTTGCCGAAATTTCATTGCAGCAGTTGAAAATGGTAGTCAATAGGTTGCCATGTGTCACGGGCATGTTCCTGTTGAGACTACAGATCATCTCCTAGGGGATCTCATCCCACATCTGGACAAGGGCATAACAGTCTGGACGACCTGACGTCCAACCTGGTGGTGTTGGATGGAGCAAACCATAATGTCCCAGAGGATTAAACATTAGATTTAGGTCAGGGGAGCATTGGGGAAAGTCAGTGGTGTCTCTTTCTGAAGCTCCATGCAAGATCTTGCTCATTCGATCAGTTCCTAATATTTAAATTTACAGTAATGGATTACACAGTAGTGGGAATACATTTCATTACAGCAGAGTGTCTTTTGGAAAGTGCTGTAACTAAATTTAAGGACATAATTCCTCTACTTTTACACTTTTCAATACCATGTGCCAAAACAGTACAAAGCAGCTATCTAAAGTCTACTGCGGCAGAAGTTGATTATCTTGCTGTTACATTCATACTGCAAAGTGACGTGCAAGGGACGACACAGCCATGAGGGACAATGCGAACAGTAACAGAACCAAAAGCAGATCTAAAAAAAGCAGATAATGAGGGAGTTGGCCTGGCCAAGAGGTTAGTCTTAAAGGCTGCAGCAGCTTGAGTGGCTGGTTTGGCCATAAGGCAAGGTCTACAGGCAGGCATTGAGGAGGTCTGCCTTGGAGGCCAACAATTTAGAAAGGAATTGAGGGGGCATCATGGGTGACAGTGTTTGAGGAGATGTGGCCAATCCAGTTATATGGCAGGAGGCTATTTTTTACTCCGGCGATGATTTATTGGACGCCAACTGTGGTGTCAGAAACCTTTGAGCGACAGGAGTGGAGGCTGACAATGGTGGCAAAGACTGGATTCCAGCGACTGCAGCAGAGCCTCTCCGGTGGTTTGGATGGAGGACAGCATCGAAGGAAGCTCTCAGATGGCTGTAAGGTGATTAGAGTGACAGACTCCCTTAAGCTGGGTTGGAGGTCCACATAGGCAGTGGAGTTGACAGACCCCATCAGATGGCTGTACCGGACACACCGGGGATCGGTGAAGGTGGAGTCAATGGAACACCTCTGGAGGCTTGGTAGGGGACCAGCATTGGCGAAGGCGACGGATACTTGGTCCAGATGACGCTCGTTAATGCATCAACGCATTAACGAGCTAGCCGCGCCAACACGTTCACGCCATACAGCCCTCGCACGAGGCGATCTGCGTTAACTAACGGGGATTTGGGCTGATGAGTCCAAATTTGTCTACAGGAAATCATACTATCCAGGGAGAACACGAACAAAGATCAAAGGGAGACTCGGACACAATATTGGACGGTTGTTAGGGAAGTGGGGACAGCTGGGAACACATCAGGGACAAATCAGGAGTAACAAGACAGGGGAAGCAAAACTGAATATGCCACACACAGGACAAGTGAATAAAACTGGAAGTAGCACTGAGACCAAGACTAAGAAACAAGCTTGACACAGGGACAGAAGACAAATCATGGAGACAAGACCAAGGGAAGAGAATGGGAACACGAAGAGAAACTATAACTGCTAACCAACTAAAGGCACAGATGACAGGAATAATCCAAAACCCATAGACAGAAATAAGAACCAAGAATAATCATAAAAACAAGACAACCACCAAAAATGCCAAAGCTCAAAATCCTCGATCAGCAACCCAGGAAAAGAAGGAAAAGAAAAGCTAGTCCATTTAACTCAGCTTCTAGTGATAACAGGCATTTGTGTGTCATTTATCTTCTTGTGGCTTTAGTTAATGAGATCTGTTATCTTCTCCATGGATGCTCTATGTTGTACCGAAAGAAAGTATTTGTTTCTCCTCATCTTCAGTGGAGGTGACACAGAATGCCAGTTCCTACTAATGTGTGCATTTAAATATATCTATGTGTGTGTGTGTGTGTGTGTGTGTGTGTGTGTGTGTGTGTGTGTGTGTGTGTGTGTGTGTGTGTGTGTGAGGACACAACTGGCAACTTAAGGAGGAAATGAGAGTCAGCTAGCAGGAAGTGCTACTGTGAGAAAAAAAAATTTGTATGTAACTGTCACAAACTAAAAAGAAAAAGCTCGCATACTACAGCTGCCATATGTAGCTTAAATGCCCCTTCCAGCTGAAACAGTTCAGAAGTGAATCAACTGAACTGTTTTTGTGCTGTTTAAAAATATGTTAAAAGGAATAAAACTCAAAGTAAAATTCCAGATAACTAAGCAGCCAAACATCATAACATTGCTCAAACGAACCTGTTTTAAGGAACCTTAAGTTCAAATACGCAAAGAAATATATATACATTTGTTGGATTCCTGTTATAACATTCTTACTACCTTTAAAACGACTGTACTGTAGCATGGCATGGAGGCATGGAGGTAATGTGACTGTGGTGGATGATTGCTTTCTATGAACAGTTTGATATTTCTTTCATGTATTTTCAAGCTGTGACGATGAGCGGAGATGTAAAGTAGCAGAAGAGGTGTGTGTACACTGAGTGAAAAAGAAACAGAGGTGATCTCTAAGTGCTTCCTACTGTCATGGACCCTGTTAAAATGAAGAAAAAAATCAACGTTCAGCAGTTAACTTACTTTTTCCTCGCCCTTTCTTCTCTGAACAACCTGTCGCTCTCACTAACCCCACCAAGCGTTCATTTCTAATTTGTCTTCCTTTCTTTCACATCTATAATTTCTCCATGCTGTGAATAAACAAACATGCACGTAGCTGTATCTCCGTTACATTTGAAATGGCAGCTTATTACACATTTGTGTTGTTGGCTCTCTCTGCGCTATTGTATCACTTCCAGTTCCTGTTAAATGCACAGTGGTATTTTGTGTAGCCAATTTAATTTAAACCTTCAGATAATGACTTATCACATAGTTTCATCTTTACGTGCCTTATCCAAAGCACACGCCACTGAACCAGCTGATAAGTTTCTAGTATTCATTCATTTTGTCTTTAGGTATTCGCTACCTTAGCTCATAGCCAAGTCACTGGCAGCGTGGCTTCTTTACTTGTCCCTCCCACATTTTCCTGCTCAGCATGTCAGACATATAGCTACTCTTCAGCATCCTTTACAAATATTTGTGAGAAATGTAGCCTATTTGCAGCTCTGGAGGCCAGGCTTAGTGAATTGGAAACGCGACTCCGCAACCTGGGAAATCCTTAACATAGTGTACACTGTTAAGTGCCAGGAGGATTGCCAGGATTTATACATGGGGGAAACCAAACAACCTCTGGTGAAGCGGATGGCACAAAACAGAACAGCTGTGGGGTGGCTGTGGCTCAGGTGGTAGAGCAGATCAGCTGCTGATTGGGTGGTTGGTGGTTCGATTCCTGGCTCCCCAGTCTGCATGCCAAATATCCTTGGGCAAGATACTAACCCCAATTGGCCCACCCTCCTCGATGCGTTCATCGGAGTGTGAATGTGTGTGAATGTTAATTAGTTGCACTTGAGTTTAGAAGTGCCTGTATGAGTGGGTGTGAATGGGTGAATGAGGCATGTTGTATACAGCGTTTTGAGTACTCCGGGAGAGTAGAGAGTAGAAAAGCGCTGTATAAGAATCAGTCCATTTACCATTTACCGCCTTGTCAGGCCAGGACTCTGCAGTCTATCCTACACCTACAGGCCAGTGGACACTCTTTCAAGGATGAGGATGTAACATCCTGGACAGGGAGGAACGCTGGTTTGAGGGTGGAGTCCAGGAGGCCATTTACGTGAAAAGGGAAAGACCATCTCTGAATCGAGGAGGGGCCTAAGGGTACATCTGTCATCAAATCAAATTCAAATTCAAATTTTATTTGTCACATACACAGTACGATATGCAGTGAAATGCTTAGACAACTGCTTGTGACCTAAAGAAAAATGAAAAGGCTATGAATAAGATAGGAAATAAATATGAAAATTTAAAAGGGTAAATTTAACTAGGAAGCAATAAAATAAAATAAAATATAAAAATTAAAGTTAAAAATGAAATAACTGTACAACACAAATTAGAATGAAGGGTAAATTTAACTGGGAAAGAATAAGATAAAATATATGAGTTAAAGTTGAAAATAAAATAACTGTACAACAAAATACACAATATAAAGTTTAGAAATATATAAGAATGTATGAAGAAATATAAATATATATATACAGTAACAGCAGCTGTACAAGTATTAAATGGAAATGAAGAAATATAATGTCCAGTGTTGTGCAATCCACATTTGTAAGCGTCGTACACCATCTTACATGCTGTGATTGCAGCCATTCCCCAACTCTCTGTGAATGGGACTCATGGATATTGATCAGTGGTCTTTGATCAATGATCAATGGTCTTCCTTACAGATGGACTTCTAATAGGATCAGTGCCTTTATCGTTACAAAACCTTTGAAGAGATCATATAGGACCATTAAAAACAAAGGACTCTGATGCTGAACTGGCTTTTCTACAGGCATTTCAAAGTTCCTGTTCTTGCCAGTCTTTTGGACCTCAAACAGCTCAAGACTTGATCATTTTGTTAAGACTTGACAAAGTGAGTCCAAGAAATACAGAGTTAGAATTAACACGTGTTGTGTAAAAAAGCTTTATATATCTTTACATACTTTGTCTGCATAGCTGCAATTTTCAAGTCTTCCACTGCCCACAAATATTACCTGTTGGGCTGATTAAGACCCAGTTTGCCTCTTATAGCACCAGGAATGCTCAGATGTATCCTCACTTTGTGAAAGGTTAGGATCTACTAATACTGATACAGGCAGATAGCCCTTTAACTCATGGGACTACCATCAATACCAGTGTGAAAACCCATGCCAACCCAACCAATTCCATTTGTGAGTGACTGGGAGAAAATCCAGAGAACAAGCCTCCATACTTAAGCTCTGGGTACAGAATACCACCACAAGTTGGAGGTGGAAATACACTGGCCTGCCACTTCATTAAATACTAACCAGGAGCAACCCATGAGCCAGTAGCCTTGGTAAAAGCCTTGAAATAAACAAAGCAAGTAAATGTCAAAACAGGGTGCTGGTTGAGCTCAGTTGGATAAGCAGGTGATCAAATGCTGCATGGCTGAGAGTGGCCAGCCCAGGTTTGAGTCCGACCCGTGGCCCGTTGCCATGTCTCCCCCCTCTGCTTTCCTGTCAGTCTTCACTCCACCTTTCTAATAAAGCTGTAAGAAGGGCGATTTTTGTTTGTATGCGGCATCAGTCCATAATTCCTTCAAAAAAAGAAACAATCAGGAGCCAAAATCAATTATCTAGAAAGACTTCTGTATTGTTTCATGCAAGCTGATGCAATGCATCATTTAATTTATTAAGCTCGTACATGATTATTTCTTGAAGTGTCATGTAATTTTATTTTTTCATCTGATGTTTAGTTTATGCTTAAAGAGTTACTGGCATGAACCTCTTCCCTTAATTTAATCTCAGTATAGCAGGTTAGTTATTTTTCTTGAATCAGTCGTACCACACAGTTTTTGTTATCATAGAAGTTGCTTATTACGATGAATGTAACTCCAAATTCTCAGTGTAATAGTTAACAAATTAAAATTAAATTCTAAAGTTTTATATCTCAGAACATGTAAAAAAAATAATGTGGTCTGTAGTAGGTCTTAACATTAGTTTAATACAAACTCAGATAAACTATAAAATGTGACATATTACACTGTGTTATTATTTATTTACTAAAGAAAATAAGCCAAAATGCAGAAGCAGTGTATAAAAAACCAAGCACACCATTACTACTTCCATGAAGATGTTAATCAAATGGTCATGATTAAATGATCATCAGCGAGTGTGCCCACCTCTATAAAGGCAGACATTTTTGGTCGTTTGCTCTGTGGGGTATTCCTTTGGGATTTAATGCAACACCAAGGTAGAAAGAGATCAATGTTAGAGGCTCATCAGTTCCAGGTTTCTTTCAATGTTTTTCTTTTGATTAGAAAAAACTGAAGAGGTATGGCTTGTTTGGTAGCATTGTCAGCCAAAAGCCTTGTATCCCTAAAACCTTAGCTTTGCAAAATGGCATCTGAGCAAGCCACAAGACTTCTGGGACGATGTTGGATATACAAGTCTAATGTGAATATGTTTGGCCAAATTGGCTTGTTTGGTGAAAGGAAAAAAACACAGTATTTCAGCACGAACATATCATACCAGTCCTCAATCCTGAGGTAAGAGTTTTGACTTAATTGCAGCCCCAACAACAGAGTAAGGAAGACATAATTAACGTTGTAAGAAAATAGATGGAGGGACATAATTAGGAAGGGAGAGATTGGGGTAAAATGAATGGCTACTTTGAACATGAACATTTCTTTAAAGTGTGGCTTTGAAGTTTTTAATAGTCACATTCAACATCCATCCAGTCTCATCCACTTATCCTTGTCAGGGTCGGGCTGGAGCCTATCCCAGCTGTCATAGGGCTGGACAGGTCGCCAGCCTGCCGCAGAGCTAACACAGACAACCATTCATACTCACATTCACACCTATGGACAGTTTAGAATTACCAGCTAACCTAACCCCAACTGCTAATCTTTGGACTGTGGGGGGAAGCCGGAGTACCTGGAGAAAACCCACGCGAACACGGGAGAACATGCAAACTCCAAACAGAAAAACCTGGGGGTGGAATCAAACTCAGGACCTTCTCACTAAATAGAAACAGTGCTAATCACCCCACCCACACGCAACATAACATAAACTGGGAGTGTCAGTAGCACAGGAAAAAGTCATGTGAAAAAAACTTTTCTTGAACCTCCTGTTCATCTGGACGTAGCGTTTTCAGTGGGAGAAACGTTTCATCCAGATGACTTCTTCAGTCTCAGCTGACTGCGGGATTCCAACCTTATATACAGTACATTTGCACAGTAACTGAAACTAGCACTGTTGAAGGAATAAACCTTTGAAACATTTTACTGCTCCAAAGGTATCAGTGATTATATATTACATGTATTTTCGCTCACAGTCCCTTTCTCCTGTCTGCTTGTATCTCTTTCAGATTCCAGACAGATGCAGTCATCACCATCATGGTCTTACGATCAATCGTATCCTTATCTTGGCCAGATAACTACACCCACTGTTCCCACGGCTAATTCTCTATCACCTGGTCGTTCTTCTCTCAGTGACCTGTCCTCTCGACTAACAGGTAACAAACCTATGCGTGGTGACACACGTAGGGAACACTGTGATTAAGTTGTAACAATCAACCTTTGTCTTCTTTCAGGCTCTGAGCTCACTGCCTTTGGTGACCCAAGGATGACCTTAGAACGGCCTTTCAGTTCCCTGCCCTCCTTGCCTGACTCACGTTTTTCTGATCCCCGGGTGCACTATCCTCCCACTGCAGCTGCCTTTACCTACACCCCATCCCACAATCCAGTCTCCAATGGTGCACTCGGTATCACAATGGCAACAGCCATGGCCACCACCCCTGCAGGGAGGTACCACACCTACCTGCCTCCACCCTATCCTGCAAATGCACCCCAAGCTCAGAACGGGCCCTTCCAGTCCACCTCCTCACCATATCTCTACTACTCCACTGCCGCTGGCTCCTACCAGTTCTCCATGATGACAAGCGGAGCAGGCAGCAGTGATTCACGCTCACCACCAAGGATCTTGCCACCATGCACCAATGCCTCCACAGGTTCTTCCCTCCTGCACCCCTCTTTACCCAGTCAGAACGAAGGGGTGGGTGCGGAGGTGGAGTCCAGTCACAGTAGCTCACCAACAAACATGGCTCCTGCTGAAGCTGTCTGGAGACCCTACTAAACGAGCAATGGCAGAAGTGAAGGGTGCACCCACCCACTTTGTCATATGATGCACACACTGGCAAGGGTGGAACAAATAAAATGAAACGGTAACATCCGGTGGGTCTGCCTACTAATTAGCAAGCAATATTGAGTTTTAAGTTAAGCTGCATGTTAAGACCAGTTTATGTTAGAACTGGCTAATGTCGGTACCAAACATCACACAACTAGGAGCCAGAAGAGTACAGCCAGTAGGAAATACTGTCACATCAGGGTCTATCAAGATAGGATTGCTCTCTGTAGAGGAGAAACAACAAACTGAAGACACTGTGCTCGAGCAGGACTGGACTGATCTCAGCCAAGCATCCTTTGTTCAGTACCAGGACTTATTCGTCATAATGTGGTTGATGATGTGAATATATTATTTGCTCCTGACAAATGTTGTGATGAACTGTTTGTGTTTACTGTATCAGCATTCTTTCTCCCTTTTTTCTTTCTCAACTAAAGTTCAAGAAATATCATTTTAGACATGAAATAGTTCAAAGTTTTCCATTGTTTCCATTTCCAAAGTTCACTGTATCCCATTAGCTGTGTTCATCCAAGATGGTCTTCTCTGTCCTCCAAATCCACCACCATTTAATTTTGAACCAACAAACCATTGCACCAAAGACTGCACCATTGTAAAAGCATTGAATTTGTTCTCATGACACCTTTTTAGAGTTTATTTCATATTTGTTCCTGTCTGTGTGCATATGTGTGTTTGGGTGAGAGTCCATGTAATTGTGTGTCTGTGTGTCAAATTTTCCAGTGATCCACTACTGATTTGTACCATATATAGCAATGACTGTATATGACACCCTAAGATTGTTTTCATCACCCCTTCCTCTCTCTCATTGTCTCTCTCAAATAGACACACAGACTCAGAGAGACATACAAAGACACACACACACACACTTACGTCATAGTTTGCTATAACACTGTTGTGTATATTTCAATTAGACTGATGTAAATATAAAGAAAACACAACTGTTTCCTGGTCCTTTAATATGTTTTCATTGTTATTTGTCTCTTCATGAATAATCTGTCCTAAGACAAAACACACACACACAACACACACACGATCTTTTGCTGTTTCTGACCCTGAACCTGAAGTGCAACACCAACACACTTAAAAGTCGAGTGAGATACCTGACACCTGCAGCCTGGAATTTAATACCAAATGAGTAATATCGTTCCCAAATGTAAGAACAAGAGTTGGTACTCTCTAAGGTGTGTAGCATGATGTTTCCATCTTATGACGACAGGTATTGGTGCTTTCTTTTGAGTTTTGATATATGATACAGTATACATTATATTGTCAAAAGCATTTGCTTGTCGGACTTCACATACATATGATATCCCATTCTTAATTGATTAGGTTTTCCACAAGGTTTAGGAGTGTGCTTATAGGAATGTTTTAGCATTCTTCCAGGAGTGCATTTATGATGTGAGTCACTGATGAAGGACGAGAATGCTTGGCTTGCAATCTCCACTCTAACTCATTCCCAGGTCTATATGCAGGCCAGTCCAGTTCTTCCACTCCAAACCGCTTTGTGCACTGGTGTGCACTCCTGTTGGAACAAAGTTTGGTGCTTGAAATTGGAATACTTTGGTATCCTAAATTATTAAGAGTTCCTTTAACTGGAATTAAGGGTCCCAGCCCAAGTCCTGAATAGCTATCCAACACCATAATCCCCCCTCCACCAACCATTACACCTGGCACGGTGCAGTCAGACAACTAACTCCTGGCAACAAACCGAGACTTGCCCATTAGACTGCCAAATGGAGAGGCATGACTCTTCACTCCAGATACCACATCTTCACTGCTTTAGAGTTTAGTGGCAGCATGCTTTATTTTTATCCAACACTTTGTGTTGTGCTTGGTTATGTAAAGCTTAGATGTAGGTCCTCATTCATGGAAACCCTTCCGATTAAGCTCTTTGTTCTTGAGCTAATCTGAAGGCCACATGAAGCTTGGAGGTCTGTAGTAATTGACCCTTCAGAAAATTGAGTACTGAGCAGATGATCTATTGGACTTAGATCAGGCAAGCGTGGAGCCCAGTGCATTATATTATTTCCTCCATCCAAAAGGATGAACTACTGTTAATACTAGAGATGGACCGATCCGATATTACGTATCGGTATCGGTCCGATACTGACCTAAATTACTGGATCGGATATCGGAGAAAAATAAAAAATGTAATCCGATCCATTAAATATCACGAAAGCACCTCACAAAACTTGCAACACGCCGTAACTCACCTCAGAACGTTAGCACGTCGGAGCAGTATGCATCACGTGATAGAGCGGCTGTGGCATGCAGGACCTGTCGGTGGTCTGGATAGCATGTGGAGCTTCGCTAGCAACCCGGCATTTCATCTCCGACAAAGTTATCCCGAGAGAAGTATAGCAAGTGTGTAAGTCCATCTCTGAATGTTTGTAAAGCATTCCTGCGTTAAGCTTACCAAACGATATATGGAGCGACTGCCTCTTCTTGCTGCTACTTCAATCATGAAACTGCTTAACGATCAGCTGATCGGCTTTTCTGTCGCGAGTCCGTGTCTCTAGTTTGCTTTTGGCCCACTTTGCACCAGAAAGAGGAAACCAGCGGCTGAACAACAGCAGCACATTTAAGCTTGATAAGCTGTTGTTAGAATTTATTTAATATTACTTTCTACTCCAGGATCTTTTTCTACGTAGCTGACGCTGGTAACTGTGCAGGGGCGCATCTAGCAAAGTTTAGCCAGGGGGGCCGATAGGGCATTAACAGGGAAAAGGGGGCACAAAGACATACTTTTCTTTCTTATTCTCATTTAAAATGTCGAGCTTTTAATAAATAATTATCTGACACCCAAAGTTTTAATTTGATGCAAAATGAATAGAAGTCCATTACTGTATATAGTAACTATTAAGTCTAATATATATACCCTAGTAAGCTATAGTACTTTTTCCTTTGGGAAGGTACCATCTGTGCAGTCTGCAATTTTGTTGAAGAAAGATGTTGAATCTATTTAATATTTCTTGAAAAATAATTGATTTCTGTGCATTTTTTTTTCACACTGCATCAAATTAAGGTTGATTACGTTGATTAAGCATCATGAGGTGGAGTGTGAGGGGTGGTTCCCTATTTTTTATTTATTTATTTTTGTTGTTGCTGGGAGTTGGAACCCTATTAGTTAGGTTGCTTAATATTTACGCTAAGTACTCTTTAAAATACCAGAATAGGGAGGATGGTGTAGGTTTAAGTTTATTAGATTGATCAGTATTGCTGAACTATGAAATATTTTTTTTTTGCATACAGGTATAACAGAATAGCTTTAGTGTAGTTGTTGTTTTAAACTTGAGTATGAACTTATACAAAATGCAGCAAGATATTTAAAAAAAAACAGTTTTGTTGATTAAAAAACATTATATCGGATTCATATCGGTATCGGCAGATATCCAAATTTATGATATCGGTATCGGTATCGGACATAAAAAAGTGGTATCGTGCCATCTCTAGTTAATACATGAGGGAGGCCATTGTCATGCATTGTCAGAGGAAGTCAGAGCCCACTGCACCAGTGTAGTGTCTAATAATGTGTTAAGACAATTTAATCCCAGTATCTAATGGTGGTCAGGGTGCCATTGCCTAGCCTGTAGAGGTCTATGCAATCCATTCATTGATTTGTCTTCCCAGATCATTACTGGCACAGTACCCAAATGGTTATGTAGAACGATGATACAAACAACATAAATGACAATTGGACCTTCACACCACTGGCCTGCTGAAGGTCATTTTGTAAGGGATTGGCAGTGTTCATCCGGATACTGTTGCTGCTGACTGTTTAAAAAGTTTTTGTTCAACTGTCCAGAGTAGCTGTGTGTCTCCTAGAATCTCCTCCATGCTCCTGAGACTGTGCTGGGAGACACAGCAAACCCTCAGGCAATGGTAGAGTCCAGGTATCGCCTCATGCTACCCATAGTGACACTGAGCCTCGCCAAATCAAAACTAGTGGAAAAAACTCTGAAAAGATGAGGATAGAGTCAGCCAATTGTTTCCCCCTTATTAACACCCCCCACACAACTGACCAGATGAGTATCCCAGAAATGTAATACTGTACTCTGATCCAGGTGCTCCATTTTTTGAGCTCTGTATGACTGATGACAGATTAACAAGGAGCTGGATTCTCATAAAGTCTCAGTGATCATCATGACAGGGAAACAGGAGCTACAGTGAGAAAAAAAACCTGAGACTATTTGTTTCGCTGTTTATGATTTTCCTTCAATAGTCTGAACAAACTCGTTAAAAATTTAAACTTGTATTTTGAAATTTTCATTTGTAAAATTTCTCACACAAATTTGAAATTACAGTTACAGTTTAAATCTCCAAACCTGTATTCACATTTTATTCATGTTTATTTATTATTTTAATATTTACAAACACAGCTCTGTGAGCTCTTAAATCAGTGAATACAAGTGCTCAACTGCACATATTTACATATTCTATGCTTTGACTTTTGCAACACTTGTTGCACTTGTAGCTGAAGGGGGGAAGTGGCGGTTGGGGGTGTGGGGGTGGAAGTCAGCCAATCAGAAAGCAAAAGACTGAGAGGTCTCATTCGCAGCTGCCCTCATCTTTACTTCTACTTGCCATTCACAGTGGAAAGATTTTCCACAACTTAAAGCACATTTAATAGAAAAACTTTATTTGAAAAAGACAGGATATAAAAAGACCAAGAAAGAAACATGTCACTTGAAGTCAAACCATCTTCCACCATCGCAGGACCTGTTGAAGTGAAATTTATAGATTTACTTTTACTTTTTTCCTTGTATTGACTGCATAACATACGTGATATTGTCTGATTGGTCCTGTCTGATCTTCACTGTACTAACCATGGTTCTCGCTGTTCCCCTGAATCTCCAGTGTCACCCACCATGCTCATGACCCAACCTAAACGCCACTGACACTTTCATCATGCTTCATGACCAAGCACCTACCTACTTAACTCCCTGCATTTCACCTGTTCAGCCTGCGCTGTCCTGCTGCCCTTCTTTCATCTCCAGAGGCCAGTTTTAATATATACATCAATGTAAATATATCCCTTTGATTTATTTGGGTCCACGTGTTGTCAAATACAATGATAATATAAGCGCATTAGTGTTTTAGAGATTCTAACTAACCCTCCATCTCAAATTAAACATCTGAGTTCAGAGGGAACTGCCACAGATACCAACTACAAATACAGGAGACTCCTGAATCTAAATAACTACAGATCCACTTAAACATTTATTTATATCACGATTTTCAGAAATACCTTAAATGTGTTCAATATTCCTTAACAGCATATATCAAATCTTCAGGCTCTGACATCCATCTGAAGCACTGCGCTGGTTTCTGCATTAATGCCTTGTGACTGAACAAAAAAAGAATCACTCTTAGACACGCATTTGTCTACTTTTAATACAATATAATGAATAACACATTGAACAAAAACAGTAAACCCTTAGTTTTAGTCAAACTTTACATTAGAAGTTGACTTTTTTTAAGTAACTAGTTAACATCTGTTGCTCTTAAAGCCTGTTGAGTTCAGGGATTTATTATACAAGTGTGAGTATGAACTTGGTATAGTTTCCTTTTGGAATAATAACCATGGGCGAATCAAAATGAAAGTACTGAGGAAAACTCTGGTCTGTGTACTCTGGTGATGCCTGAGTGAAAGTGTGATAGTCCTGTAGTTTTTTGTCAGGGGTGAACTAACAGTTCTGTTTTACTGCCAACAGTGGGACAAACTAATACTGCTGGATTGGCATCTTATTTTCATGTACTGGACATTTAAAATATGTTCTATTAAAAGTCTCTTTAGATATAAAATATGCTGTGAAAGAGGATCCTCTGCACTCCCATGGAAATCTTACATATTCATACTCTTTTAAGCTTTAAAAAATATTTTTAAATAGATCTTTTTCTATATATTAATATATTTAGTATGGGATCTCCTCTTTGGAGACCTTTACTTACTTGGACTTAGGTCCTCCTGTGCTGTTCAGCGCATTGGGCGGCAAGTGTCCACCAACCTACTCGATCGGCTGCTTCGGCCTCATCCCATGCAATGTCTATGGTGCATAAGTCATCGATGAAGGTCCTCCGCCATGTTGTATGGGGGCGGCCTGGTTTGCGTCTTCCATGGGGTGGGTTCCATGTGATGGCAATCTTGGGCAGTTGATGTGGGGGTTGACGTAGAACATGACCTCCAAACCGCACACGCCACTCAGTCACAATGTCCTGGAGGGGACGTGTGGCAGTTCGATGGTGTACTTATTCGTTGGTGACATGGTCCCGGTAGGAGACCCCCAGAATATGTCTTAGCCATTGCTGCTGGGCCACATGGAGTCTTTTTGCAATTCTGGCTGATGTTTTCCACGTCTCACAAGTGTAGATTGCAGTAGGTATAACGATGGAGTTGACCACGATCTTTGGGGTCGACCAGATTGGCCGGAGCTGCTGAAAGACCGCACCTGCTTTAACAATTCGACACACAACGTCATGCTCAGCATCTCCATCACTTGCCAGGATGCTGCCCAGGTAGGTGAATTGATTCACCTCCTCCAGTGGTTGCAGTCCTACCGTAATGGGGTCCTGTTTCGTCACGTAACCTGTCCTCATGACCTTGGTTTTGTTTCCACTGATCCATAAGCTCACTTTGGCTGCCTCTTGCTCCAAGCATGATGTCATAGTAGTCATGATTTTCCGGACGTCAGCCAACAAAGCGATGTCGTCTGCAAAGTCGAGGTCCTTGAGGCATGTTGGTGGATGCCAAGGTATCCCAAAGCCATCTTGGTCCATGGCCCTCTGCATAACAAAGTCAATGGCAAGAAGGATGAGGAAGGGAGAGAGGATACCCCCTTGCCTCACACCGGTCTCAATGGTGAAGAAATCCGTGTAGCCATCCTCTGTGTGGATGCAGCAACTGGACCAATAATTGTGATAATCTGCAGGGAAAAATGTTGTGCAGCTTATTTCTTCGCTTAACAGCACTTACACATAAAGAGGAAGTCTTTAGCCAGCTAGGAGCTACATTTCATTTGAACATATCAAATCACCAGGTCTATGTTATCATCCATCAAGCTTTTGTCCTCCACTGGGATCAAAACTACCAAATATTTAACAATATTTTTAACTGGGATATTTCTGTATCAGCAATGTCTTTTAAAGCAAGAATGTCAAAATTATTTAAATTAAGGTTTAAGCCTGATGTTAATAACAGATCAGACTTTGAGATTTCATTTGTGTCATTGTGACACATTGAGGGGCAGGGATAGCTCAGTAGGTAGAGTGGTTGCCCCATGATCGGAAGGTCGGGGGTTTGACTCCACTGAACGGCTCCCCTGAGGTACCCCTGAGCAACGTACACATTATTATTATTGTGTTTGAGAGAGTGGAAAAGCACCATTCATATCAGTCCATTTGCCATTAATACAATCACTTTTTTCTTATACTTATGTGCTTTTTATCTAACAGTCACACACATTCGTACTCAAATGGATGCATCAGAGAGCAGCTTGGGGTTATTTATGCAGACGGGGATCAAACCACTAAAGTGACCCACTCTACCTCCTGTGCTACAGTCACCCCAGAGACAGTGACTTGTGTATATTTAAAGATAATGCAACTAAACTTATGGTAGATTATTGAAAGGTTCAGAATTTGGCTTACCGCTAAGAAGAGATGGGACGGCCATAACGAAATTCCCCTCTTAATCTGAGTGATGGCAGTTTCACCGATGATGTCTTGATTGCTTTGATAAAAAAAGTTATCAAATTTTTAAAAATTTAGGGTTAAAGATAAAATTGTGGAGAACTGTAGAGAATCAAGAATAAAATCAGGTGACTGCCAACAAGCCATTATTTGTAGTTAGCTCCAAAAACAGGTGAATATTATTGAGATATGAATGCCACTCACGAATCCACAGTGGGATTCCTGAATTCTTTTATTTGGATCAGTGTTTCAAAGCTTTGCTACTATGAAAATTGTCATTTTATAATCATTGTTGAGTGTAATTGGTCTCCAGTTATCAATAAATAAAGGATCTTTGTTGGTTTGGGGAATTAAAGGGAGATGTCCTTTCTTCAATGAAGGGGACAGTTCTTCTTTTACAGATCGCTTCATTAAAGAGAGCAGCTAATCATTTAATTGGTAAATTGACAGCAGAAACATCATTATTTTTTCTATTTTTGAGCTATTTTTATGTGCTTGTTTTTTTGCCATATGCAGTGGCTATCTTTCTCATTTAAAACCTTAGAAATTCCCAGTATTTTCCACATACATTACTTTTTGAGGCCAAATTCCAGGACTTTCCTATAACATCCTTGATATCTGATATGGGCTGTTCACTCTTCAGAAGTGAGCTAGTCTGAGCCTAACCCCTTCTATTGTTCCACTTACTGATATTTGGTGTCAGTGTCAAAATGTTGTGGTCTTTCAAAATAGCAGGAAAAATGTCTGCCTCATTTATATTCAGTGATTATAGACAGAGTAGAATCTTTGGATGTAAGCCGTTTCCACAGCGCTGCTCTGACCACTCTCGTTCTCACCAAAATGAAGCTTCTTCTCTTTCAGGAAGGAACTGTTGTTTGCTCTCTTTCAGATGTTTCTCACAGAGCAGAGGACGATGATTGCACATGGCTCGTCTGCCCAGCGTGTGCGTCACATCAATCATTGCCTTCTGTCTGAGCTCGGTAGCAGCTTTCTGACAGAATCAGGATACTTTCTGTCTCATGTCCTGTTCTCTTGTTCATTCTCAGCGTACAGATGCAGACGCCATCCTTTTTTGTAGCACTCCGCTTCAGATAATCTGTTACTGATATCACTTTGCTGTTTTTGAATAGTTTCTCAAGAGCTTGTTTTTTTCTTTTGTTAATGCCATTGATTTCTTCATAAGCAAACTCTAGTCATGTTTAAGCTTCTCTATCATATTGGGACCACGTTTTCTAGCTTGTTTGCCTTGTTTACCTCGATTGTGAGAACACTGATTATATTAGTGTGGAACAGGGCATTGGTGTTCCTCTTTTTGACCCCTGGCCTATTTTGAAATTCTAACCAGGAAGGAGGAAACGGGTTAAACTGGACCACAACCATAAAATATAAGAAAATAAGATGTATTAAATTTTATATGCCATGGGACAGATTTACTAAGCGAGGCAAATTATTGTGATATCAAAACTGCAGTGTGGAGCAATTTATAAGCAATGGTGCAGTAAGAGCACTTCAGTAAGACCAGTACAAAATACTGGCTCAAAAATCCAGTGTAAGCTCATGACCGGACCTGGGGCTTGCAGAACCTTGGCCCCTTTGGGAAATGGTCATGGAGGGAGTGGTTCCCTCTTCCTACCACTTTCCGCTGGACGATGCTGCCCCTCCCTGGGATGTAGGGAGGGGCAGCATCCCAGGGAGGGATCAACGGCATGTGGCTGGATGTTCTGGTGTGGTTGTTGAGCCGCTCCCTTGCTGGTATGGGATGGCTTGGACCTCTTCCTTGTTAGGGGGCTCTGGCTCAGGTGCTGGCCAATTCTTGGGCGCCTGGAACCCTGGGACCCTGTTCTCGGCTCGTGCCACTATCCTTTTATTATATTTTCCCTTATTTCTTCCCTCCTTCCCCCTTTTATTTCTCCTCTTGCCTGTACTGCCTTGGACATTGTCATACTATACCACACATAATGTAATAACTGAAATGACACAAAAAGAAACGAATAAATAAACTGATAAAAGATACACATGAACAAGAGGAGCCTATAGCGAATTTATAGAGCTGATCTTGAAAAGGAAAACTGTACTCACTCGAGAGGATGATACAACCATGTTGTTCCCTCTATCTGCAGCTGAGCACTGGTTGGCTTTTCCCCACAGAAGAGCGTTCAGCATGTAACAACAGATTATTTAAACCATATACTAACCTTTACAGGCTACTGTATAGTGTCTGCAATGATAAATAACGCTTTCAAGTTTGTTTGTTTTTTAGAAAGAAAAGACTACTTCATCTGAAAACAAAATGCAGGTATACAATGGAAGCCCAAATGTCCCAGTTTTACACTGGAACTTGAAAGCAGCTTACATTTGTAGATCTGTGCGAAGCTGGCGACGTTAAATTTGTCTCAAATCCCCTCTAAGTTCCAGGTACTCGTCACTGTATATCCGCCGGTAAGGCACAGGAAGCCGCTGCAGTATTCTCCTGGATGATAGGCGTCGCCACTCAGACAATATTGCCACATAAGCGCTGATATAGGAAGAGAAGAAGTCAAAGCCGGAAGTCAAGGCTTTGCCTTGTGTTTTTCTGAAAAGGTCTTTCCACAAACCCTCAAGTTTTCAAACTGTTCCAACATCTCCTTGTGTATACGTCTCTGATTATTATTAATTTAAATCATACAATTCAAATGTAGTAAAACCCGACACGACGTCACATCCTGACATAACGTCCAAAGTTCCCGATGAGTAAAGGCTCCAACAGATACAATAATTGCATTTAACACTGTAGATTATTGTGTATTTATTTTTAACGTGCGTCACAAAAACAAACGTAAGCAAATGACGTCCGTTTAGCTCCTTTTCACAGCCATTAACACGCGGGGACTCTTTACGTCAGCACGCTGCGCGCCAAATTTTTACAGCGCAGAAAGCGCAAAACAAAAACAGCCGCGGGTCCTGCGCTTTCTAAAGGAAACAGCGCTAAAAGCGGATTGTTTGGGGCAAACTGCATCTCCACAGGATGTCGGAACACTTTGGATACTCACCCAGCTTCAAGCGACCAGCGGAAATTTTGCGAATGAGGTGCAAAAGAGCCCGAAGCGACACCGGTGCCGGGTCCACAGACCGCCCCGAACAAAGCGGCTCATCTCCGACGTGCGTGCGGACTTTCTCCCCGGAACCGCTCTCCGGCGCCCAGAACCATTCCGGGGTTGGAATAAAACGCAGGAACCCGTTCGCAAAAATAGAAAACACTTACAGTCCCAAGAAGAAACGTCTGACTTTCAGCGACGCCAGCTGTAACCCCGAAAACTCTGATAGCTCCGGGATCACAAACAATGAGAGAGATGAAGAATCATCGAAGAGAGAAGGCGCGCTAGATCTGGCTCTCAGTTTCAGGCTCGATGAGGCACAAAAACAGGAGTACCGACAAGCTTCCAGCCAGGTTGGTCTCGGTCCTTTGCACCGCCCGTATCATCAGAAAGCTCCTGTGTTTATGTGGTAGAGATGTAAACATGAAGGGAGACACTATAGGACCCCCTCTTACCTTTCCTGTCTGTGTCCTGCTGCAGAAATCTGGATCTCTGTCTGACAGTGATGTGTTGTTGGAAGAAGAACCGGAGCATATTAAAAGCCCCCTGCTAAAGGTGGGGATTTTTTCTGTATTTTTTTAAATGCTGACTGACATATCTGTGAGAATTGTCACTTTTTCCCAGGTTTTCTGTTGTGCAGTGTATAACCGTGTATTCAAAGGATTCCCCTCTGTCCTTCTAGAGCCCCCAAGCCAGTGCTCCCACTGCAGCTCCTGTGTGCACCCAGTATCCAGCAGACTGGAGCCTGAAGACTCGTCTCCTCCTGACCTCTCTGGTCTCCCTTTCATGGGCAGAGCAGCTCAAGGCTCAGGAAGAAGCTCAGGGGCTCAGCCAGCACTGCAGGGCACAGTTCAGTTCCCTGCCACACAGTCCACAGGTAGGCTCATTGCATACATGTGGAAGATGGACAGGCACACAATAGTCACATATGTTGAGACACCAGTGACACCAGTTACAGCCCTCCAAATAAATATTTTTTTCAGCACTTGTTGAGCCCTCACCATCTCACGACTTTTCGATTTTAGACCTACTTCAGATGTTTAAACCTAAAATCTTGTTTTTTATTCAGCCAGATTATTTTTTCTGTAACCAAATTAAAAAATGATATCACAGAATAACAGAGATGATCAGTGTCACCGTTTCCATGTAAACCTGGATCAGTTTGATGATTCTGAGTCTCAGTCTAAAACAAAGATGTGTGTCTTAATAATTATTATTTATAATAATAATGAAAATTGCAGGTCCCTGCTGTCATTAGTAGGGATTTTGTATAAATGAGCTCTTTAGCCAGTAGGCGTGGATGATGTCAGGGCCTGGTGCTGCCCAACACTTCATGCTTGAGACTCTTTCATGGATGTCTGCCGCTGTGATGCTTAATGGATCCCGTTCAGAGAGGCTGCTGTGGTCCGCTCTTAGATCCACTGAACACTGAGCATTGCTGTCACGGGTTGTGTCCTTCTGCTGTATACTCTTCCGATATTGCTCCATCTCCAGCACCTCACACCTCAGATGATTTGATTTTCATGGCTTCGATCTCTCTGGTGTACCTCTTCAAGCTGCTAGCCAAAGCTGTGAGTCTTTGATGATCAGGTATGACCAGCTTGCTGTACTTCTTAGACATCCCTTCCTTTATCACACCTTTCTGCAGCTCCGATACTTCCCTCTATGCTGCCTTGACCTTGGCCTCTAGTTTCCTTCTCCATGGAGGGTACTGCTCCTTGTGGGTGCTCATTTTGTTGCCAAAAATCTCACTGATCACTGCTGTTGTGGGGTAGATCAGTTGGTTGGTTACATTGATGACCACAGTGGGGATTGTCTGTAATGTTGCATTCACATCGCACGGGGGCTGCACGGCCTCGAGTCCTTTCTTTTTCTCAAAAATCGACAGCGCGCCTTATGTATGAATTCTGGTTGTGCTTACTGACCGTGAACCGATTTTATGTACACGGCGCTCAGCAATCTGTCAAAAATGTTGTAGTACGACTTTGGTAGCTACGAAGCTGCACCGCTTGATGGATTGTCGGAGCATTACGGAGTGATACGTACTGTGCTTCAACGCAATACTACCGGACTGTGTGCGTATAAGCACCACAAATGGCACCTGTTAAGAGACGTGGTTATGAAGCCAATTTCAAACTCCAGGCTGTCAGTCGCGCAGTCAACTTGGGAACAGAGCAGCTGTGAAATCTGTCTTTGTTATTTTTTTTTTTTAACATTTATTTATTGGTTTTAACCGGTTTTACATGGTGCACCGCGAGCATTAAAAATAAATAAATAAATACATAAATAAAAACAAAACCACAACAACAACAGAAACAACATAGTAATAGAAACAAAAACAAAGCAAAGCATAACAGAAGGGAAGGACAGATATACAAATCAAGTTAGAGTTTCAGGCCGTTAAGTCCACAGCGTGCACGCTGCAGTTCTCCAGAAAGTTGTAGAATTTTGACCATAGAGCCCCAAACTTGTCCAGTTTATTTCTTAATGCATAAGTTATTTTCTCCATAGTTAGTATAGATGTCAGTCCATTAAGCCACTGAGATAGTCCACATATTTTTTGATTTTTCCAACTCAGGAATACAGCGCTTGGCTTCCACAAGTCCAGTCGTTAACAGAGCTCTATTGTTTGCAGCAGGCACAAAATTATTCGGGTATATATTTAAAATACATATTTTAGGATGAAGTGGAATCACATCACCAATAATTTGACTCAACAGATTTATTACCTTTTCCCAAAAGATTTTCACATGTGGACAGTCCCATATACAGTGAAATAAAGTGCCTGTCCACTCCACACTTAATACAGGAGTCTGGGATGTTTGAGTTAAAATGATGCATTTTTGACGGAGTAAGATATTGTCTTGTTAACCATTTATATTGAAGTAGTCGAGATTGCACATTAATTGTCTGACTCTGGGCTAGGGATGGGTATTGATAAGATTTTAACGATTCCGATTCCATTTTCGATTCTGTTTAACGATTCGATTCCTTATCGATTCTCTTATCGATTCTTTTTTTTTAAAAAGGAGAACACTAAAGTCGATTAGCTTAGAACTGTGTTTTATATCTTCTCTTTGAACAAGATAGAAATTTAGGAGTAACATGGCCTTACAAACCCAACAGTGAGATCTTAAGAGATCCACAGCCTACGGCTCTTCAATGGGGCGTCACAGGGTCCCCAGGAAAAAAAATGTATATGTAAAATAATAAAATAAATATTCTCCTGTAGCAATAACAAAGTTTAACATAAATTATTCTGTAGCAATTACACAAGAATATCCAGTAATGTCCTGCCTACAATTAAACACATTCACTTACCAAAGTGAAATCGGGGGCATCTGCTGTGGCAAATGGGTGCAAGCCTTTGACCACAAACTTAGACACTGCTCGGTGACATTCGTCTATCCTGGCCTGAAAGGAGACGCTACCGGTAGACTGCAGTGAGAACTGCCAGCATCTGAGCCAGCCAGACTCTGTCTCTCTCATCATGGTTATCTAAATGCAACGCACAGTAATAGCAGGTTTTGTAATAAGGTAAATCGCGCTAACATAATGTGCAATGCTAATTGATTAGTTACCTGCAGTATTAACGGGAGAGGACGTGGAAACGCTACCGCTGCTGCTGGGTTGAGCTTCGCTAGTCCGGAGCGGATCAAAAACACGACATTCGTTGAAAGCAATCGCGTGTTTTTTGAGCAAATGCTTTTGCATGTTCGTAGTGTTTCCTCCCTTTGATGAAATCTCTACTTTGCAAGTATTGCACGTTGCCCTGTTGTCATCCTTTCTCATAAAGTGTAACCAAACTTTTGAGCGTTTGTGCCGCTCAGGCGCCGTGTTTCCTACTGGGTAAAAGACGTTACTCAACGTGATGACGTCATTCGGGGCGACTGGAATCGATAAGGGAATCGTTTATAAAAGTGGCAAACGATTCCAAGGAATTGAAACAGTGGGAACCGGTTCTCAGCAAGAACCGGTTTTCGATACCCATCCCTACTCTGGGCCAAGGAGCATGATTTATACCACTCATCATCAGATATGTTCATTTGCAAATCATTCCTCCAAGCCTCTAAAATAGACTGTGTTGATTCTTTGGAATTGCCCATAAATAATTTGTACAATGCAGAAACTCGGCCTCTCCCATTTAGATGCTTTATAACTGTGCTCTCTAGAGAGGAGTAGGTGGGGATTTCTAAGCTGTTACCTTCTGTGGTTAAGATAAAATTTCTTAATTGAAGAAATTTAAAAAAATGTTTGACAGGAATAGAAAAAGTACTTCTAAGTTGTTCAAAAGACATAAGAGTATTATTCCTAAATATATCAGACACTTTTCTTATACCTTGATCAAACCAAAATTTAAAACCTGCATCCGCCCTACCAGGAAGAAAGCTGTTATTTCCAAATATCGGAGTAAACCTAGACAGCTGTATCATTTTTCCCAAGTAGTTATGTGTTTCTAACCAGATCATTATGGTGTTTTTTTTTAAAAAGGGGTTCTTAGTTTGCTTATTTACTGTCTTCCTGTCGGCTGAGTAAAGATATAAGTTCGGGGGAATTTTGATTTCTGTGGATTCCATAGAAACCCACACTGAAGTCTGCTCATTAACAAAATAAAACATTGCCGCTCTGATTTGAGCAGCCCAGAAGTACCACTTTAAATTTGGAAGTTGTAAACCCCCTCTTTCATAAGGAAGGTATAGTAATGAGACTCTGAGTCTTGGTCTTCTGTTGTTACAAATAAAGTTTCGGAATAGTTTTTGCAAATCTAAGAAGAAAGAGTTTGGTGGAGAGAGAGATACTGATTGAAAAAGGTAAAGATATTTTGGCAAAATTGACATTTTTAGTATATTAATACAACCAATTAAAGATATAGGTAGTTTCATCCATCTGTTTAGAAGTGTAGTAACTGACGTCATTAAGGAATTATAATTGGATGCCAGAATATTTTCAATTGAGTGAGTTAATTTCACACCCAGATAAGTAAACCCATGTTCACTTGTACAGCTGCTGTTATTGTGTATATATATATATTTATAATTCTTCATACATTCTTATATATTTCTATACTGTATATTGTGTATTTTGTTGTACAGTTATTTTATTTTCAACTTTAACTTATATATTTTATCTTATTCTTTCCCAGTTAAATTTACCCTTTTTAATTTTCATATTTATTTCCTATCTTATTCATAGCCTTTTCTTTTTTTTTCTTTAGGTCACGAGCAGTTGTCTAAACATTTCACTGCATATCGTACTGCGTATGACTGTGTACGTGACAAATAAAATTTGAATTTGAGATAGCAGAAAGGGAGTGTTGATTGGAGGATTTTGTCGTTCATTTTTATTCAAAAATAATATTTCGGATTTATCAAAATTTATTTTATAACCCGAAAATGTACTAAATGTATTAATGAGACTTAATATGGATGGTATTGATTTGTTTAAATTAGTGCAGAACAGGATCACATCATCTGCATATACAGGGCTCTAGAGTGCGACCAAATTTTTCAGTGGTGCGACTAAAAAAAATAAAATAATTTGGTTGCACCTGTGCGACCAACTGTTCGGGTAGCAAAAAAAAAAAAAAAAAAAAATCTGCAACCTTCCCTGTGGTCAACAACAGACACACATTATGCCCCTATCGTGGACTAAACCAATCAGATAGTAAGGGGCGGGACCTCTCTGATTGGCCGTGGTCCAGTTGAAAGTGCAGGTGGAAGTGGGAGGTGAGTAGCTTGAATAAAGCCATATCAATTCATTAAATCCTGAATCGACTTTTAAATATAACTGTGTTTTGCCAGAAACGCCAGATTCTCAGATTAAAGCTCACAAAACCATTTCAACAACAACCAAACAGCAAACGAGAGCAGGTACACGGACTCCACACAAAGACGTAAACACAGACCCGACGCATCAGAATCAGCTTTGTCTTTCTCGGCTTTCTCACCCGCTGTCGGAGCTTAGCGATCCTGATGCGTCCGGTCCGCGCTGTGATTACGTCTTTTTGCGCTGATTCTGAGCTGCAGGTTTTGTCTCTCTCCAACCAAAATTCACCGAGCCAGCAGCAAAAGAAGCAGCAAACTGCGCTTCACATTTGATCAATGTCGTCATGAATTTTGCTGTTTTGCTTCCACGACTATTAAAATCACACTCCATGCACAGCTAGCTCTCTCTCTCTCTCTCTCTGTACTTCAAGAACAGTTTCCTGTCTCCAATCTCTGTTTTCTGTATTATTCATTCGCTTATTACCCACCAGTCTACCGTTGTTTACAGCGCTGTGGCTGCTGTCTTTTTTTTTTCTTTTTCTTTTTTTCACTTAAATGACCTCGGACAAGAAAGCCTGTTTTTTCTGTTGTTCAATGCTGAAGAAATTTATATTTTATATGCAGAACATTGTAGAATATTTTTAAGGTTATCTGCTATAAAAAGCCAGACCAGGAAAATCTCCTTCATGTTTTTCTGTGTTTTATTCTCAGTTACTTTCACACAAAGGCATCTGCTGTGATGTTCACAATTCTGATGAAGTCAGTACTGATAAATGATCAGAATTATAATATTTCTGACTGTCTGAGGCTAAGTTGAATCGAATCGGGACTTTGAAAACCGGAATCGAATGGATTATAGAAGTCAGTGATGATACCCAGCCCTAGTGAGCAGCCTAGGCACGACAGAAGTGGATGTAGCTGTAATAGGAAAAGAACTATTGCTAACTTTTCTGTTAAGGCCTGATCCTTCTGAAATTCATAGCCAGTGCTCTGACACGGTGTCATCAATCTTTGAATGCTGAAAAAGCACAGTGTATCCAGAAAAACACATTATATTATATCAATTATTATAAAATTTGTGTGCGCCTAACTTTTTAAAGTTAGGCGTACCGGTACGCCCATGGCAAAAAGTTAGTCTAGAGCCCTGATATAGGGCAATACAGTGGTCAACATTGCCTACTTTAATTCCTGATATGTTTTTATGATTCTGAATTGCCATCGCAAGAGGCTCAATTGCCAAGGTGAACAAGAGAGGTGACAAGGGGCACCCTTGTCTAGTTCCACGATATAATCTGAATGATGCGGAAAAAAGACCATTAATTAAAATCTCTGCTTGAGGGTTGGAGTATATCAATTGAATCCATTTAAAAAATCTGTTTCCAATACCAAACTTTTTCAAAACTTCAAATAAGAACAGCCATTCGATCCTGTCGAAGTGTTTTTCCGCATCCATTGAGATTAACGCATTGTCTCTTTTTTCTCATAAATGATATTCATGACCCTCCGTATATTGTGAAACCCCTGCCTCCCCTGGATAAAGCCGTTCTGGTCTGAATGAATCATCTTAGGCAAGAGTGTCTCTAGTCTTATAGCTAATAGTTTGCAAAGTATCTTGTAATCATAATTCAACAGTGAGATTGGTCTATAAGAACTACAATGTGTTGCATATCCAATAAAGGCTGGATTAATTTATCTTTAAATATTTTAAATATTTCTATTGGTATTGTGTCAGGTGCAGGAGTTTTGCCCCCTTTCATGTTCCTTATAGCATTAGTAATTTCTTCTACTGTTATATTAAGCTCTAGTTCATCCATATCGTTTTCTGGTAGTCTAGGAAAATGCAGTTGATCCAAAAAGATTTTTTGTTTTGATGAAAATGACTTTAAATGCTCAGTTTTGTATAGCTGTTTATAAAAAGTACAAAAAGAGTCATTATATGTTTAGGATCAGCTGTGATCTGTCCTTCATCTGTAGTTATAGAGTTTATTGTTCTTTCAGCCTGAGTTTGTTTAATACGCCAAGCCAGTATTTTACTTGCTTTTTCACCCTGTTCATACTGTGACTGTTTCAGTCTTAGTAAACTTTTAGTAGCTTTATTTAATGACAAAATATTAAATTTAGCTCTGAGTTTATTTAACTCTAGAATTTGAGCATTAGATTTGGATATAAATATCTCTTCCTCAATATCTTTTATCTTTTTCTCCAAATGAACCAGTTCCATCCCGGATGCTTTAAAAAGCTTGTAAAACTGATCATTTGCCCCCTCAGGAAAGCTTTAAAGGCCTCCCATTTTATAGTCGCCGTAGTTTGAGTAGTGTTATAAGCAAAATAATAATCTATTTGCTTTCCAATATATTCTAAAAATTCTGGATCCTTTAACCAGAAAGATTGCAGTCGCCATCTAGTGGTAAATAATGGTAAGTTAGGTAAATTTAGTTGAAAGGAAACGGTGGAGTGATCTGATATAACAATACTATCATACCAGGATTTAGTTACCATGGGTACCAAAGATGCAGAAAGTAAGAAATAGTCAATTCTGGAAAAAAAACAAAAAGCAAACAAACAAAAGAAAACAGAGCCGCTCTCTAATAATAAAACTAATAAAATAGAAAAGTTAACTAAGAGTGGATGGTCAGATATTATAAAATAATAACAGTAAATTGCCACCACAACGAAAAAGAATTAAATCAGGCCATGACACTTCTATACTCAAAGTATATTTGTTATTCACTAACTATATGGCCTGGAATGAAATTATCCTTAAATCCAACATTACAATCATGACAACAGAAGCTTTACCGGTAAGTGAACATTTGCCTTTCAGGTCGTAACGTTCTCTTGTCCATTTGGCTTGAGCTGTTGTACATATGAACTTGCCTCAGATGGATTAACAAAAATATGTCGGTCCCCTTGAAAGGTTATCAACATCCTTGCTGGGTAGATGAAGCCAAAACGGAGGTCCGGGATGCAAAGTGTTAACAGCTGGTTTTTTTTTTACCGGGTCAAACAACCTTCGTTGTTTACAGAGCTCCACTGAGAAATCTGGAAAAAACATGACTCTCTTGCCCTCATAAAGTACGCTGCCCTTTTGCCTGGCGATTCTTAGAACCCGAACCTTATCAGCAGAGTTTAAAAACTTCATTAACACCTCGCGGGGCCGTGTTGGATTTACTGTTGACTTTGAAACATCCCGGGGTCTCCCGATTCTGTGGGCTCGCTCAATCACTATGGGTACTGGGAAAGATTGAATCCCAAGCACCTCTGGGACCCACTTAGTTAGGAATTCACACATATCTGTGCCCTCTTCTCCTTCACGGAGACCCACCAAGCGAATATTATTTCTTCGGCTGTCATTCTCCAGCTCTTCTACCTTGCGTGTTAGTATCTCCAACTTCGTTTCCAAAGTATTCGTAGCTTTAACAGCAGCAATGTCGTCCTCGTTTGTTCCAATTCTGTCCTCTGCCAGCGCGACACGGTTTGCCAGAAGTTGTATATCACATCTTGCGGCATTGATTTCGGCAAGCACAATATCAAATCTTTTCCCAAAGTCTACTTGCATTAACTGAAGTACGGATGTCGGGACAACTTCGCTAGCATTAGCATCCGTAGTTAGCTCATCTTCTGTGATCTCGCTAGCTTGTTGTTCCGGATCTTGAACCAGGTTAGGCTTTTGCTGTTTTGAGTGTTGCTTTGTAGTTTTGGGAGGCATCGTATATATTTTTTTTGAATTTGGCACTTCCAGTAAAGCTAGAATTTGATGTAAATTCGATTAAATTAGTAGTGAACTTCTTGAAAGTTAGGAGCGGCTCTGCCACGCGACTGCTCAGCAGCGAACCATAGCGGAAGTCTATGGTCTTTGTTATTATGCTCAGCGTCTGTTAGTTCACGTTTTGACTGCACAATTGTGAGCTTTTTGTTATGCACAAAAACAACATTGTTTTCTTTTATTTATGGAGCATTATTATTTAATAAATGCTCATAATTTATTTCTGAGTAATTTTTTCATGTACATCTGTGCTGTATGATAATGAAAGTGCCTGTGTGACATCTGGGACACAGCTTTGACTAAGAACTCTCTTTTTGTTCTTACTTTATGGCTTTAAAAAAATATCGAGATATATATCGTCATCCAGCTAAAGAATATCGAGAAATGAATTTTGGGTCATATCGCCCAGCCCTACTTCACATAGTCTTCGTAATCATTGAGGGTCCAGATTTTCCTCTCAGGTCAGCGGCTCTTTCAAATCTCTAGTTGCAATAGCAGTTGCTTCTTCTGCATGTTGGAACACTGAGCTACTAGTTATTTCACCATTAGGTTTTAATACTTGTGCTTATCACACAAAATGCATGTGTGTATTTGTTATTAGTCAATACCAGATGACAATTAATCTGCACCAGTTTAAGAGCACCAGAGTGAACAAATTATCTCCAGAAGTATAGAACTAAATACACATGTGTAACATACTGTATCGTTAAATAATCTCGTCTGTAGGTCTGCCACAAACGATTATTTTGATAGTCGACAAGTCACCGATTATTTTTGCGATTAGTCGACCAATCAGATCATCATCCATTGGACGTAAAACGTACAGCTTATTGCACCAGCAGCATCTGCTCTTATATAACTATCATTAGCTTACAGCTTTAAGTGTTTACGTATGTGCTAACTAAAAGTAAAGACAAGATGAATTAAATTTTAATGAAATCTGCAGGTTGTTTCAGTGGAGTTTAATAAACTCAGCCGTCTGCTCCTTACTATCTAAAATATAACAGGACACCGGAGTAAATTCTCCAGCATCTCACACTTCTGATAATCAGCTGTCTGCTTGACATTTATTCAGCTGTGTAAAAACTTTAATCTCAGCCAAACCGATTTACTCAGGAACAAATAAAATACTGAAAAAAAGCCAAACAATAACATTTGTAAGTTATCTGAATGACTTATATATCCTGTTTAACCTGAGTAGCAAAAGACAGCGGTGGGTTTGAAAACGATTTGCCGGGAGTCCGGTGTTCTCACGGCTCTAGTGAGCCTAGCCCCCGGTTAGCTATCGAGCTAGTGGGTAACAGACGTCTCCGAAAACGTCGGAGCGCTTTTGAAAATATGTGGTGTCCTGATAAACTGAGCAGATATTTGAGGTTTACACAGCTACATTCTCGCCTGAAAATATGTTAAACGTTTATTTTGTGACCCAGAAAGAATAATAAGAGTAATATTAAAACTAACTAGCTGCCGCCATTGTTGGAAACTGAGCTGGGCCGCGCTATGAATTCTGGGACACAGCTGCTTCTTCTTCTTCTTCGGGGTTTAACGGCAGCTGGCATCCTTGTACATGCAGTGCTGCCATCTTCTGTTTCAGTCCGTTATTACACTCTTAAATTCTACTACTTATTCCTGCGTCTTTTGGGATCTTACAAAGCTTCAAACGACGCGTCGACTATCAAATTTGTCGTCGACGATTTTAATACTCGTGACTAGTGACTAATCGTGGCAGCCCCACTCGTCTGTTACTGTTACTTTACTGGAGCAACTGTAACCCACATAATTTCCTTAGGTATTAATAAAGTATGCTGATATGGATACCCGACAGCTCTTAGTTTATCTTGGGTTCTTCAGTAGCTTGTTCCTCAGCCCGACCTGTCTCTGTGCCTGCTATAGGATCCCAGGTCCTGCTCAGAGCTACGTTGTGCCTTCCAGCAAAGCCTGGTCTACTGGCAGCATCCCTCCATACCCTGGCTGTCTCTGTTCCCTAGGATCAACGCTGAAAGGAGCTTCTTTGGCAAGAGCGCCCCCTGGGCTCATGATGCAACAATACAGCAGAGTCTCATGACAGAATGGTGAGGCTGACAGGGTGACAAGGTTTTACTGCAATGATTCATTTTTCTCTCTGTCCTGATTTTAAATGAATCAAGATGCGATTGAATCACAGACTTTCAGCTTTAACTCGACGGATTTTAATAAAAATATTGTTTGTTTAGGAATTGCAGCCATTTTTATGTATAACTGACTGATAGGTGGTTTCACTGATATGTCCTATTGATAAATGAATCATTAAAAAAAACTGAACTTGATTCTAAGATTTGAGATCTTTACACTGGAGGTCCGAAGAGATGTAGATGAAAGAGGTCATTGTTAGGCTGAGTAGCCCCAATAAATCTGACAGAGAGAGAAGGAAGTTACGACCTCCTTAGACTGTGTTTTAGTATCAGGGACCTTTTTTTCCGCCGAGTTATCAGCTCTGTCACAGTTAGCTAACACAAACCCAGTCTGTTAGCAGCAGCCAGCTAACCATCGGACCCAGTGACATCACGCTCTGTACTAGCGCTAAACATGTTTAAACACTTCTTTCCTGAATCCAGCTTCACAGGTGGGGTTAAATCTCACACAGCAGGGTTGCACATTAAATGAACCTTTGTACAGTGAAGTGTTTCATGGCCAAGTAAGAGCAGCCACACAATGAAGTAGCATTTTTAGGTGGAGCTCCATGGTGATGCTCTGCAAAAAGACTTCTGACATTGTTGTATCTCCTGGACCAGGTGACGTATGCGTGTGTTCAGCTGTGAGTTTGAATGTAACTTTACTGTAGCTGTGACAAACAGGTCAGGTGTAGTTATAAAGTGAAACGGGTGTTTTAACGCCAGCCTGTATCCAGTAAAGGTTTTAGTGGAGCTTCCAGGAACAGGTGCTGCCTTGTTGAGGTCTTTTTTGTAATTCAAAATACTCGATGCAGCCAGAGTCCAAATGAATGCTGTGTGTACTGTGAAACTGCTGAACACTGGCTGCTGTGTTCTATATACTGTACATGTATTCAGTGGCATTATTCCCACACTCCTTCCTTTGTCCATGTTTGTTGCTCAGGTCCGTCAGTCTGTCATCTCTCTACAGTCTGTTAAAGGCCAGACTGTGTCCGTACTTCTACCTCTGTTCCTATCAGGTAGGTGTTAATATGCAATCTGAACTGTGCTCAGCAACACCGTCCTTCAGCTCATCTGTTTCATTGTCAGTTCACAGTGTTGTTCCGGGCAGCAGGTCTTGGAGGATCCAGCAGCATCACTGCTTTCATTTCCCCCACAACGAGGGGCCTCAGAGAGGCAATGAAGGCTGAAGGTGAGAGCTGAACTGTAGCTTTGGTCTCAAAATTAATTTTCATTTGATACATTTACAGCCGTAAAAGGCTGATAAGGTATTGTTGTCAGCCGGCCGGGCAGGCAGCGTGGACAACCAACATTTTCTTTCCACTCGTCTGAAATGTGACATGTAGTGGCAGTAAAATAGTCCACAAACCTGACCGCTGTATGAAAAAGCTTTGCCTGTAGTTTATTCTTTAAGACATGACTCAAATAAAAAAGTACAAGAAAAATTAGCTGTAGGAGTCAAACAATGTCAGACCTCTAGCCTGAGGTTAGGACTGAACAGAGGACATGACAGCTTCATCATTCGCTGCTCCTCACTGATCAGTTTACCCATATAGGTATAGAGTTCACCCTCCCTCTGCTGGAGGAACAGAGGAGGTGCAGGGAGGCACAGAAGCAGACCATTCACCAAGAGGAGGAGCAGGAGGAACAAGAGGTCACGTAAGTGCTGCTCTTTCATTGTCTGTGCTCAGTAGGGCTGGGAGCTGTCGGGGTTCTGATTCTGATCACTGTTTTGAAAATATGTGTAAAATATCAGTTTGGACTCACTCAGCAGTTTCCACACAGCTTCATATCATTCTAGAATAGCTGACTTCTCATACAGCTAATAATAAATAATAATACTTCCTTTTTTAAAATGAAAAATCATTGGGTAGTTCACATCTGGCGGAGCTGCCAGATGGGAAAGATTTTTAAAAAGACGATTGAAGAGACAAACACGATGTCTGAGCGGCCATGAGCCAATTTAATAGTAGATGCGTCATTTGATGCTTTGTAGGATCCCGAAAAACGCAGGAATAAGTAGCAGGACTTAAGAGTGTAATAACGCCTGAAACAGAAGATGGCAGCAATGCATGTAAAAGGGTGCCAGCTGCTGTTAAACCCCAAAGAAGAAGCGGAAGAAGCAGCAGCTGATATGGAAGAGTGGAACTCGAATCTGCATTCATGAGCAGACCTGGAGGCTCCCACCATGTGGAGGCCTTGGAAGGATACAACATCTGATTCTATAAATGATTTTATTAAAACAGCTCAAGAGCCCTGAGTGGAGTCAAACTCAGAATACAGCAGCAAAACTCGAAGCAAGACATTTGATCCCAGACACCAGCCCTGCTGCCACAATAAAAGTGTACAGGCTGGTAGTGTACAGCAGGGCAAACAAGGCAGTGAAGGATTTAAGGAGACCAAGGGGATCTGCTTCACAGGACACCTCGAGGCGGAAACTGAGAAGCGCCCAAGTCAGGACTAGAGATGGCACGATACCACTTTTTTATGTCCGATACCGATATCATAAAATTGGATATTGGCCAATACCGATATGAATCCGATATAGTGTTTTTTAATCAATGAAACTTTTTTTTTTAATGTATTGCTGCATTTTGTATAAGTTCATACTAAAGTTTAAATAAACAAACAAACACTAAAGCTATTCTGTTATACCTGTATGTAAAAAACACACTGCACCCAAAATATTTCATAGTTCAGCAACACTGATCAATCTAATAAACTTAAACCTGCTCCATCCTCCCTATTCTGGTATTTTAAATAGTACTTAGCAGAAATATTAAACAACTTAACTAATAGGGCTGCAAACTCCCAGCAAAAAAAGAAAATAGTGAAACCCCCCCCCACCCTCCACCTCATGATGCTTAATCGACGTAATCAACTTTAATTTGATGCAGTGTGAAAAAAAAATGCACAGAAATAAATTATTTTTCAAGAATAATTAAATAGATTCAACATCTTTCTTCAACAGAACTGCAGACTGCACAGATGGAAAAAGTAGTATAGCTTACTAGGGTATATTAGACTTAACAGTTACTATATACAGTAATGGACTTCTATACATTTTACATCAGATTAAAACTTTGGGTGTAAGAGTCAGATAATTATTTATTAAAAACTAGACATTTTAAATGAGAATAAGAAAGAAAAGTATGTCTCTGTGCCCCCTTTTCCCTGTTCATGCCCTATCGGCCCCCCTGGCTAAACTTTGCTAGATCCGCCCCTGCACAGTTACCAGCCGTCAGCTGCGTAGAAAAAGATCCTGGTGTAGAAAGTAATATTAAATACACGTTTAAGCTTATCAAGCTGCTGTTGTTCAGCCGGTGGTTTCCTCTTTCTGGTGCAAAGTGGGCGATAAACAAACAGGAGAGACGGACTCGCGACAGAAAAGCCGATCAGCTGATCATTGATCAGTTTCATGATTGAAGTAGCAGCAGGAGAGAGAGAGAGAGAGGCAGTCGCTAACGCTGGAATGCTTTACAAACATTCAGAGATGAACTTACACACTTGCTTTACTTCTCTCTGGGATAACTTCCTCGGAGATGAAATGCCGGTTTGGTAGCAAGGCTACAAATGCTCAACCAGACCGCCGACAGGTCTGGCGCGCCACAGCCGCTCTATCACGTGATGCATACTGCTCCCACGTGCTACGGTTATGAGCCGAGTTAGGAGTTGTCGCAAGTTCTGTGAGCTGCTTTTTTGATATTTAATGGATCGGATTACATTTTTTATTTCTTTTTGATATCCGATCCAGTAAGTTAGGTCTGATACGTAATATCGGATCGGTCCATCTCTAGTGAGGACATATGAGAGCTAACAGAGCAACCCTGCAAAGCTTCCAATGGCTGTGCTAAATTACAACTTTGCAACTGAAGGCAACAGTTTGAAAGAACTGCATGGCAATAATGAAGAATTTGGGTAAGAGAATGTGCAGGTAGAGAAGTCGACACCAAGCATGTGGAGTAATGCCATCGCTGGAATGTTTAATAACTGATCGTGGTTCACATTTCACTTTTATGGAACCACATTTTCTTGGTTCCTGCGTGGACAGAACTCCGGTTCTCAGCGGAGTCGCCTTCTCACAGAATTATTCACTGAAGCTGGTTCGTGTGGACGTTCATACAAGCGCAGTACCACACTATGGATTCAAATACTGGATGGAGCAGCCAAGTACTGGCAACACTTAGTACTACAGATGTTTCTTCTAACATTCATAGTTTCCTGGCCTTTGCACTGGATGCTTGGACCGCTGACAGCAAGGCGAGTGCACCAGGGAGTGTCTGGCCTTACTATATCATTGAACCCAACTTTCAATGACTTGGTGGGTTATGACTGTTTGTATGTGCATGATGACCAGGTACCCCTATGCCTAACATAAGCATAATTCAGACTATCCACTGAATAATGAAACATTTGGTGAAAGATCGAATCTAAATGGACAAAATGCACAGAACACACTTTAGAAGTTGTTGTTTTTTTTCCTGTTGCATTAAGGGGGCTCTGCTGGGTTAGCTACATTATCCCTCGCACACCAAAATAGCTAACGCTAAAATGAAGTTCTTCCAGTTCTGTTTTCTCTCTGTCATTCTTTCTGTTTGAAAATATCCATCAGTGTGCTTCATAGTTCTGCTACAGCTCACGTAACTCAACTGTTAGAACAAAAACCAACCAAATGCAAAATCAAGTACGTAGTATGATTACCCTTCATGTAAATGGTTTGCACAACCCAATCAAGAGGAATAAAGAAAGGATTTAATTAGATTGCAGCAGAGGCTTCGGTAGTCCGAATACACAGTGGAGATTAGGATATTCATGCGTCAGATACAACTGATCTAATACTTTTAAGAGACTCAGATGCCTGGATTATTCTTGTTAATTAGGTTAAATTAAATGTTAATTAAACGGGGAATGACTGGAATAACTTTTTGGGCAATAAAAAGAAACCTGCACCCTACAGACTTAACACAAGCACTCTACAAAAGATAAGAAAAGTAAAAAGTTTAGTTATTTTTATGATAAAGACCCAAGGACCATAAAACTGTTAGCAAGGAGAAGCAGGGAGCACCACATATGAAAGTCTACTTTAACGATGGTAAGTTAAGCCATAAAGGCCTGTAGAAGGAACTAGATATAACCAGTCGTCATGCTTTAAATATACCATAAGGAAAAATGAGGCACTATTAACCTGGAAATTGTACAAGTGTAATCAGTCAGACATAAGAAGAACCTTTTGTTGTGGTGTTTTTGTGCCATCGTGTGTAAATGTGGTCTCAATGTATAGGTGCTCCAAGCTGAGCGATACAGTTGATGGAGGAGACCATGATGGAGACTACAGAGATGAAGACAGCACTTTGTCTTGGCTGAAAGAGATGGGAGTCCAGGACAAAATCAAGAAGCCAGACCTCCACACCCTACAGCTGTATCCTCATTAGCACTGTCACGTTAGTCTGTTTTACATGTACTCTGTGTGTTTTTCTGTGACAACTCCTTGACCTCTTCTCTAGTCATAAGGAGGGCCACGTCATGTCTGTGGACCATAAGCCTGAGTCTGTGATATGTGTGAAAGGACTTCACACTTTCACTCTCATCAACTTCTTCATCAATTGGAAGGGTGTGGTTGCTTCATCCGGCTCCCAGGCAGGGTTACCGCCCACACTGTTGGCTCCCAGTGCTTTTAGAGGCGCTACAATGCACACTCTGAAGGTGTTTGGAGCACACACACGAAGCTCTGTCTGTAACCATCTCACGTATCATTTATACTTCTGAGTTGAATTTGACACTGTGTATGATTTATGCTTTGATAGAGCCGTTGTGTGAACGTGAGAAGTCAAGTTGGTTCTTCCTACCAGAACATCAGCAGTCTGGAGATCACAGGTACGCAGCTGGACAAGCAGACTTTTGTCTCGTATCAGTTCTCAGCTCCCACTGTGTGTGTTAGTGTTCAGTATACTTGTACTTGCCACACTGCAGGACCTGTCCTCCCCTCATCTCTCCATGCTATCCTAACGTTACTTCGGCCTGCGCAGAAAGGAAACTTCTCAGCTGCGCTTTACACACATACTCCTACCGCGGTTATGAACGTACACGGCACCAAGCAGCAGGTAACACACAGAAAACATGAAGCTGCTTTTTGTTTGATTCATGAATGTCATGCATGTATGAGCTGTAGCCTGAATGTGATCAAATCAACTTTAATGTCAACTTTACTTCTTAGCAAGCAACCTGCAGATGATGCCTAAACCATAACCAGGGTTATCTGCATGTAACGTGTGAAGCCTCTGTCTTCTTCACACAGTCGGGCCAGCCACTTAATTCACGATAATTTACTAAATGTACCCACTGAGGCGCTCAGGTTTCTGGCACGTGCATTGGTAATTTAAATAATGCAGATGTTGAACGAGCTAGTTTGCATGGCTGGTTTTGCTGTTTGTCTGTTAACCTGTGTCAACGTGCTGTCCACAGCACTTAGTGCCAGCTAGCAACCTCAGATTTATTCTAAAATAGGAGTTGGAGAGAAAGTGTGAATTAGTGTAGGGGTATTTATTCTGTGAACACTTTGCAGGTTGGCGAGGCCTCGGTAGAACTGTCCTCTTGTGGTCTCCATCCTGCTTCCATCCAGCAGCTGCAGCAGCCTTCCACCCTGGGAAAGACAGCCCTGACACACATCACCATGAACAACTACAGCTACACATGGAAGAACTAAGAACGTGCTGAGAGTTTACACAACACAAAGAAGTTTGCATTAATTTGAGTTAACAGCTGCAATCCTGAAACTCAGATTTCACTGTGACGCTGTGTGCATACTGGAAGAGATTCACAGCTACACGCTGACCAGAAAGTGAAGGGTGTTCCACGACTACAGCGGGCAAAATAACCACTGGTGATGTGAAGTAGACGGGATTCAGAATAAAAGTTTATTCATTTTCAGGCGTCAGGTGAAAGCCTGAAGTGCTACCTGTGGGAATGAAGAATATTGTTGATTTACAGGGTAGTGGTATCTGGGCAACTGGGGCGTCAGCAAGCGACCAACCACCAGCTTCAAAGCAATGTGTGATGAGCGAATCACTTCCGGCATGTACACAGCTTAAGTGTCTGTTTATGTTGAGGTTTCTTTTAAGCAAACTTTATTGCACTGCACCGGATGTGATTATTTATTAAACTCTATATTGCTCAATTACTTTTAATCTTTCTTCTCATACAAGATTTATCAACGATAAATGCTGGAATGTTTTCAGGTACTGGAATGCTGATGAAATAAATTGTTAAAGTTACTGAGCTCGAAAGATTTATTAACTGCAGTATCAAGAAAACATGGTGAGCAAGTTTCTTGCTTTGATTTTTTCAACATATTAGATGGGTGGATGAAGTCATTTATCAACTCCAGTTAAATAAAAGGAGAACATGAGGAAAGTAAGAGCGAGGCCGTCTGCCAGGACTGCTTGAACAAAAACCTTTTGGGCATTGACTGTCACTGACAGTCTCCATTAAACACAGTTCTTTCCTTAAATACATGCAGGAGAGCACATAAGTGGTCCTACAGGTGCACATGTGCTGTCAAACTAAAAGACGCGCACCAGATAAGAAGTTGCAACGCGCGTTTGCGTACATAAGATTTTCTGGAGGAGGACAGACATTTGTTTAGAACTCTTAAAAATGTCGAAGAAGCTCCTTTAAATGGACTGATTCTTATAGTACTCTCTCGGAGTACTTAAAGCGCTCTATACAACATGCCACATTCACCCAATCACACCCATTCTCACAAGCACTTCATCTATACTGAGTGCTATCTAACTACATTCACACTTCGACGGACGCATCGGAGAGCAACTTGGGGTTAGTATCTCAAATTCAAATTTTATTTGTCACGTACACAGTCATACACAGTACGATATGCAGTGGAATGCTTAGACAACTGCTTGTGACCTAAAGAAAAAAAAAAATGAAAAGGCTATGAATAAGATAGGCAATAAATATGAAAAATTAAAAAGGGTAAATTTAACTAGGAAGGAATAAAATATAAATTAAGGTTAAAAATGAAATAACTGTACAACACAAATTAGAATGAAGGGTAAATTTAACTGGGAAAGAATAAGATAAAATATATAAATTAAAGTTGAAAATAAAATAACTACAACAAAATACACAATACACAGTATAGAACTATATAAGAATGTATGAAGAAATATAAATAAATAAATATATATATACACAATAACAGCAGCTGTACAAGTATTAACTGGAAATGAAGAATATAGTGACCAGTGTTGTGCAATCCACATTATGTCTTGTGCAGTGCAAATATGCTTAAAGTGATTTAAGTGATGAAGTGAAAACAATGTCCAGAATGTCCAGTGTGTGTGTAAGAACTATATGTGTGGGTCAGTACTGTGTGGTGGTGTGATTGAGAGACCGTATCGCCTGCGGGAAGAAGCTCCTCCTTAGTCTCTGTGTTGGTCTTCAGGGAGCGGAATCGCTTTCCTGACCTCAACAGAGAGAACAAAAGAGAATCTTGCCCAAGTATACTTCAATTCAATTCAATTTTATTTATATAGCGCCAAATCACAACATAAGTCGCCTCAAGGCGCTTCATAGATACAGAGAAAAACCCAACAATCATATGATGAGCAAGCACTTTGGCAACAGTGGGAAGGAAAAACTCCCTTTTAACAGGAAGAAACCTCCGGGAGAACCAGGCTCAGGGAGGGGCGGGGCCATCTGCTGCGACCGGTTGGGGTGAGAGAAGGAAGACAGGATAAAAGACATGCTGTGGAAGAGAGACAGAGGTTAATAACAGATATGATTCAATGCAGAGAGGTCTGTTAACACATAGTGAGTGAGAAAGGTGACTGGAAAGGAAAAACTCAATGCATCATGGGAATCCCCGCAGCCTACGTCTATTGCAGCATAACTAAGGGAGGATTCAGGGTCACCAGGTCCAGCTCTAACTATATGCTTTAGCAAAAAGGAAAGTTTGAAGCCTAATCTTGAAAGTAGAGATAGTGTCTGTCTCCCGAATCCAAACTGGAAGCTGGTTCCACAGAAGAGGGGCCTGAAAACTGAAGGCTCTGCCTCCCATTCTACTTTTAAATACTCTAGGAACAACAAGTAGGCCTGCAGAGCGAAGTGCTCTAATAGGGTGATATGGTACTACAAGGTCATTAAGATAAGATGGGGCCTGATTATTTAAGACCTTGTATGTGAGGAGCAGGATTTTGACATCCAGACTGGGGGAGCCTGGGATCGAACCTCCAACCTTCCGATCAGTAGGTGACCTGCTCTATCTGCTGAGCTACAGCCACCGAAGAAATTACTTTGGTGTTCCTCCACTTCCAAAGAAATGTCAGCAGGAGTACGAACAGCAAAAGAAGTGCGTATTCTCAGAAAAGTGGTTGCAGGAGGTGAGCTGGGTTCAAAGCAATGAAGAACGCACAGAGATGTGGTGCAGAATATGCTGTGAAAATCATTTGAAGCCAGCTCACCTTATCTTGCGTACATAAGATAAAATCTTATGTAAGCAAACGTGCGTTGCAACTTCTTATCTGGCGCGCATCCTTTATTTTAACAGCGCATGCGCACCTGCGGACCACTTGTGCACCCCTGAATATATGTACACTAACACAATCATTCATTACCTAGGGTTACCTCTTAAAGTCTTCAAACACCGGAAGAGACACCCAAGCACAAAGAAAAAGCTCAGAGAGTGGAGACTGCACACAAAGGAAGCATCGGTGATCATCGGAGACTCCAATGTGGGCATGATCCCTCCATATGTAGCGGAGGGAGTACAAATTGACAGCTTCCCAGGAGCCAGATGGGGCCATGCAGAGATCCATCTAGATGAAGCAGACTATGACACATCGGTGGAGAAGCTGGTTCTCTCCTTCGGCCTGAATAACAGGCGTCAGAGGGATAAAAATGCACCAATAACGGAGCTGAGAAGAACGCTGAGGTCGGCACAAGAAAAGTTCCCCCAAGCTGACATTTATATCCCAGTGATTAACTTCTCTTCTGCTCTTCCCAAAACAGAACAAGACACATTATTGCACATAAACAATTTCATTACAGGTCTAAAGGAGCACATACCTGCACTACCTGCGGATAAATTCAGCATGGAATCAGACAATCTCCGCTGGACTGACAAGACTGCAGAGCACATGTTGGATCATTGGAATGATCATGTTAATGGGGCATCTCCATGAAACCAATTTGAGTGACTGATTTTATGTATTTCTGTGCTTGAGGGAGGCTTCAGATGCCATTATGTGAGAGTTTAACCCCAATACAACCCACTAGAGGGTGCTGTAACTCCAATTAAGTGAATTTTCCCCTTCTCTTTACTTTTTTCTTTTTTCCTTCACTTTTTACTTGTATAGGCCCTTTTATGGCCATCCCATTATAAACTCCTGGCCCTGAGGCCTTCCCTAACCTTAACCCCCTTTAACCCCATGCAGGGACTTCATTCCGGCCCTAAACCTAACCGCCTGGAGCCCCAACCGGACATTGGGCCCTAATTTCAATCCCCATCTTCTTCCAGTCCTAAACCTAACCTCTGGGTTCCCTAAGCCCAGCTTCAACCCCCTTATTCGGGACAAGAGAGGACACTTCCCTCCTGGAGAGCAATCCGTGAGTGACGTGGGGGCCCGGGATGGGAACAGGTATGGACTGTGCATGGAGTTTGGCCACCTTTGGTGGCCAACCTCCCAACTTGAGCTCCCCCTAACCCGCCCGTGCCGCCTGGCCCCCCACTCGGGTCACCCTATGTCCTCACATTGCAACAACTGAGAGGAAAAGGGGTCCCCAACTAGGGGCATCAGCTGAACTGGACAATAAAAAGATGTGCCTTTTGTGTATTTTGATTGTGTACATAGCTCAGAGGATCATTATAAGCTCTGTACATCCATTATTGTTTACAATCTGAAGCCCAATTCTGATTTGATGTTTTTTAATAATAATAATAATAAATTTTATTTATGAGCGCCTTTCAAGTCACCCAAGGACACTTTACAATAGGATAAAACACTTAGTAAAACAATGGCAGAATAAGAACAATAAAACAAAAGCACAAGGTAAAATTAGCAGTGGATTCACAGTGAACATGCAGATTTGAACAGATGAGTTTTGAGTTGGGATTTAAACTGGGGGAGAACCAATGTTTCTTATTTCTGGGGGCAGAGAGCTCCACAGCCTGGGAGCAGAGCAGCTGAAAGCTCTAACCCACTTATTGGGACAATTTATGTTATTATGAGGACTTTTTATGGACAAGCATGATGGGCTCAACATAAAAGAAACTTTTTTGAGGAAGCCCATGTCATGGCAAACTGTTCTATGGGTTATACTCATGACATGATAAGTATGTTTATATGTTTTACAGACTTTGAACGGCCATTTTGCCTTACTACTGTTCATTGGTACGGTCTTATAATGTGGAGATTGATAATTTGTTTTCCAACGGTTCCTGAAAGCAACATGCCTGTGTGCGACCAATCAGAATGGTGTTTTATAAGGACCTTTGACCCTAAGCATGAGACTCTTTGTTATTGGTTATTTTAGCTGGGAACTCTAAGCATTATGGGAAATGTGGTCTGATTCACACAACACTGCATGGACTTTCTGTTGAGCACACACACCTCCTGCTTCGAAAAAAAAATATTGAAACCGAAAAAAAATATTGTAACTGAAATAAATGTACTGAAAAATCTTGTATTGAAACTGAAAAAAAATTGATAGTGAAAAACAATTACGGTAATTGAAACTAATTTCTTTGTTTCCGCTTACAATTTTTTTTTTTCAGTTTCAATCCATTTTTCGGTTTCAAACCATTTTTCAGTTTCACTCTGCTGGCACTGTTTTGGCGTCGGGGGTCGCGCTGGGGGGGGTATTTGCATACATTATAATGCTGACCAATGACTGGAGAAAACACTGACGACGCGGCTGCGGTCACGGACAAACTTGCATGTGTCTGTTCTAGTGATGGGATTTCCGGCTCTTTTTAGAGAGCTGGCTCTTTCGGCTCGAGTCACTAAAAAGAGTCGACTCTTTCGGCTCCGAACCGGCTCTTCAGGTTGTTTTGTTGCTTGAATTAATTTATTATTAACAATAATATAAAATTATGCACAAAAGGAATTACTGATGTAAAAAAAAGTGGTTTTATTTATATATGTTTATATATAAATATGTGTGGTGGCCCCTAGAGACAAAGCACGTACAAACTCCAAAACACATTTCTAGAGTTAACTGAACTCCCAAAACAGAGCTACCTAGATCACTGAAATTACACAATTGAAAGCATATGTGTATTGTTTGTGGGTTAGGGTTAACTTGCCTGGGCCAGGTCTGAGTCCAGCTTTGCCAGGTCACATGACACAGGGGTGTGCTCTGATGTCAGCAGGCAGGTCAGTGGAGCCCTCTGGTGACGGATATATGCCAGTAAAACAGGAGGAGGCCTGAGAACAGACAGCAGGCGTAACTAGCAGGACAAAGTAGCATGTAGTACTTGAAGGAGTCATCACAGCCAATCAGTTCTCAGGAAAATGGAACATCACATAAATTTTCTCTTCTTTGATTTTCATCAATGTATTTTTCTGTCAATACTTCTGCCTGATTAGAAGCTCATAGGCAGTTACTGTCACTCTACAATAAAATAATGAAAAGGCTGCCCTCTCTGCCATCCCACTAGCTGACCTAACTGACACAAGTAAACTGTGCTAAGATGCCCTACAAGGTTCTTGGCCACATACATATAGATATACTTGGCTGAAGAAATCCTTCCATGAAGCTCCCAGCACACATTTTTGATGCTTCTGTCTGTGGCAGAGCAGGTTTGGAGCTCGGCAGAGACTTGGCGACTTTTACTGACTATGCACCCCTACCCACATGTATGATTTAGATTTATACTTATGTGGCAGCTATTCACTGGCCTGACAAAGTTATTTTAAATGATATCATGTCATGAACAGAGATGGGCAGTAACGCGTTACTTGTAACGCGTTACTTGTAACGCGTTACTGTAATCTGATTACTTTTTTCAAGTAACGAGTAAAGTAAGGGATTACTATTGCAAAAACGGTAATTAGATTACCGTTACTTTCCCATAGGAACGCTGCGTTACTGCGTTACTAAAACCGTGATTTTTTGCGAGAATGTCTCACGATAGTGACGTAAGCGAGTGCGCCGTTAGTGACAACAGCTGTGTGCAGATCAACAATGGATCACATATCGATTGTGGGAGAGAGTATGAGCGTGCAGCGTTTAAAGCGTGGAAGTACTGACCTTACTTTGAGTTTGATTCCATAAAAAGTGACAAAAACATTAGTGTCCATCGTGCGTGGGAAGAAAACTTCTTTTTATAGCGAAAAAAAACCCCTAAACTTCCAAGCAAGCACCGAGTGCGCTACCACGTAATGGGAAATTCACAGAGACACTCGCGGATTCTTCAACTGACCGTGGCACACCTGCACCAGGGTAAACCTCCGCCTGCCCCACTCCTGCTTTACAGGTGAAAATAGAGCAACAGGACCGCTGAGTCTTTGACTTTATTTATTTTCTGCTGTTTTTTACTTGCATCTATTTGAAAGAGTGAGTGTAAACACAAAAAATATTTTATTTTATGTGCTGGAATGTGTAGAAAATAGGTTTAAATGTTAAACTAATTTATTCAAGTCAGAGAATGTTGCATATAATTAAATTTTTGCTTGATGCATAAACTTAAAAGATTAAAACTGATAAAACAAGTTAAAAAAAAAGAGAGACTTTTCCATTTGATTACATTTTGTATGATGGATTATGTAGAAAAAGTAGAACTGGGCTGAAAGATCTATCGCTTTATAACCTCTTCAGGTTGTAAATCGTGGTTTTAAAAAGTAACTAAGTAATTAATTACTTTTGAAAATAAGTAATCAGTAAAGTAACGGGATTACTTTTTTGGGGAAGTAATCAGTAATAAGTTACTGATTACTTTTTTCAAGTAACTTGACCAACACTGGTCATGAATAACACAAGTTATTTTCCATGAAAAGTAAAAATGGTGAAATTCTCAAAAAACGAATGAGACATGCATGTAATTTGACATATTTTGTTGTTTTGTGTGTGTGTTTGTCTGTGTGAAGTTTTGATGTGTATTGTTATGAAATAAATATATATTCTTAATTTTTGTTTTATAGAGGCCAGACTAGGAGAACGCCAGTTTGAGCACAATGTCACAGAGTACTGACAGGAAACTGCATGCTTTTGCAGAGAACAGGAAGTTTTAGTGCAGAGCTGCACAGGCGTATTAATAAAATACAGGAAACCAGACAAAAAGCAGAACTAAGTAAACTGTGTGTCGGTGTGACGCAGTGCAGAAATATATATACGGATTTAGCTGGCAAAGAATTCAGACCTGAGCTTGTGTGTTCGTGTGGCGGGTCTCCATTTTCGGAAATGCAAACATAAAGATCATTTTTGGAGCTTGACCACTCTGAGTCCAGTCTTTGTCTGTCGCCAAAAAAATTCAAAAGAATGGAATTTAATAGTATCTCAAAGCACAATTTTGGAAACACTGGAAAGACCTCAAGACATTTTTTCTTTTGCTTTCTATGTAAACAAAAATTCCCACCAAGGCTTTTCATTGTGAAATTTAGTGTGTAGAGAAAATACCTGTGCCAGGTTGTCTCCATCTAGTGGTGAACATGGCCTTACCACTACATCAGGTGAGTTTTTCTCTGTGCACAGTGACACAAAACTCATTCAGCAACGCAAACTATTTAAAAAATGATGTAGGCAGATCAAGGCAATGTTACAGATTCAGTAAGAACAGAAGTTTATCGCAATCCTTCAAATATGCAGGGCGTCACACTAACGCAGTTGCTTATGTCCAGCATCGCTCTGTTATTATCAATTTGATTCAAAACGTGTCCAGTTTAATGTCTTAAACTAAACTGGCATTAAAGTTTCAATGAACTAAAGGGGTCCCATGTGAGTCAGCACCCAGAAAGCTCGTCTCTTTTAAAAATGTGGCCATAAATACGAGCGCTGCTGGGATCTTAAAACACTGGGGCTAAATCCAGACCTGAAATCTTTGTTTCACTCAGTAACAGCACCTTTTTAATATATATAATAATAATAAAATGTCAAACATTATACGTTAGCTAAAGGTTGAAGTCACAGAACTATACTGAACAACAATGCAATTTGAGTTCTTCTTGTTTGTTCTTTATATTTGATTTACTGTAAGCAGCGGGAGTAAAACCTAAAGAAAAAATAGTAAAAACATGAATGAATCTCTGCTCTTACAGCTTTTATTGTGCCATGATGTCTCCTTTGAAACTGTCCTCTTGCTCGTCTTTTGGATGCTCACCTCTTCTTCACCTTTCCTGTTCCTTTCACCAAACTGCTGCACTCTTGTTCTCTGCTCTCGCCTCCTGTTCTGGTTATAATTAGAATGCAATCAGCATGTGCCAAACAAACTTGCTCCAAATCGATCATGTTTGATATGATGATGAAGTTTTTAACATCTTATTTATCAACTTATTTGATGCACTGTATCAATCAATTAGTAAACAAATATCAGACTGTAGAAAAGCCAATAATAATGCACTGAGCAAGTTCATGCCATAAGAGCTAAATGGCCATCAAAGAAAATCCTGAATGCCTGATACAGGACAGGCCAACATTGAATGCAGCCACAGATGGACATCAGTCAGCTTTCTGCACTTTCCACCTGATCACATCTGTCCTCAAAGTCATGTCACTTCCTCTTTGGTTCATTTATGTTTACTTTTACATTTGCAGTTAAAATAACTTTAGTGACATAGTGCACACATTATTTCCTATGGACTGCTGGGTTATCTTGGTTTATTTAAGTTAGTATTTTTAAAGGTGCAGTCAGTCATTTTTTAGGTTATTTGATAGAAAAAAGCATCTTGTACTCATAAACAAACAGAATAGTGGATAACAATGACACATTGTTAAACGTGTCATTGGTCACTGCTTACTTTCCTCATTATTTAAGCATTACTCATCCTTAGTATGTCATTTATAAATACAGATATACGTTCTTAGAAAGAACCACTTCTGAGCCTGATCTCCTTACTCCAAGGAGCTTTTCTGAGTTATCATTGTGCCAGAGGAGGAGGGCATCCACTACTTCTTTCATTTCACCTGAGTTCACCTGTGGGAAAGCACAGCGCCGGATACCCTGAATATTTCTTTGAATTCAGGAGGACTTGGGAACTAATCTTGAGTGATTACTGAATTATCTGAATAAAGCCAATGAACCAGAGAAATTCTAAACTCCTAAACATCCCAGAGATGTCTGAATATATGTCTGCACCTTCAGACTCCAGATATGAAGGATCAAACCTGTTTTACCTCCAGTGTTGTGCCAAAAAGTCATCGTCTGACAAAAACTGATTTCCAATGTCTTTACTTATATTGGTAAATAGACTTTAGTGAACATGATTTAAAAAGGGTATATATCAAATTTAATGATGACCCATTTTTCCAAGTATATTTATAACTCTGTGTTATTGTAACTATATCAAAACCAACCCAGTCCTTTTGGGACACTTAAAATATGTTTAGAGAACTATTATTATATTTGTTGCAATTTCTGCTGTCCTCTTGGCCAGATTACTCTTTAAAAAAGTCATTTTAATGTCAAATGAATGAATAAGAAGTAAAAAAAGCCAAAAAGTGATTGCAGCTTCTACCTTGTGACAGGAATGTTGTTTGTGGCACAAGATGACTCGATATCACTCATGAGGGATACATTTGACATGTTTCACATATTATAGACCAAAAAGTTATCTATAGCAGTTTAAATATGATCAACTGGTTTTTGACAAATACCGGGAATTAGCTTATGGCAGATATGACTTTTTGACACAACACTGGCTAACTGACAAGACCTAGTTATAAGCTAATATTACGGCTGAATATTATTGCACCTAACCTTGGGCTCCAGTATTCTGAAATCCCCACTTCCCCTCTGAGAAACCACATGATTATGTAACAAATATGTCAGCTTACCAAAGAACAGAGGACAGTTTATTCAGGGTGTGACAGCACTTTACCACCTGTGTCCAACATATCGTACACATTTCTGGACTGGAGCACGTACATCCTTAAAAACTCCAGGACTTCATCACAGCCTCTCTCACATCCACTTCACATGTGTAGTTTACAGGAAACTTAAATAACACTGGCTGAATATGTTTGTAGCAGGATAAAATGAGGGTCCCTTATATGATGGGATTTAAACAGGGAGAAAGAAGAAAATGTTGGCATCAGTCCCAACACTTCACTTAATATCAAATTGAGACTCACTTGTGTTTAACCCTGGAATATGTGAACAGATTACTTATTGAGTCCTTTCTCAGTCCATGGGTTGTAAAACCACAAAACCCTGCATCTGTAGTAAGAGAAAGCGTCTGTGGCAATAACCATACAGCCTTTGTGAATAAGAAAATGGCTGGCCAGGAATTTTTTTTTTAATTTTTAAAATGTATAGAGCTAAATATGAAACGTGTCTGTGAGTCCTTCAGTCCAAATACTAACCCTGAGCTACCTCTGAGAACCCCACAGTTTACTCCCCAGCTGACTGTCGCGAAAGAGTCGTAAATCACCGGCATTGTAAAACTTTAAATTATTCCAGGGCGTGTTAAAAACAAAACACCAAACAGATGTACTGGATATTAAACGGCATCAAACGACTAAATTAACACAGGGTTACAATTACATTCTACCATCGTCACATCGAGAGTTTATTCATTAATCATCAGAGTTCAACAATGTTACATCCAGTTGAAAACAGCTTCACTAACGCCAGCAAAACAGGCTAACAGTAAATAAGAGCACAAAAACAGCCGTGCTTATCGACAGCTCGACATATCCTCAACAACTCACCTCAGTATGGCTGCCATCGGTCACCTTTTAACCGTCCGTTTTCCAGCCTCTTGCAGAAAATGAACGCTTACGCGGTACACAGTACACATATACAGTATATTGATTTTATTTGGTTTTAGAGTTTAACCTGAAATCTTTGGCTGCTGAGCAGCAGAGCTCAAAGCGTCCCCCTGTAACCATGGTTACGCAGAGGCGTAACAGTGTTCCAACAGTGACGTCACATACTAGAACCTGTGTCAGACTGATACCTGGATCAGTCTGCAACTTTTATTGGCACTTTTCTGCTGAGATCCGGAGCTCGTGGGCCTGGCGGCCTGGGATCAGATGAGTTGCTGTGTTTTTCATGGAGAAAAAATAATTAACATGGAATAATGTCAGTCTCAGATGGAAAAAAAGATGCAAGCAAAAGAGGACAGCAGATTGAGAAGAAATCTCTTCTCAATCTGCTCAATTTTGCTCTGATAGAAATCTTAATTAGTCTTTTTGGGAATTTTTTTTTCCTCCATTAGATTGTTTGTGGACAAATTTGCAAAAATACCAGATTTTACAATCACGGAACAAACTAGAGTAAAGAACAAATTGCCTATTAAACAGTAATTTGGAGTAGAGGGGCAACTTATTCATAGTTCTCTAGAAAGGCTCTTGGTAAAAAAAAGGGGACACAGCTGTGACCCCAGAACACACAGATTTTTAAAATAGGGGCAGAATAATCCCCTGATCTGTGCACCGGCTAAAGGGTAGTCTAATCCCTGCGGTCGAAGAAAGAGGCCAGGCTTTCTTTCACATGCCTGGTGGGCGGTGCCACCCCATCACAAGGGTTGGCCAGGGTCTTTTAAGATTTCAGGACCACAGCGGCCACAGGGGTGGCGAGAATCCTGGAAGCCCGAGACCGAATGGAACCAACCAGAGAAAGGAGAAGAACAGAGCACAAAGACACCTAGTTGTTGACATTGCAAAGAAGATCAAAAGCTTGTTAGACACAGGTTATAATGGGAGCATAAAAGTAATGAGAGGGACTCTAGGAATAGCTGCAGGATTTTTATGTTATGTAAATTGCCCAAACACAGTGTTCAGGCAGGATATGTGGTACCCGTTAAAGGGGGAGAAGAAACCAGTTCTAAGTTTTAAAGATGAAACGGGTGAACTCTATAGAGGATGTTTCCAAAGGTTGACAAAATAATCTAGGACCTTTTACCAGGAAAAGCTAATTGTATCTTTTGGAGTTTACAGTGTACACTGAGGGAAGTCAGGAATAGTTTTAAACTGGGATTGAAAGAAAATTAAACTGGGATCCTAGTTGAAAAGGGGATGAAGGAAGTAGATTTAGGACAGTTCACAGCCTGGCGTAAACGCAAGGTGCTGTCACACAGCTTGATTTATTTGTTTGATTTATTTTTATGACAAAAATAATAAGGAAACATTGAAAACATACAACCCGTTGAGAGGACAGATAGGGTTGGGCAATTGAAAGGTTTTGTTTTGTTGAGCATAACTTCTTTTGTTATATTTTAGCTTTTAACATGGAACACGACTTTCTGGAGCTTCTCTCCTGATGCTACCCCGTCAAAAAGCCATCTCCATAGAGACTGTGTCAGCTCCCAAACAGACAAAAACAAACTAAAAGCCAGCAATAAACAACTTAAACATAAACAATCACAAAGAAAGAACAATATATAATCCACATCTGAACTAAAGAGTAAAACAGTGAAATGTGGATTATTAAATATTAGGTTTCTCTCCTGAAAGTCTCTGTTATCTCACCCCAACCGGTCGCAGCAGATGGCTGCCCCTCCCTGAGCCTGGTTCTGCTGGAGGTTTCTTCCTGTTAAAAGGGAGTTTTTTCTTCCCATTGTCGCCAAAGTGCTTGCTCAAAGGGGGTCATATGATTGTTGGGTTTTTCTCTATACCTATTAAGAGCCTTGAGGCAACTTTTGTTGTGATTTGGCGCTATATAAATAAAATTGAATTGAATTGAATATTAGAAGACTCCTTGGGCATCATTTACTACTATGTGCAAAGACATGTTTTAATGTGTGCAACAAAAAACAACAAACAAATAAATAATTGTATTTATGTAGCACCTTTCTAGACAGAATCACAAAGTGCTGCACATAAGATAAGAAATAATAAAAGGGTGAAACAGTGTCATGGGCTGGGTCTGTGACCCAGTGTTTGAGTTCTTATATATATTTTGGTATTCATTTGTGCCCTAGTTTAGTTCATCTAGTTAATTTCAAGGTTGCTGTTTAGTCCTTTGTTTCTTAGTTGTTTATGTCATCTCCCCCTGTACTAAGTCTCCCTGGTTCGTGCGTCATGTCTGCGTGGTTATGTTTAGTTCAGGTCATGTCTAATCTCCATGTTTCCTGTTTTACTTTGAAAGTCTGTATTCAATGTTAGTGTCTTCAGTTTCACTTCTCCGGTCCTGTCGTTAGGTTCATGTGTGTCAGCTGTGCTCCCATGTGTGGCCACTTCCCCTGATCATCCCCCACCACGATTACCCACACTAACAAGCTGATCTACAATACGGCAGCAGTGATCAGTGAGATGCTTGGCTACAAGTTGAACAGCCACAAGGGGCAGTACCCTCCATGGAGAAGGAGGCTAGAGGGCAAGATCAAAGTAGCACGGAGGGAGGTTAGCCAACTAACGGAGTTGCAGAAAGGTGCGACAAAGAAGGTGCATAAGAAATACAGCAAGCTGTCCATACCTGAGGCCTTGGAAACTGCCAAGCAAAGACTCACAGCCTTGGCCAGCCGCTTGAGGAGGTACTCCAGAGAGATAGAAGGCAGGAGAATAACCCAGCTGTTCTCCACAGAACCAGCAAAGGTGTACTCTCAGTGGCAAGGGAACAATAATAATAAGAGAACAGCACCACCAAGGCTGGAGACGGAGCAATACTGGAAGAGCATATGGGAGAAGGACGCAACCCATAACGGCAATGCTCAGTGGCTAGTGGATCTGAGGGCAGACCACAGCAACCTCCCTTAACAGGGTCCAGTAACCATCACAGTGGCAGATATCCAAGAAAGGGTCTCCAGTATGAAGAGTTGGACAGCGACCAATAACCTGCCTCAGTACTACATGGAAGCTCCTGTCAGGCATCATATCGGCTAAGATGAACAGGCACATGGGTCAATACATGAGCGGGGCACAGAAAGGGATTGGCAAGAATACCAGAGGCGCAAAACACCAGCTACTGGTAGACAGAACAGTCAGCCGAGACTGCAAGACCAGACTGACCAACCTGTGCACTGCCTGGATTGATTACAAGAAGGCCTATGACTCAATGCCCCACAGCTGGATACTGGAATGCCTAGAATTGTACAAGATCAATGGGACCCTAAGAGCCTTCATCAGGAACTCAATGGGGATGTGGCACACAACACTAGAGGCCAACTCCAAGCCCATAGCACAAGTCACCATCAAGTGCGGGATCTACCAAGGAGATGCTCTGTCCCCACTGCTGTTCTACATAGGCCTGAACCCCCTCAGTGAGATCATTAACAAGACTGGCTACGGATACCGACTACGGAACGGAGCAGTTGTCAGCCACCTCCTGTACATGGATGACATCAAGCTGTATGCCAAGAGTGAACGAGACATCGATTCACTGATCCACACTACCAGGCTATACAGCAATGACATTGGAATGTCGTTCGGACTGGAGAAGTGTAGTCAGATGGTAACAAAGAGAGGGAAGGTAGTCAGAACTGAGGGGATTGAACTACCAGAAGGCAACATTGCAGACATAGAGGACAGTTACAAGTACCTGGGGATCCCGCAGGCGAATGGGAACCATGACGAGGCCGCTAGAAAAGCTGCAACCACCAAGTACCTGCAGAGGGTCAGGCAAGTCCTGAGGAGTCAGCTGAATGGTAAGAACAAGATCCGGGCCATCAACACGTACGCCCTGCCCGTGATCAGGTACCCTGCTGGGGTAATAGGCTGGCCAAAGGAGGAGATAGAAGCCACTGACATAAAGACAAGAATCTTTGGGCTGAAGGAGGGACAATACTCGGTGTATAAATGCTCAATCAACAATCATTTATCTTTACAGGTCTACCTAAAAAATCAGTCAGACAACTACAGCTCATTCAGAACTCTGCTGCTCGAGTCCTCACTAAGACCAAAAAAGTGGACCACATCAGTCCAGCTCTGAGGTCCTTACACTGGCTGCCTGTCCATCAGAGGATAGACTTTAAAGTTCTGATGCTGGTCTATAAAGCTCTGAATGGTTTAGGACCAAAATACATCAATGACCTCCTGACCCAGTATGAACCATCCAGATCCCTCAGGTCATCTGGATCCGGTCTTTTATCAGTTCCCAGAGTCAGAACCAGACACGGAGAAGCTGCATTCAGCTTTTATGCTCCTTATATCTGGAACAAACTCCCAGAAAGCCTCAGATCAGCTGAAACACTCAGTTTATTTAAATCCAGGTTGAAGACTCACCTGTTCTCAGCTGCATTTGAATAAAGCACCAAATCCACACTTTAAGCTTAAATTTCAAAACTTACATTTAACTACTGATTTTATCTACTGTTCTGATTTTATCTGTTTTGATTTTATATACTGTTGTTTGTTTGTTTGTTAATTAGTTAGTTAGTTTATTTGCTTGTTTTATTCAATTTTAAATCATGCTTTTTATTTGTTCTTGTTTCTAATGTCTCTGTAAAGCACTTTGAATCACCTTGTTGTTGAATTGTGCTATACAAATAAACTTGCCTTGCCTTGCCTTGCCTTATTTCCATACAATTCAACAGTCAGAGCATTACAACGTCCGGACGGGAGAGATGCTACCAGAGGGTCAGGCACATGTCTCAAAATGGTGATGGGTTGCTCAGCTTTTTATAGTCTCTAGTGGCCCCCAGCTAGTCATAAAAGCCAAAACATCACATTTTTTCTCTGTTACAGCGCCTAAGTTATGACCTCGGCAGTTGTTTCTCTGCTTTCTGTACGGTGGGGGTGTGGAATGTGGTCTATCTATCTCCCCTGTCTTTAGACACAGAGTCTCCTGCTTACAATCTTCTCTTCATGATTCAACAATTAAGCATGTAACACATTCACAGCAGATCAAGGATACAGAGTGATGCACACTTGTCTAATAAACTAATAAGTGAATATGTTCTTTTAACTCAAAAGTATAATGAGAACTAAACTACATACAGCTCACACACTCTATATAAAAGGGTATAATATGATCTACAGCAGTATTCTAATTCAACTATTTTGATTACATATATAAGGTAACATATAATAACAGAATAATCTAATAATTCCCCCTTTTGATCTCTGAAAGAGATCACTTATAACATGCACTCCAGCATTGCAAGGTCCAGTTCTTCTTGATCCTGAGGCCCTCTGTCCCCCTTTAACTGGTGGACCATATGTGGGATGTCCTCTGTGTTCACGCAGTTCAGATGCAAGCAAAGTTAGATTTACAACCATAACAGCAGTTACAGATGACACTCCCATCATTCCCAATTTTCCCACAGCTTTATTTTGGTGCTCCAGTTTTCCACTCCCATTTTAATGCCCCCTTATACCTTTCAAATGTACTTAGACTAGAACCTCTGTCTAAGGAGCTTTTAACCTTCATTTTTATTGCTGCAGCTACCAGTGTCTTCCAGTTGGGTGATTCTCAGCTTCTTTCTTCGACCTCCGGGGTTAGACCACCCTTTAGTCATTGCACAGTTCTGGGGATTATTCTGCCCCGATTTCAAACAAAGATCTGTGTGTTTTGGGGTCACCGCCGTGTCCCCCTTTTTGCCAAGAGCCTCTCGAACCTCGTTGGTCTGGTGTTCCTGGTTTTCGCCAACCCCTTCATGATTATTGCTGTGTTTATGGGATCCATCTTCTCAAGGAGCTCAAACGCCATGACACTTGACCCCAGTTGCTGTCTCGGCAGTCCCTACATCTGTCTCTGCTGTGAAGGGTCCTCACATCTCCGTGTCCCCGTCTGGTGTCTGTTCCTTTCTCTGCAAGAGACAGAAAACCAAAACACCTCTCACCCTAGCCTTGATAATCTAATATTGTTATCCATTGTTGTTCTAATGATTCAAATTTGGTTTAAAATATTATGTTCAGGACCTATTCTAATCATAATCTATGTGTGTGTAAAAGAAATCAAAAATTAGTGAACCCTTTCTAAGTCTAACACATTATAAGCTTAAGTTTTACCATAGCTAAATTATTAAACACAGAAATAACGTCATAAGATGTTCATAAAACCATTGTTTGATGTTCGGACTCAACTTCCCCCTTTTTGACACACTCCCATGTGTCAATTCATTGGAGCTAGACAATTAAAAGAGAAGGTTGGTGACATCATATCTCAGAAAGTATCAGAAATTCTTCTCTCGAGTACCGTTGCTCCAGCCTTGTCATCCCTGAGGATCTTCGATCCCGAAAATGTCCCTTCTCCTCATGTAATAAAGTCTGTCATCCTTCCATGCCCTGGTAACTGGTCCATCCAGAGCTGTAACATTTTGAAATGTACATACAACAAGCCAAACCACACCTTGGTCACACCAACCCTTTTCTGCCCTGAAGATGTCCAACACCATCTTAGTCTGGACCAGGGTTGTAATAGTTTTGCAATTTTCATCAGTTTTAATCAGTTTTTACCAATTGTTTGCTAGTTTAGTTTAGTTTTTATTTTCTGAAAATCCTTAGTTTCAATTTAGTTTTATTTGTGTTTTGCAAAAATTAAGTGTAACAAAATCCCAGTTCCATCATATCAGTCATGCTCTTCTGGTTATCCTTGGGTGTTGAGACTAATAACTATTAACTCTTGCCGCACCGTGTGGTCCTAATTTTGGTTGAAGTGAATTGATAACCTTTTGAAGGCGATTGTTTCACAGCTTTATTTAGATGTCCCAGTCCTGTTGTCTCGGGATACATCACGCTGCCTTATCTGGGGTTAGCTGTCTTCTGGGGATGCGGGTTGAGTGGGTGAGCTCTTCAAGGAGGGGGAGTGTGCTCCCCCTGATGAGGTCTTCTAGGTAAGCTAGGTTAACCTTCTTGTGTGAGCTTTTCAAGTGCACTTTAAGGTTAGTGGGACTTTTAGTTTTATAAATGTCCCTCATGACCCCCTGATGACCCAGTATTTCATTTTTGCACACTGTAGTACACATTTTAGTTTTTGCTTGTAGCTCGCATACTCTACTTGCCACTCCTCTAAGTCCTGATGTTTCTTAGAGAGGGCAACAGTACCTTTAAAATTATATCACATGTGTGGGGGTGTGGCCTTGCCAATTGTTTTGCCCACCTTTTCAAAATGGCTGGCGTGCCCACAAGCACATTTCATGGAAAAAGAAAGGTAAGCTTGATATTTACATTTAAAATGTTTTGTTAAACTCAGATTTTTATTTTATTCTTTTTGCAAGTACCCCTCCTCGGTGGCGAGAAACTGTTGGTGTGGTCAAGTGGGTGCTCTGGAAACAAACGCTCAGGACAGAACAGTTATCAGTCATGTACTTCCTACAAATTTTGCATATGTTTTATTTCATATTGATCCTCTGAGTGTAATGGTACATTTTAATTTGAATTTATCCAAACTAAACACAATATTTTCTTTATTTACTTTGCTCTTGTTCTTTTTCAGTACCACATCCTATCAAATGTCCCTGTCGATTATATTCTACATTTAATAACTTACTATTTCAAGTGAGAACCTAAATCACGTGGACCAATGTTTATTATTGCATATCTCTATTCTGAATGTGGCCAGTCATTCATAGGTATTGTTCAATTTTGGCGATTTTCCTCTATAAAATTTAATTGACTTTTTACAGTGGCCTGCTGTGGTTAATAATAACATATTCCAGTCATGAGTGGTATCAAAAGTCTTCTCCACTGTAGCATTTGGCATTCCCAATAATATAACATGATACCTTAATCAAAACACAGTTAATATAGCACAGTTTTCTTAATGCAAACATCGGTAACTCAAAATCAGCAACCACAGTGTTAAGTCTGCAGTTCATACTTATGTGAAGCTAGAGTCTCCTCCTCCAGTCTCTCTTATCCTCCTGCTCCTGAAAAAACAAAACAAAACAAAGCGAAGCATCCACCCTTCTCTTGTCGGCTGGGTGAATTGTTTATGAATTGTTTATTGGCATTTACTAATCCTAAAGTGGGTGCAGTCATTGTCTCAGTATCAAGTCAGTCAAAACTTTTAGTCGTCAGTCCATCACAGTCCATTCACATGCATACCTCCATACACATTCATACCAGATGTTGCTGATAATGGAGTCTCACGCGCAACCTATTCGAGCATCCATCACCAGCAAGATGACGTCATCATTTTAAAGGAAAACAATTCCTTGTTGTTTTTTGGGCCGGATTGACTCGGTGCAATCCTTTTAGACTCAGAACTTCAGTGTTCCCTATAAGTGAATTTCTCCCAAGCCAATTACAATCATGGAGAAGCACACTTTGCAACTGTTTTTGTAAGAATATTTCATAGCGCTTTAAATCTCAATCTTTCAGGCCTGGTTTAAAGAGCTGATTGTTAAATCATGAACTCACAAAATATCAACATATCACCATATCACCATATCACCACCGGTGGATCACACCTCTCCGATTTTCTTATCTCAGTGCACTGTAACAAAAACGAAAACAGACATAACCAACAAAATACTACTAAAATAACACAAACTAGGGCCCGTTGCAGACATGTCCAAGCATAAAACTATCCCTCTCTCGCTTACGAGAAAGAACACAAGCCAAAGCTCACTGATAACATCAAACTAGCGCTAAACAAAACCAAACAATCAACCAGAAATTCACAGGAACGTTTTTGCTTCCTGCCGGGACAATATTGTTTGGGAATGAGAACCTCAGGTGCCGTAACACCTTTTGTTCCTCCTTGAATTAAAACTCAATCACAGAAAATGCCATACTCCAACCTAACCTTACACTATTAATTCATCAATTTCACTCTGTGCCACTGTTCCTCATCAGGGCTGTGTGAAGCACAGCAAAGAATTCAGTCAAGGCCTTGAGCCATAAACAGACATCACGCACAGACATTGTTTTCATAACCAAACTGTTTTAGACCTTATTCCTAAAATCTACACAAATGCCCTCTGGGTGACATATAACACATTCTAAGTAATCAATGGAAATCAATGGCTCCTCATAAAAATTATGCATTGGGATGTTTGTGTGCAGCATTTTGCATATCAGCATAAGCAAAGCATTCTTCATTACATCAGCGTGTATGTGTGTGTGCGTGTAGATCACTCTTCATTGCACAAGCGTGTGCATGTGTATGTGTGCATCACTTCTCAGTGAATCAGCATTCCAATGTGTGTGTGTGTGTGTATGTGTGTGTGTCATTTCTCACTCAACGAGTGCACGTGTTCATGTGTGTATTTCACTTCATTCTGAATCTGTGTGTTTGGAGACGTGTGTGTGTGTGTGTGTGTGTGTGTGTGTGTTTGTTCATCACTTTCCTGTTCTGGTGTTCTGGGTAAACCACTGCCTGAAGCATGGCCTGGGGTCCTGCCCCCCTCCTTTTCAGTTCGTTTGCGACCATTGCTGCTGCTGCTGCCCAAAGTTCTGTCCGTCCTGGTTCTGACCCCAATTGGGGCAGAGTCGTCTCTATTTTTTGAGGCGACTGAGGTCCTTCAACATCTGCCAGAAAATGCTGAGGATTTTCTATGAGTCTGTGGTGGCCAGTGCGATCCTCTATGCTGTTGCATGCTGGGGGAGCAGGCTGAGGGTCGCAGATGCCAACAGACTTAATAAACTGATCCGTAAGGCCAGCAATGTTGTGGGGATGGAGCTGGACTCCCTCAAGGTGGTGTCGGAGAGGCGGATGCTGTCCAAGATAAAGACAATGTTGGATAACACCTCCCACCCACTCCATGACATGTTGGTCAGTCACAGGAGCTCGTTCAGTGAGAGACTGAGATTACCGAAAAGCACCACTGAACGACACAGGAAATCATTCCTGCCTGTGGCCATCTCCCTGTACAACGCATCCACTTAACACACTGTTTGCTGCTACAACTACACAGTTTCTTTTCCAAATATTTATTTATAAGTGACTTATGTATGTATGTATGTATATATATGTATATATTGTACTATTCTTAGTTAGCGTATTGTCTGTCTTGTCTTAATGTTGGTTTAAAATGGAGCACTGTAACAAAAAATAATTTCCCCCAGGGATCAATAAAGTATTCTGATTCTGATTCTGATTCTTCTGTGTTTTTGTCCATTCTGAGGTGCCTTCTGACCTCAGTTACTCCTCCTGTCTCGGTCACGCCCTTTTTGCCGCCCGATCATCCGTGTTGGTCCATCACTGTCCTGCACAGTGTAAATGCAGAGTTATCAAGGTCAGCATTCTTTTGCTCGGCCTTACTTTTCCTTCGGGCTTGGCGGGCGTCTCTTTACAGCTCTGTCAGCTGACGCAGTCTGGGAATTTTCCCCCGTGTAGTGAAACGGGCCTTAGGTTTAGTGCTCTCCGTCTCTGCTGCATGAGATCACATTCCTGCAGCTCTGTTGACATTCTCAGGTCGTTGTTGTGGGTCCAGCTGTTGCAGCATTTGGTCAGTGTCACGTATGGGGGAGAGCAGGAGTCCAGTCAGCCTCGGCTTTCAGGGCCGGCAAAGCAGCCTGTAATTAAATATGTATAGAAAAAACAAAAACAAAACAAAACAAAAACAAACTAAAAACAAAAACAAACGAACAGGAAAATGATGTTGTGTTGGCTGTGTTATTCAGAGGGGAGACACACCGGGACCAGGCCCTGTGTCAGCCTTCTCTCCCCCTTTTTTTTTTTTTTTTTTTTTTCTCTCCCGATATAATCAACTCCTAACCCACCAAGTTGACAGGACAACACAAGTACATATTAAAATTCTTAAGATCATGTTTAAAAACCCAAAAAAGGAATTTTCTTTCATTCAGTAATCACTTTTATTAATCAATCAACAGAAAACATGTCACAATTTGACTCTTTTTACCACTAAATTTGTTGTGTCTTGCCTGGTTGGTTAGACCAGTGTTCCTTTTTTTTTTTTTTTAGTTAAATTGTTGTCCTGCAACCCAGAGGGTTTCTTTGTCAGTAATGTATAGACTTCATCATTTAAGTATGTTAATTTTTCTTTAACCTTGCTGGAAAATCTTCACGTGTTCATGAGTGTAAGCTGTTTCTTCATTGCGTGTATGTGCATTTGTATAAAAGCAGGTTAATTTTATCTTTTCTCAAACTAGGCGTTACCTTAAAAGGAGCCTTTCTCTCAGATTTCTCTGCTTGTGTGTGTTTTTGTTTCACCTTTTTGTTGTGATGCTCCGGACGCCTTCCCAACCTCCACAAGTCCGTTGGCCCCAATTTTATGTGTTAAAACTTCTCTTAATTTCTCCTCTAATTCTCTCCTCGCTGCTGTCTTTTTCACAGCTGCTGATTCGTGCTGGGTGTGGTTCCCATTACCTATAATTTTGCTTCGGCCGCTGTGCTTGTGGGGGCAGTTGGTCCAGGTCCGCAGCTTCCTGTATTAACACACTAAGAGATTTATTTAATTTCATTTTCATCACTGTTAAACAGATAAGCAGGCAACCCGCCTACCTTGACAGCATAAACTGTACGCCAGTCTCCCAACACATTCCTCTCTGTACTCCTCCATAATTCTCCACTGCACACCTCTTACTATCTCTCCTTTTTATTTTTATTACACCACAGAGTAATACACCCAATTATGCCCGTCTATCTCTATGTGGCTCCAAATTCCCTCTTTATTTTAATTTCACACTCGTCAGGGGACAGGCACACAACAATTTCAACCACTGAAACGAGGAATTCAACCTTTTTATATTTCTTTACTAATCTAGACTCAACCTTTGTTCGCAAAATGTGTCTTGTTCTAGTCCGGAATAAATGTGAACCCGTGATTACACGGCCGTTCCAGTGTTATTTCCGTAGCTATGCGGGGGCCCTCACCTCCCCAAGTCACCACCTCGGCACCCGGACGACGCCGGTCCTGGCCACGCGTCCACGGACAGGAGGGTCGCCACTCCTAGGGCAAAATGTTCCACAGGTACACTAGGCATCAACCTTTGATCCTAAAATGTGTATTTGCTCTAATGTCCTCCTAATCAAACACATCAACCGTCACTGTCACTGTGTTCAGACTTCACACACACAAAAAGCACACTCAGAGCGCGCCTCACCCACGGCCAGAGCGCGCCTTACACACACAGCGCGTTACACCATCAGTGTGACACACAGAGAGCGCCTCTCATCAGCAGAAATTTGCACAGAAACCTCTGAGCTCAACTATTAGATCTTCTTAAAGCACACTGCACCATAGACCAAAATACCCCTTTCTCTGCGCTTATGACCGCCACAACGGGGCAAAGTCGCATCATAAAAGTGATGCTTGCATCCCCGAAGTTATACCTGACATCATAAACCAGGTGTTGCTCTATGTACTTAAAATTTTACTTTGTATTATGACCGCAGCCCTTAAAACTCGACTGACGCCACAAACCACCGTCCAACCTCTATCCAATGTACTAAAACTAGCACCAACCACTACTGCACTTCACGGCCGCACCACCGGAACACGCCGTATCATAAACCAAACCTACGGACGTGTTTCGCTCTCGCGTTGCCAGCGTTCAACTGCACCGTGAAGCCAGCATCTGCTTTTCCTTAAATCAACTTCTATTTCATAGCCGGCAAAAGCCAGGACGTCACTGACACCATAAACAAAATAAACAAACCTCGACTTCAATGTACTGGACTAATGGCCGCGTCTTCAGAAGAAATTCTAACGTATTATTGCTACAGAAGCCAGTATTAGACAAAATTAAATGTGGAAGGTAAAGTGGCTGCAACTAGTCCAACGTAGTATGTTATTAGTATCTCGGTAGAAGCAGTTTACTGCAACTAGTCCAACGTAGTATGTTATTAGTATCTCGGTAGAAGCAGTTTATTTAACACACTGGAATTCAGCCTCAACTTATGTTGTTAGTATCTTGCGCCAAAAACCAGACACCGACAAATTTACTGTGAAAATACATGTGACTCAGCGAACAGATTAATTTGGAAAGCCCAATATGCACATTTGGTATTTATAATACAACAGGCTGTGCTTACCTTTCTGTTTTAGGCCGGCCTTCTGTTCACTTTGCCCCACGATCTCACCAAAGGCCAAATCTACACCTCCTCAGCACACCAAAGATCCGGGTCACACGGCACCAAGTTGTTGAAATCTCCCAATTCTTTGAATCTTTGGGCTGAAGGAGGGACAATACTCGGTGTATAAATGCTCAATCAACAATCATTTATTTCCATACAATTCAACAGTCAGAGCATTACAACGTCCGGACGGGAGAGATGCTACCAGAGGGTCAGGCACATGTCTCAAAATGGTGACGGGTTGCTCAGCTTTTTATAGTCTCTAGTGGCCCCCAGCTAGTCGTAAAAGCCAAAACATCACATTTTTTCTCTGTTACAGCGCCTAAGTTATGACCTCGGCAGTTGTTTCTCTGCTTTCTGTACGGTGGGGGTGTGGAATGTGGTCTATCTATCTCCCCTGTCTTTAGACACAGAGTCTCCTGCTTACAACCTTCTCTTCATGATTCAACAATTAAGCATGTAACACATTCACAGCAGATCAAGGATACAGAGTGATGCACACTTGTCTAATAAACTAATAAGTGAATATGTTCTTTTAACTCAAAAGTATAATGAGAACTAAACTACATACAGCTCACACACTCTATATTAAAGGGTATAATATGATCTACAGCAGTATTCTAATTCAACTATTTTGATTACATATATAAGGTAACATATAATAACAGAATAATCTAATACTCCTTACCATGCATGGAGGGTTTCACCCCAAGTCCAGCACCCTGAGGCTGTACGCTAAGCGGAAGGAAGGGGGCCGGGGACTGATGAGTGTCAGCACCACAGTCCAGGATGAGACAACGAACATCCAAGAATACATTGGGAAGATGGCCCCAACTGACCGAGTGCTCAGTGAATACCTCAGGCAGCAGAAACCCAAGAAAGAGGAGGGAGACGAGGAACCATCATGGAAGGACAGGCCCCTGCATGGTATGTACCACCGGCAGATAGAGGAGGTGGCTGATATCCAGAAATCCTACCAGTGGCTGGACAAAGCTGGACTGAAAGACAGCACAGAGGCACTAATCATGGCAGCACAAGAACAAGCTCTGAGTACAAGATCCATAGAGGCTGGGGTCTATCACACCAGGCAAGACCCCAGGTGCAGGCTGTGTAAAGATGCCCCAGAGACAATCCAGCACATAACAGCAGGGTGCAAGATGCTAGCAGGCAAGGCATACATGGAACGCCATAACCAAGTGGCCGGCATAGTGTACAGGAACATCTGTGCCGAGTATAACCTGGAAGTCCCGAGGTCAAAATGGGAGATGCCCCCAAGGGTGGTGGAGAATGACCGAGCTAAGATCCTGTGGGACTTCCAGATACAGACGGGCAAAATGGTGGTGGCTAACCAACCGGACATAGTGGTGGTAGACAAACAGAAGAAGACGGCCGTAGTGATCGATGTAGCGGTTCCGAATGACAGCAATATCAGGAAGAAGGAACACGAGAAGCTGGAGAAATACCAAGGGCTCAGAGAAGAGCTCGAGAGGATGTGGAGGGTGAAGGTAACGGTGGTCCCCGTGGTAATCGGAGCACTAGGTGCGGTGACTCCCAAGCTAGGCGAGTGGCTCCAGCAGATCCCGGGAATCACATCGGAGATCTCTGTCCAGAAGAGCGCAGTCCTGGGAACAGCTAAGATACTGCGCAGGACCCTCAAGCTCCCAGGCCTCTGGTAGAGGACCCGAGCTTGAAGGATAAACCGCCCGCAGGGGCGTGCTGGGTGTTTTTATTTTTATAAATATATATATATATATATATATATATATATATATATATTTTTTCAAATAATTAAAAAAAAAAACTTAATTTACCTGTTACTACCACACACCCAATCCAATTGTTGGTACTTTCTGGCTTGTGTAGCCACTAGGTAACAAAAGCTCAACACGGCTTCTAGCATCCCGGAGCACTTCTGTTGCGTTTTGGAGTTTGTACGTGCTTTGTCTCTAGGGGCCACTGTAAATATACTTTGATTTATTCACTCAAATAAAATGTAATAAATAAATTATAAAATACAAAAACCAACTATTTACATTTCATACATTTCAACTTTTAATTACTTAAATTTTCAGCTTTTTCCTTTTAAACAAATTCAAAGTGAAACAACACAAAACACTGCAAACCACAACACAATTAAATATAAATTAAAATATGGAAAAAAAAGGGGAAAAAAAGAACACCCAGATCTTTAATTAAGGGAAAGGTTGGCATTTAGAAATATTAATATCACACTCAACTGACTGCGTTTTATCCTCTTTGGTGCCTGTGCATGTTGTTTGTGGAGCTCTATATGATATCGATTCTTGCAGACTCTACACTCTGCCTTTGTTTTGTCAATAAGATTGAAATGGTTCCAGACTTTGCTTCTTTTCTTGGTGTCACTCATTTTCTTTACTGTACCTTTCCAATGTGACGGTGTTGTCTCCTGTTGTTGCTCCCGGCTCTCTTTCTTTTTCTCTCCCTCCTGCTCTTGTTGTGTGCTACTGCTGTTGCGAGTGTAACTACCGGCCCGCCCCCTCAGCTCAGCGCTGAGTAGAGGGGCGCAAACGCAAGGCTCTGTTTGCCGTCTCTGCTCAGCGCAAACACAAGGGTGACTTGCAGTATAAAGCGAAAAAAGGTGAAAAGGAGGGCAGGATAAAGAAAAAAAACCCCACGGCTCCCAATAAGGAACCGGCTCGCATCGTTCACTTCAAAGATCCGGCTCTAAGAGCCATTTCGTTCGCGACTGATCCATCACTACTTGAGAGCAAACTGCAGCTGAAGCTTAACCATCATTTCACTGACTGAAGAAACAATTTATGGTAAAGTGAGCCATACACATATGTACATCCACATAGTGGAAATTTGTATTTGTCTTTTATAATTAGTTTTTCTCTGATTTCAGTGTTTATTTGTGTGTGTAGTTTTTATTTGAAATATTTTCATTCTGATGTTTGTATTGCATGTTTTTAGTGTTTTTATATTACATTGTGTTAATCCACGGTCTATACTTCAGAGTATTTTAGTATACAAAGAACATTTTATAGTTTTGTTAGAATGTCTATTCCTGTGGAATTTTAGCACAGATGTGGTTTTTTTTTTGTTTTTTTTGTTTTTTTTTAATTCCTGCTGCCCACCTTGGGAATAAACTTTTCCTGATTATACCTGTTGCATCTCTGTGTCATTTGTTTCTGATTTACTTAGAATAGAATAGAATTCAACTTTATTGTCATTGCACATGCACAGGTACAGGGCAACGAAATGCAGTTTGCATCCATCCAGAAGTGCTTAGTGATATAGATATATTACAATATATATTAGCAATAATATAGATATGTAAGTATATTACAGAAATGGGTCTATTATGTTATAATGTACACGGTATGAAGTATGTTGTGAATATTCTATAACTATATGTACAGGCTGTAGTGAGTACAAGCTATGTACAGGATATGGACAGGATATAAATATGAAAAACTATACAGAATATGAAATAAATAACTTTACTCCTTAACTTAAATAACTTAATCCCTCCTTGTATTTAAAAGAACCACCCCTAGTATGACATTCTGGCACATCAGCTGTAATCTGTTATGTTGAAGTTGCCTCGTTCTAATGTTTTCTCTGAGGCTGCTGTAAATGCGAATATATTTACTGTGGGTTTTGCGTGAAAAAGCTTTACGTTGTGAAAAACTGAAATCTGGAAATTAGAATTGTTGTGCCTTATTTTGTTAATGGTTTTACATAATTTGTATTTGAAAATATTGAATTTTGTAGATTTATGTATTTTTGTTTGAATGAGCATTTATTTAAACAAACTAAAAGCATAATTTAGACAATACAACCAGTTACTCCGTACTTGAGTAACCTTTTCGCCAACTACTTTTTTACTCTTACTTGAGTAAGTTTTTGGATGGCTACTTTTCACTTTTACTTGAGTAATAATATTTTAAAGTAATGCTACTCTTACTTGAGTACAATTTTTGGATACTCAACCCACCTCTGGTTGTTCGCGTTGGCCTGAGGAGGGATGTAAACTCCAACCAGCACGAAGGAAGAAAACTCCCGCGGTGAATAAAACGGTTTACAATTGATGAAAAAACTTTCCAAGTGTGGGCTGTAGTTTTTCTGTAACACTATGACATCAGTACACCAACCTTCATTAATGTAGAAGCAGACTCCACCACCCTTTGTTTTCCCTGAGAGCTTCGTTTCGCGGTCCGCCCGGTGAAGTTGGAAGCCCGGCAGATTTAAGACAGCGACAGCTCACTGAGCCAGGTTTCAGTGAAGCAGAGGGCAGCAGAGCGTGCAAAGTCCTTGTTAGTCCGGTTTAAGAGCAGTAATTCGTCGACTTGGTTTGGAAGAGAGCGGAGATTCGCGAGGTGAATGGAGGGGAGTGCCAGCGCACTAGCGCGAGTCCCCCGTCTATGTCTCCTCCAGGAGCCGCAGAGAGCTGCTGCGCCTCCAACTAAAATCTCCAAAAAACTTGTGGGTTTGCGAAAAATGGATAAGAACTATAGTGAGACAACTGCCTGATGTTTAGCAATTGATCTCTGGAGAAAGTGATGTGGTCTGAGTGACCAAAAGCGCAGAAAATAAACAAAAACAATAAAAGTGCGATAGAGCGCAGTACTGAGGCTGCCATCTGCGGTGCCATCTTGTAAAAAAAATAGACTTTGTTAAATCTATTAGAAGATTTAACAAAATAAGCAAGGGGGGCTAGATTTTTTATTACCAAAGGTACAATTTTATCACGAGCAAAGACAAGGACTTCAGTTTTCTCAGCATTAATTTGAAGAAAATTACCAGCCATCCAACCTCTGATAGAATCTAAGCATCACTGCAAGATTAGAAGTTTAGAAACATTATGTGGCTTAAAGGAGATATATAGCTGAATATCATCTGCGTAGCAGTAATACGAAATGTCCTTAATAGTGCTGAGAAGTTCCTGAAGAGGGAGTAAATATAACAAAAACAGTACGGGTCCTAGGACAGAACCTTGTGGCACACCATACGCAAGAGAAGTGAGAGAGCACCTGAACTTGGAGGTAGCCACAGAGAAGGATTGTTCACACACATAGGATTTAAACCACTTCGGCAGTTCCCGATATACCCACCCAGTGTTTTAGTCTATCAAACAGAATATGATGGTCGAGACTATCTAAGGCAGAGGTCAGGTCCAACAACAGTAAAACAGTGCACTCACCAGCATCATAATTCATTAATACACTCAACAAAAATATAAACGCAACACCTTTGTTACTGCTCCCATTCCCCATGGGATGGACGTAGAGACCTAAAATTCATTCCAGATACACAATATAACCATCCCTCCCAAACAGTGGTAACAAATCAGTCCAAATGTGTGGTAGTGGGCACATCTGCCATATTGAGATAATCCATCCCACCTCACAGGTGTGCCACATCAGGATGCTGATCTGACATCATGAGTAGTGCACAGGTGTACCTCAGACTGCCCACAACAAAAGGCCATATATACACACACACACACATACACACACACACACACACATACATATATATACATATATATACATATATATACATACATATATATACATATATATACATATACATATATATACATATACATACACATAAACTTTTTTTTTTTTTTTTAACACCCAGCACGCCCCTGCGGGCGGTTTATCCTTCAAGCTCGGGTCCTCTACCAGAGGCCTGGGAGCTTGAGGGTCCTGCGCAGTATCTTAGCTGTTCCCAGGACTGCGCTCTTCTGGACAGAGATCTCCGATGTTATTCCCGGGATCTGCTGGAGCCACTCGCCTAGCTTGGGAGTCACCGCACCTAGTGCTCCGATTACCACGGGGACCACCGTTACCTTCACCCTCCACATCCTCTCCAGCTCTTCTCTGAGCCCTTGGTATTTCTCCAGCTTCTCGTGTTCCTTCTTCCTGATATTGCTGTCATTCGGAACCGCTACATCGATCACTACGGCCGTCTTCTTCTGTTTGTCTACCACCACTATGTCCGGTTGGTTAGCCACCACCATTTTGTCCGTCTGTATCTGGAAGTCCCACAGGATCTTAGCTCGGTCATTCTCCACCACCCTTGGGGGCATCTCCCATTTTGACCTCGGGACTTCCAGGTTATACTCGGCACAGATGTTCCTGTACACTATGCCGGCCACTTGGTTATGGCGTTCCATGTATGCCTTGCCTGCTAGCATCTTGCACCCTGCTGTTATGTGCTGGATTGTCTCTGGGGCATCTTTACACAGCCTGCACCTGGGGTCTTGCCTGGTGTGATAGACCCCAGCCTCTATGGATCTTGTGCTCAGAGCTTGTTCTTGTGCTGCCATGATTAGTGCCTCTGTGCTGTCTTTCAGTCCAGCTTTGTCCAGCCACTGGTAGGATTTCTGGATATCAGCCACCTCCTCTATCTGCCGGTGGTACATACCGTGCAGGGGCCTGTCCTTCCATGATGGTTCCTCGTCTCCCTCCTCTTTCTTGGGTTTCTGCTGCCTGAGGTATTCACTGAGCACTCGGTCAGTTGGGGCCATCTTCCCAATGTATTCTTGGATGTTCCTTGTCTCATCCTGGACTGTGGTGCTGACACTCACCAGTCCCCGGCCCCCTTCCTTCCGCTTAGCGTACAGCCTCAGGGTGCTGGACTTGGGGTGAAACCCTCCATGCATGGTCAGGAGCTTTCTTGTCTTTATGTCAGTGGCTTCTATCTCCTCCTTTGGCCAGCCTATTACCCCAGCAGGGTACCTGATCACGGGCAGGGCGTATGTGTTGATGGCCCGGATCTTGTTCTTACCATTCAGCTGACTCCTCAGGACTTGCCTGACCCTCTGCAGGTACTTGGTGGTTGCAGCCTTTCTAGCGGCCTCTTCATGGTTCCCATTTGCCTGCGGGATCCCCAGGTACTTGTAACTGTCCTCTATGTCTGCAATGTTGCCTTCTGGTAGTTCAATCCCCTCAGTTCTGACTACCTTCCCTCTCTTTGTTACCATCCGACTACACTTCTCCAGTCCGAACGACATTCCAATGTCATTGCTGTATAGCCTGGTAGTGTGGATCAGTGAATCGATGTCTCGTTCACTCTTGGCATACAGCTTGATGTCATCCATGTACAGGAGGTGGCTGACAACTGCTCCGTTCCGTAGTCGGTATCCGTAGCCAGTCTTGTTAATGATCTCACTGAGGGGGTTCAGGCCTATGCAGAACAGCAGTGGGGACAGAGCATCTCCTTGGTAGATCCCGCACTTGATGGTAACTTGTGCTATGGGCTTGGAGTTGGCCTCTAGTGTTGTACGCCACATCCCCATTGAGTTCCCGATGAAGGCTCTTAGGGTCCCATTGATCTTGTACAATTCTAGGCATTCCAGTATCCAGCTGTGGGGCATTGAGTCATAGGCCTTCTTGTAATCAATCCAGGCAGTGCACAGGTTGGTCAGTCTGGTCTTGCAGTCTCGGCTGATTGTTCTGTCTACCAGTAGCTGGTGTTTTGCGCCTCTGGTATTCTTGCCAATTCCTTTCTGTGTCCCGCTCATGTATTGACCCATGTGCCTGTTCATCTTAGCCGATATGATGCCTGACAGGAGCTTCCATGTAGTACTGAGGCAGGTTATTGGTCGGTAGTTGGAGGGGACCGGTCCCTTCTTGGGGTCCTTGGGGATCAGGACCGTCCGGCCTTCAGTTAGCCATTCCGGGTGTCTCTCGTTAACTAGCAGCTGGTTCATTTGTGCTGCCAGACGCTCGTGGAGTGCAGTCAGCTTCTTCAGCCAGTAGGCGTGAACCATGTCGGGCCCTGGTGCTGTCCAACTCTTCATACTGGAGACCCTTTCTTGGATATCTGCCACTGTGATGGTTACTGGACCCTGTTCAGGGAGGTCGCTGTGGTCTGCCCTCAGATCCACTAGCCACTGAGCATTGCCGTTATGGGTTGCATCCTTCTCCCATATGCTCTTCCAGTATTGCTCCGTCTCCAGCCTTGGTGGTGCTGTTCTCTTATTGTTCCCTTGCCACTGAGAGTACACCTTTGCTGGTTCTGTGGAGAACAGCTGGTTTATTCTCCTGCCTTCTATCTCTCTGGTGTACCTCCTCAAGCGGCTGGCCAAGGCTGTGAGTCTTTGCTTGGCAGTTTCCAAGGCCTCAGGTATGGACAGCTTGCTGTATTTCTTAGGCACCTTATTCGTCGCACCTTTCTGCAACTCCGTTAGTTGGCTAACCTCCCTCCGTGCTACTTTGATCTTGCCCTCTAGCCTCCTTCTCCATGGAGGGTACTGCCCCTTGTGGCTGTTCAACTTGTAGCCAAGCATCTCACTGATCACTGCTGCCGTATTGTAGATCAGCTTGTTAGTGTCGGTAATCGTGGTTGTAGGTATTGCCCGTAGTGCTGCATTAACATCATCTAGCAGACCTTCTGAGGGTACTTCACGTAATCTTGGTAACCGGCTACGGGGGATCCAGGTTTCAAGCTTGGCCATGATCCTATTTTTCAGGTCAGTTCCTCTCGCACTCAACGATCCTTCTCCTATCGCACTTGGGGCTATGTACCCAATCTCGGGTGGGGGTGATGATATCTCCCCCCTGACCTGGCGTCCTGACTCCTCCTTGCCGTAGCATTTGTGTTGTACCTCGTCAATCTCTAGCTGTGAGAGCAGTCCCTTCTTTCGAATGTTGGAACACTGAGCTACTAGTTGTTTCGCCGTCATTGTGGATGTTGGGTATCGAAGAATCCATAGGTCCCTCATCCTATTCATGTAGCCCCTTCCGCCGGGGTTACTTGCGTAGTAGCATTCCAACAACGCCCTGTTGTTGGAATGCTACTACATATATATATACATATATATATACATATATATATATATATATACATATATACATATATATACATATATATATATATATATATATATATATATATGTATATACATATATATATATATATATATACATATATATATATATATATATATATATATATATATATATATATATATATATATATATATATATATATATATATATATATATATATATATATATATATACACACATACATACATACACATACACACACACACACACACATACATATATATATATACATATACACACACACACACACATATACACACACACACACACATATACACACACACACACACATATACACACACACACACACACATATACACACACACACACATATACACACACACACATATACACACACACACATATACACACACACACACACATATACATATATATATATTGTTGGATTATAATATTATCTTATGCCATGTTATACCCCTAATTAAAGATTGTGAATTATTATGTAGTTTTAGTTTGCATTATTCTCCTGAATTAGAAGAAGCTGATAACTATTGCATTAGTTAAACTGATTTGCATTAAAGTAGACTGCTGATTTATTGTGGATGAATGATATTGTTTTATGATGCATTATACTGCTGACTTATAAGAAATACTGTTTGCAGAAAGTCATCGCCTTATTTGTCTGATTAGAAGAGAACAGAACATGCTGGAGTTTTCTGCCCCATCTCAGCAGGAGCAGATAAACAGGGAGCCAAGGTCGTAGCTTAGGCGCTGTGTGAGAGAAAGCATGTGAATGTTTAGGCTTTTTATGATAAGGTGGAGGCACCAGAGGCTATAAGAGTTTGAGCAATGCTCCACCATTTTGAGATCTGAGGCTGTCTGCATACAGTGTCCATCTCCCACGTGTGTGATCATTAAAATCATCGTTTGACTCAACCCAACCGGACCAGTGTTGTTATTGTGGTTTTTCCTCTTGCGTCCATCCCCAATTTTGAACCTTAACAATATATATACACACACACACACACACACACACACACACACATATATACACACACACACACACACACACACACACATATGACATACATATGCTTTCAATTGTGTAATTTAAGTGATCTAGGTAGCTCTATTTTGGAAGTTCATTTAACGCTAGCAACGTGCTTTGGAGTTTATACTTCTGTTGAAGTTTGTACGTGCTTTGTCTCTAGGTGCCACTGTATGTATTTATATATAAACATATATAGATACATACCAAGTTTTCTCACATTAGTAATTCCTTTGGTGCATAATTTTATATTGTTCTTGATAATAAATTAATTAAAGCAATAAAACAACCTGAAGAGCCGGTTGAGAGCTGAAAGAGCCGGCTGTTTTTAGTGAGTCGAGCCGAAAGAACCGGTTCTCTAAAAAGAGCCGAAATTCCCATCACTATTTGTAACACTTCTTCCTGTTGGAGCAGAGCCAACGTTTTGTGGCGCAGTATTTTTAGGACTGACATGTTGAATCCATCTCTAAAACACATCTACACAGGGTTAGGGTTAGGGGGTGGGGGGAAGACTAGGCCCGGCTATGCCGGAACCTAAGTGCACGGTCCATCACTGGGACTGGTATTGGTGCCCCCTGATCAAAAAATTACCCTAAGCGGGTGTAGTGCACTGTGGTGGGCCATTCGCGACGTTTCGGCTCAATGTGGCCTTCTTCAGGCTGGCCCACCCGCTTTTGTGTTTAGATTTGCCACTCTGGGCCTTTTATACTCTTCTTTTTTCATTTCTGTTTTTCTTAACTTTTTCTGTTTCTTAGTTTTTTCTTGTTCTCAGCTTTGGCTGCTTTAGCTCTCCCTTTTTCTATCTTTTTCTGTTGTTCTTTATCTTTCTGTTTTTCTTTATCCTTCCCTTTGTATTTCTGTTATTCTTTATTCTTGTTCTTTATTCTTTCTGTTTTTCTTTATCTTTCTCTTTGTATTACTGTTGTTCTTCATTCTTTCTGTTGTTCTTTACTCTTTCTGTTTTTCTTTATTATTTCTCCTTATTTCTCTTGTGTTCTTTTCTTTATTCTTTCTCATATTTCTTTAAATGGCACCCCCTTCTCTTTAGACATCCCGTCCTGTGGTCTGTATTTTTCTTTTATGGCACCCCCTTCCTGTAAATCCTTTCCTTGTGTACTCTGTTCTTTCTTTCTGAACTTTCTTGTCTTTTTCTCCTTTTATTTAGGCTTTTAGAGTTCCCTTAGGGTTAGGGCTAGAGGGGGAGGGGGGAGGGGGGCAAAGGGGTTAGGTATTAGGAACGTGAGCTTTTGTTATTCCGTCAATACGGTTCAGGTGCACTGGCAACAGAGGTTCATTCCACCCATTTATTCCTGTATCCCCTGTACTTGAGGCCTCTATTCTCCATCGGTTCCCTGGTAGGTCTTATTGTATGCCTTATTGCATTATATTTGTAAAAAATAACAAACACATTTAAATATATATATGTGTATATATACTAATATGATATCAGTCTTCCTAATGGTATTTCCAGTTGACTCATGTTTTGTATTTAAATGCTATTTTCCCACAGATAAGAAAAAAAAAAAACAAGAAAAAAATCAGGCTCCAATTGGAGTTCACACCTTCCAGACCTAGATGCCTCTCCTTGGAGGAAATATAGCGGTCAAGGTAAGTATTACAGGTAAGTTTTAAATTTTTTTTTTTTTTTTGGGAAATGAGACCAACTGTGATAAGTGACTATAATATCATAACATGGTAAGACCCATACAGGTTATCCTAAAATTGTAATTTAAATAAAGTAAATGCTTAAACACTCCTGGCAACACTACTGCAGTAAAACTATCTTTATTGTCACATTCAAGAACAGAGAATAGCAAGTTAACATTCATTGATGTCATCTGAAGTTTAGCCCAAAAGGAGCTTTGGTGTTTAGTTTTCTGATCCACAGGTCTCCTCCTCTGTCCCTCCGTCCATGATGCACAGGATTGCAGTCCCAGAATACCCAGGGAGTTTGGTAAGTGGATTTGAAAGTGTTTGACTAAGGGAGTATTCAACCTGTTTATCCTAATGCTATACAAGTGTTGTTTCAATCTGTCCAACAGCGTTTGACCCGTTTCCCCGACATATATTAACAAACACTGTTCACAAATGATACCATAAACTATATTTCTACTATTAGGTGTAAAGTTTTCCAGAATTGGAGCTCCAGCACCACCATGTGGGTTGAACAGGTATCGCCCTGCATTTAAAAAATGCTGGTCTAAGCTTTGTGTTCTTCCCTGTCGGTGGCCTCCAAGTCTGGTTCTAACCAACATATCTTTAAGGTTTTTATTTTTCCTGTTGGCCACTATTATTCTACAGTTTTGGAAGGGGGGTGTATCAGTTAGGACTCTATTAAAGTTCATTTTGAAAGTCCTGTTCAAAGGTAAGTATGAGGTAGAGTACATTGTGATCAGCGGTAAAATTTCCTTATCCTCCTCTGTCCCGCCCTGTCCCTGACTAACTACTTGGGGTGAGAGAATGTCTGCCTCTCTGGAACCCAATTCCAATAAGGTCTTACTTTTAATTGTTCTCAGGAACCTTTTTGAATACCCCCTTCGTCTGAGGCTTTGGAACAAAATCATAATGGACTTCTGGAGGTCTGTTTCACGGGAGGAGATTCTGTAAAATCTAATGATCTGCGATTTCACAATTCCCCTGAATGTATGTTTGGGGTGATAGCTAGCTTTATGAAGAAGTGCATGGGTGTCAGTTGGTTTAAAATATACCCGAGTAAGTATTTTCTTCTGTTGTTCATCTAACTGCTCGAAGAAAACGGTTGTATCTAAGAAGTTGACCTCATTTGCGTCTAATGTATACTTTACTTTAATCGACCCGTGATGATTATTCAACACGCTAATAAACTCATCAAACTCCTCCCTGCTATGTGACCAGGCTCCTATAATATCATCAAGAAACCGAAGATAAAAAAGAGGCTTACATCGGCATTTACTCAACGCACCCGCTTCCCATTCACTCATATAGAGGTTGGCATAAGAGGGAGCATATCTGTGCCCCATTGCAGTTCCTTCCACCTGCAGATATCGATTGCCATTGAACTCAAAGTCATTACACCTCAGGCAAAGTTCTAAAAGTTGTAACACCTCCTCATCCGGTCTCTGAGCATCCGGATTCCTACGAAAGGTGTTTCGTACTGTACTTAAGCCTAAATCCGTATTAATGTTTGTATATAAGCTCTCAATGTCAATTGTAAATAACAGAGCATTGCTGGGTAGCACTAATCGTCTAACAACTTCCAAAAAATGGTAGGTGTCTTTCAAGTAGCTCGGATGTTTAGTAGAGAGAGGACCCAGGAAATGATCTATATACAGGGAGACGTTATAAGTGGCGCTATTGCAGTCAGACACTATAGGTCTGCCCGACGGTACCCGATGTGGTATTGGCCAGCTTTCCGGTTCTTTATGGATTTTAGGTAGCAAATAAAATTGTCTCTCACGAGGGGAAGTAGGTCCAAACAAAAAGTCACGCTGTTTAGCGGTGATATATTTTTTGTAATATAGCCGATTGATGATGGCATAAATCTGACTTTGGGACGTTTTTTGTAAACTCTCCCCAATTGATCTATAATATTTGGTATTTGCAAGTTGTCTGTGTGCCTCCCTTACATACTGTTGTTTGTCCATGATGACAATTTTACTGCCCTTATCTGCAGGTTTAATCACAATGTTTTTGTTTTCCCGCAGCTCCCTAATTATTTCCCTCTCCTCCTCAACTCGTCCCATCCCTCCATCTATGAACGGAAGAAACTGATGAAAGTTATGGATGTCTGACTGTATGAGTTCCTTCACCTCCCCACTGATCTGTTCCCATGTTGGCTCCCAGTGAGACGGCAAGGTAAACTTTGCCTCTGTATTACCTCTGTTTTTATAATTGGTTTGTGAAAAGTAATCCATAAGTTTGATTCTTCTATGATATAAATGAAGATCTCTCCGTAAACCAAGCCTATCATATGATTTTGGAGTTGGTATGTAGGTTAAGCCCCGTTCTAGTAGGCACACTTGCTTTTCCGTGGGGCAAAATAATTCAGACAGATTCAATACATTACAAGTCGAGTTCCATGATAGATCAGTAGACGATGTCCCTCCCTGCCTAGGGTAGCAAGCTACTGAAAATCCAGATTAATTTGTTTACACCAGTTTACCAGTATGTTTTGGGCCGTTTCTGGTGTCCAGTGGATATTATCCCCCACAGTATTAAATTGATCACCCGGGAGTGGGTTCAGTACCTGAAATCGTTTAATCGCAAAGTTGTTGATGCTGGTTAGATTCTGTTGTTGTTCTTTTGGAAGCAGAGGTGAGAAATTAATTAAGGGAAAGAAAACGTCGGCATTAGGAAAAACAGATTGTGCCCGTTTGTAGAGCATTCTTAATTGTTTGTTAGAAGTTTTATCTGCATCTTGGTCCTTGTTATTGATTCCGATGGATAAAACTACTAATTTGACATCTGGGTGAATTGGTGTCTTTTCCAGAATCTGGAGAAAGTGGTAAAATGAAGCCCCTGGGTAACTATCAATTTGTATATTATCATTATTGTAAGCTGGTACACGATTTAGATTGGAATCCCCTAGGAACCAAACTGGTCGAGTCCCACGAAATACCCAATCTATGATCTTTCTGCCCTTTCGGGCTTTATGATACGTCGGGCGACACTGGTTAATATTTTCAACCTGTTGGTTCTCGGTGGCTGTCTGTCTCTCTTGTCTGTTTTCTGTTGTTACAGGAGCAGTGCCCCTGGAGGAGCCAAGTTCGGTTGGAGGAGCGGCCAGGTGGTCATTTTTGTGGTCAGATGGGGTCTTCATGCCTTTGTGTTTAGTCACACTGTGGTTTACAGACCCCCCCATCATCATGTTGGAGTTGTTCACCACCAAGTTCGTTAGGCCGCTCACGCTCCTTTCACCAATGGAGTTCAAGTCCATGCTATGTGCTCCCCCAGGGGACGTCCCTGCATCATTAGCTGAGGCCCTGACCGCAGAAGAGAAGGTTTTACTGGTCGTTTGAGACCCCTTGCTGCAGGTTTGTATCTCTGGGCTGTTCTGTAATACCGAGACATTAGAGTATACACTTTTAGGCAGATGAAGTGAATTGAACTTGGTTGTAATCACATTTTTCTGTGGATCGGATCTAATTTGTATCTCACTTCTATTTGCTCTATTTGTAGGTTTTTTCAAATTTGTAGTGGATTGGAACAAATCCTCATCAGTCTGAGGGGCCACAGGTCTAACTTCAAGTCCCCCAGGTCTCTCCCCCTCCCCCCCTAAAATCAATTCTGGATGTGAAGTTGAGAGGGGACAAAGAGGCTCGTGAGAAGGAGGCATTGGCACAGGGGGCCTTTCATCTGTTGGTTTTGGATCAAGAGTAAACTCAGTAGACCGCTGGTTGCTATCAGGGAGAACAGGGGAGATAACCCGGTTTGGCAAAATACTCCCGGTGGTATTAAATTGTGGTAGCGGTACATGGTCATCTAGTAAGGGAGTCGATTGTGAATCCCGGGTAGTGGGGTTCCTCATGATCCGAACCTCAGGATACAAGGAGGTTTGATTTAGTTTATTGACTTGACTCAGAGGTGGAAATTCCTCCTCATTTTCTAGGTCTAGTTCCTCCGGTGTTTCCTCTTCCACAGAATCTACAAGTGGTGAGGAAACAGATGTCTGAACCCTCCCATTGTTCGATCAATAGGGACCTAGTAGCTCCCAGAGTATCTGTAGCTAATCTAGCTTTATAGCGTTTTATCATCCAGTTTGCTGCCACCTGAAAAGCTGTGTCATCCCATATTGTATATTGATATTCTAACACGATTTTAGCATAATGTTGTTGCAGTATGGAGAGGCTATTCTGTAGCCATGTCTGCGTGTTCAGATTTACTGCCTCCCTGAGTTCCTCCGTGGGGGAGGAAGGTCTAATGAATGCCGTAAGTTTTGTAATCTGTCTAGCCATTCCCTTAGGGGGAGTTTGAGTCAGAGTAGCTTTATCAATGATGTTTTTGTGGTGTACGGCCTGCATTAGCTTGAAATAACTTTTTGCAGTCTGTCTAGTATTTGCACTTAAAGGTTGATATACAGAGTTACGGTTACGTTGTGAGCCTGTATGTCCCCCCTCTCCCTCCCCCCCTGCCCTCTGAAAGTTATTGTGGTGTTTTCTAGCAGATGGGCCTCCCCTAAACTTCGCTGGAAAGTTGGATTGGGCCCGCTGGAACCTGTAGGAAAAGTCCATAGTCAGTAAATGAGGCTCACCTGTGTTTGGGCCTCGGCTCCATTCCACCCTGGGTCCTCAGCAGTTCTTTTTCCGTCTCTCTCGGTGTTGTGTCCGTGAACTTGTCCAGGTAGAGGGAGTCCCAAGCACTTTGTTTATAAATTAAGTCCTGTTCCTTGTCAAAAGATGACAAAAAGAAGAGAGGAGAAAAGAGGGGGGCCTTCCAGTCCACAGATTCCGGCCTCCGATCAATAAAAGTGTGATTTAAACAGGCTTCTACACCAGGTAAGACCTCACTGACATACTAAAACCAAATTTTTATTAAGGAAATTTAAAAAGGCTCAAAAAGCCAATTGCGGACGAAATTAAGTCCAATAAAACCAATTTTCGAAAAGTCCACAGGGTTGGAATTATATTCCACCCTTTGAGACCAAAAAGTTTAGTCAAAAAGGCTCCGTTTGGGCCCAATACAGCTTTTACCCCTAACGTTTCGCAGCCTGTTGCTGCTTCATCAGAGGGAGTACCAGCGAGGAATGGTCAGGTGTGTTAATGAGGATCCTGGAGGTGGGAGTGAAGTCCCACCCCCAGGAGCTCATTGGTTAGTACCACTCTGGGTGTAATTTAGGTGACCCATCTGCCTGAATGAAAATAATTGTATAAAAAATAAAAAAATAAAAAAGTACAGCCAAAATCAAAATTAATTAATTACTGGGTAGGGGAGTGGGGCCCGTGAGGGAGTCTTGGGGCTGTCGCGGGCCAATGGGGAGAACCCGACACCGGGTAATATCCGGAGCAGGAACGTGATCGGGGAGAAAAAATATATATATATAAAAATATATATAAAAAGAAATATGTTTTTTTCAAAAAACAGCAAAATTAAAAAACATGTATAAGATGAAGAGTAACAGTCTATTGAATCCGGGCTGGATTTGGGTGTTTCTGGTGGAGTAGGTACCGTTCATGAATCATTCTGAAAAAAAACAAAAGCAAAATGGGAAGAGGGGAGGAAAAGGGGAGGGGAGAGAGGGAGGAGGAGAGACAAGACCCCTGTTCCTATTATGATGGACCCCTGGTTGAGGTTAGGTAAGGTGCTTTTCGAGTTGGTCTATCTAGACCTTATAACTGTGCATCATGAAGTAGGGGATTAAAACTCAGAAGGGGAAGGAGGATTTTTATCCCTAATTCATCTCTGGTTGAGGTTAGGATTCTATGTCCCGATCAGGGTTTGTTCCCTTTAGGTGACTAGAGGAGGAGAGAGGAGAGGTATACACCACTTATCTGATATTCAGATGCCTGGTTAAGGAAAGGGATTATATCGTGTTTTTGGAATATCTACCATTGACTTTATCATTGAATTTGGAAGAATTCCACAGAAAGTGTTCCCTTCCAATTTAGTTCATTGGTGGGAATATGGAAGTTTAGGTTGGACAGGGATTATATTGTGTTTTTGGAATATCTACCATTGACTTTATCATTGAATTTGGAAGAATTCCACAGAAAGTGTTCCCTTCCAATTTTGTTCATTGGTGGGAATATGGAAGTTTAGGTTGGAATCTGAATTCCAACCTAAAATCATTGCAAAAAATGACCACCAGCACGATTAGGGAAAGGTTGGGAAATTTGGAATCCTTCCAAATTCTTTCTCTGGGAGGGGCTCAGAATCCCCAGCTAATTAGTGAAGTATAACTATAATTCCAAAAGTCCACAAAGTCAAAGTTTATTCATATAGCACATTTATAGTGGACTCTTATAAGTACCTGGGTGTTCACCTCAACAATAAACTGGACTGGACTACAAATACAGACGTCCTGTATAAGAAGGGCCAGAGTAGACTCCACCTGCTGAGGAGACTGAGTTCCTTCGGAGTCTGCAGGATTCTGTTAAGGACATTCTATGACACTGTGGTAGCATCTGCCCTTTTCTATGCAGTGGCCTGCTGGGGGGAGTGGAAGCACGGACAGGGACAGGAGCAGGATTGACAAACTGGTGCGGAGGTCTAGCTCCGTGCTGGGATGTCCCCTGGAGTCTGTGGAGGTGGTTGGCGAGAGGAGGATGTTAGTAAAGCCGACATCCATCATGAACAACCCACATCACCCACTGCATGAGTATGTGAGTGGGCTGAGCAGCTCCTTTAGTCAGATACTGAAACACCCTCGCTGCAGGAAGGAGTGCTTTCGCAGATCATTCATCCCAACAGCAGTTAGACTCTATAACTCCTCATTCACGATGTCATAAGTCACTGGACACTGTGAACATCCACGGTCACCACTTCATGCATAATGGATCTTCCATGACCTTCCAAGCTATATAGTTTATGTCTTCCATATTTCCAACTATATCCATAATCACATACTGTGTATGCTACCATTGTATATAGTGTATTATCTTACTTTTTTCATTGATTGTACTTATTTGTATTTTTGTATTTCCTTCATATAGCTGTACCTGAGCTGAGGTGACGCAAAACTTTCCCCGTTGTGGGATCAATAAAGTCTTATCTTATCTTATCTTTTTAAAAAATTTTTATATTCTTTATTTCTACAATATTACTTCACGAAGGTGATTACAGGCATTAATCGACACAATTTACAAGGGAAAAACAAAACAAAACGAAAAAGAAAAAAAAAACACAAAAAAGCCCAAAGAAAGAAAAAAAAAAAAGCCCAGTCGGGAGTGAGCAATTAGCTAGGTTGGTGGTTTCAAAGCTATTTGAGAGAGAACCATTAACTTTAATTCTTGCGGTGGGGTTAGTATATAATGCCCTCACCGTATCAACAATTCCCTTATGTAAACCGAATTTATCCAAGACTTTGTATAGAAAGTCCCAATTTACAGAGTCGAAGGCTTTTTCTGCATCAATACTCATAAGCATGGCTGTACTCTTAGATGTCTGTATCTGATGTATTACATGAAGAGTTCTACGTATATTATCCTGGGTCTGTCGTCGTCTTATAAACCCCGTTTGATCATTGCTAATCAAGTCAGGTAAAAATTCTTCCATTCTCCTGGCCATTAGCGAAGTAAACAGTCTATAATCTATGTTAAGGACAGAAATAGGTCTATATGAGCCACACTCCATTTTGTCTTTCCCTTCTTTCGGAATAGCCGAGATAATAGCCTCCTTCCAACTCGGTGGAATTTGCGCTGTTTTTAACACCCAGTTAAAAGTAGTGAGTAGTGTAGGGATCAAGTCCTGTTTGAATTCCCGATACCACTCCGGTGTAACCATCGGAGCCTGGTGACTTATTTGATTTCAACCTATTGATGGCATTCATAAGTTCAGCTTCCATCACCTCCGCTATCATCATTTTATTTTGTTCCTCGTTAAGGCTTGGTAGGCATAAAGAGTTCAGTTATCTTATCTTAAAACAAAAACAATTGACCAAGGTGCTGTACAATTAAGATAATCAAAATGAATAAAAACATAAGAAGACATGATAACAGTTAAGAAAAAGAATTATAAAATTAGAAGGTTTGAGTAAGAAATAAGAGAAATAAAAGTAGTACAAACTCATTCTGCCCAACTCATTCTCGTTTTGTTTTTATGTCCACTGACAATTTCATATATTTCCTTCTCTTCCACTGCTTCCGGCGCTCCAAAGTACTTTTAAATCTGGCCCACGAAATCATTTTATATAGATTTATTATTATTCTTTCACATGGCCCGGCGATATGAGGCGCTAATAACAAACTAACTACAGATCCCATAATGTAGCGCTGCAGCCTCCTTGCCGGCTAGGCTACATTTCAGAAGATGTTTTTCATCACAGCAAAATCACAAAGTGAAGCTGTTGTGAAAGCAAATTTTATTTTGGCAGAGGAGAAAGCCAAATCAGCCCATTTTTCACTCTGAGGAGCTGAATGATGAAGGTGTGCGATGTCTTGTGTCCAGACAAAATGCAGATTTTGGCAAATGGCAAATTTGGCAAATGTGAGCCTGAGCAGAAATACGATTGCTGATCGGGTTTGTGAGAAGGTCACTGATTTAAGAACACAGTTGTGTCAAAGAAGCAAAGACATTATTGCACACTCTCTTGCTGTGGATGAATGTACAGACATGATGGACATTGCACAGCTGGCCATCATCTGTGGAGTGGACTACAATTTGCAGGACAAGGACATTAAATCGATGCACTGGACAACAACAGGAAAAGTTTTAAAAATGTCTGTCAAAGTGTAATCGACATGCCCTGGGACAAACGTTTTGGACTTCTAATAGATGGAGTGCCGGTGTTATGAGGTGAAAAAAGTGGAGTAGTCAGCAGGATGTGAGTAAAGATGCAGGAGGAAAACTGTACTGCTTAACAGAATACTGCATCATGAACCAGGAAACGCTGTGTGGTAAAGTCTTGAAAATGGAGAATGTAATCATCACTGTGATGCAAACCATAAATTTTATCTGAGCTAAAAGTTTAAATCACTGTCAATTTCAGTCTTTTATGTGGAAAATAGATTCAGTTTGCAGTTTGCCTTATCATATAGAGGTTCATTGGCTGAGTTGGGGAAAAGTTCTCAACAGTTTTTGAGCTCAGCAAGGAAACCTGTCAGTTCATGGACATGGCATGTATGACGCGATGAAGGCATTTCAAGTGAAGCTGTCACAAATGCACCAGTGCCTTACTTTTTGAACCAAGTCGGCACACTTTGCTGATAAACTGAGCGAACTGCGCACTGAGTTCACTAAATTATTCATTTTTATGTTTAAAAAACAGTGGGTCTTAGTGTGTGTTTTAGTGTGTCAGTAAATTTTTATCTTGTTTGGCCTGCGACCTTAAGTGTGCCTTGAGTTTTTGCACGCTGTGAAATTGAGTTTGACACCCCTGATCTACGATCATCAAAGGCAGCACTGAGGTCTAATAATATTAAAATCGCAAAATCTCTCAAGTCAGTAAAAGTTAAAAGGTCATTAGAAACTTTTAAAATAGCAGTTTCAGTGCTCTGGTGCATTTTAAAACTAGACTGAAATACTTCACCAATGCCATACAAAGGTCTGGAGCTGACGGGGGACAACTTTCTCCAGGACTTTAGAAAGAAAAGGCAGTTTAGAAATTGGTCTGTAGTTGGATAAAACTGCTGGATCCAGGTTGTGTTTTTTTAAGAATAGGTTCCACCACAGAATGTTTGAAGTCAGCAGGGACACACACAGACTGAATACTGCTATTGACAATACAAAGCAAACACATACCCACAGTGTCAAAAACATCATCCAACGACTTTCTTTAAACAGGATGGAACAATATCCAGCGTACATCTTGTGGGTTTCAAATTGCTGACTTCTTCACTCAGTAATGAAAAGGAAAAGGGCTTAAAATGATCAAATGCAATTGAAGCTGCCGTATGAACAGATGACCTGATATCCGCAATCCTATTAATGAAGAATTTCAGTAAGTTTTCACGTTGCTTTCGATGCTGCATGGGGAGCTGCAGTAGGTGGATTAATAACAGACTTAATCATGCTGATATGAGGTTTGTGACAGTTATTAGACACAATCTTATAGAAATACTTTTTGCTGCTCTTAAAGCTTTCTGATAATTTATCAAAGATTCTCTAAGTACATCAAACCATACCTGAAGTCTGTCTTTTTTTCCATTTTCGCTCAGCTTTTCTACACATCTGAGTTCTCTGGTAGCATTATTATACCAAAGCTGGGTTTTAGATTTTAGACAACTGGTTTTGAGTGGAGCAATGAAAATGCTTTAACGAAGCCAAAATCTAAACCCAAATTCCAATAACACACTCGATCATAACAAAACTTTTTTCTTTTTTTCAAGTACACAATCCCAAAATCCAACATTTGCATCTAAAATCCACTAATAAACTCTTTAATACCAAGAGTTATATCTCAGTTCCAAGATCTAAATCTCAAATACCAATAGCTGTGTCATTGTGAAAAATTTTAAAATTAATTGCAAACACCTGATGAGCATCTTTTGATGTACATTTAATAACATATTGCAATAAGGAGAAACCAGAGAAACACGGCCTTGATGTCTTTTATACAAACACACAGACAAAAGTATTCAGCAACATACTTACTACCTACTTGCTCCCTGATAAGGAGGAGCCCCGATATCTGTTTTACATCTCACATGAACTTACAATGCCTCAACTGTGTTGTGTATCTGTGTGTGATAGAGCATAAAGACACATTTATTCTACAGACATATAAATGAGTAAGACTAAGTGACTAACTGAAGTTTACTAATACTAAAGTGATCAATACATAACAAAATAAATGTTCAATTACATTATCAAGGTTCCAAGAACATCTCTAGCGTTTAGCATAATGTCAACAAGAAGCAAGGTTATTATCCTTAATGAAAACTAACGAAATAATGAAAACTAGAAATAAAATAAAAAAATGTTAACAGAAATAGAAATAAAAACAAGACTGGACAACTAACTAAAACTGAAATGACCGTTCACAAAACTAACTAAAATTAACTGAATTTATAGAGAAAATGTGTTCAGTTTTTGTTCACGTGTGTGTGTGTCATACATTAGTCTAGGGCAGGGGTAGGGAACTCCAGGCCTCGAGAGCCAGTGTCCTACAGGTTTTAGATGTGTCCTTGACCTAACACAGCTGATTTAAATGGCTAAATTAGCTCCTCAATATGTTTTGAAGTTCTCCAGAGGCCTGGTAATGAACTAATCATTTGATTCAGGTGTGGCAACCCAGGGTGAGATCTAAAACCTGCAGAACACCGGCTCTCGAGGACTAACGTTTCCTACGCCTGGTCTAGGGGGAAAATGAACTGTAGTTTCCATTTTTTTTCTTGCTTTGTCTCATTATGCCAGCAGGTGGCAAGTACCTCGGTCGAGTCGTCTGTGTTGCCGCTCCGTCCACGCGTAGCATCTTGTCAGCAAAAGTCAAGAGAAAGCGCTAGAGTCGAATTTGGGATTTCTCTGAATATGACTGTGTTTTGGATAAAAGCAAGTGTCTTTTAGTGGAAAGAGATAAAAATTTGTGGGACATTTCTAAAGGGCAAAAAATCCCACAAACCTTAAAGTGCACTTGAAAAGTTCACAAAAGAAGGCTAAACTAGCTTATCTTGAGAAGGTAAGTGTGCACGCCCAAGCCCAAGGTTGGTCCATTCAGCCTGTACATACTTATAGTTATAGAATATTCACAACATACTTCATACCGTGTACATTATAACATACCATAATAGACCCATTTCTGTAATATACTCACATATCTATATTATTGCTAATATATATTGTAATATATCTATATCACTAAAGCACTTCTGGATGGATGCAAACTGCATTTCGTTGCCCTGTACCTGTGCATGTGCAATGACAATAAAGTTGAATTCTATTCTATTCTATTCTATTCTATTCTATTCTATTCTATTCGCAGCAACATCACAAGCGAGAGGAAGCGTTGGTGAATATGTTTATTGAGATTGGGATATCTACACAACTGTGTGAGCTAATAGTCTGATTGGGGCCGAGATGGATATAGCAAAGCAGAAACTGAAAGAACTAATAAAAGAAGCGAGGAAGCTAACTCTGTGTGTAGATGGCTGGAGCAAAAGGGGATTAACAGGATCTTTCATGGGTGTTTCCACTTGTTTTTACCACCCACCTGGGCCAGGTCCATGATGCTTTGCTTAACGTGCAACGAATGGAGCACCCACATACCAGGGAAGCCATCGCCCGCTGCACTGATCAGACATTAGAAGAGTGGGCTGTAGGGAAAGAGAAGGTGCTGCTCGTTGTAATCAATAATGGGGCCAACATCGTCAAGGCTGTACGGCTTCTTCAGAATCGCATGTAAACTGATTGATACCAACGGTTCTCAGGATGAGCAAAGAGCTGCTGGAAAGGGCCAAGACAAAACTGTGGATATAGTCTGAGTCGGAGGAGTCAGACATTGAGTGTGAGGAATGTGGAACACTTGGTGAGTGTTCCACAGACCTGGGAGCTTGAGGGTCATGCACAGTATCTTAGCTGTTCCCAGGACTGCGCTCTTCTGGACAGAGATGTCCGCTGTTGTTCCTGGGATCTGCTGGAGCCACTCGCCTAGCTTGGGAGTCACCGCACCTAGTGTTCCGATTACCACTGGGACCACTGTCACCTTCACCCTCCACATCTTCTCGAGCTCTTCTCTGAGCCCTTGGTATTTCTCCAGCTTCTCATGTTCCTTCTTCCTGATGTTGCTGTCATTTGGAACTGCTACGTGTATCACTACGGCCATCTGCTTCGTTTGTCTACCACCACTATGTCTGGTTGGTTAGCCACCACCATTTTGTCCGTCTGTATCTGGAAGTCCCAAAGGATCTTAGCTTGGTCATTCTCCACCACCCTTGAGGATATCTCCCATTTTGACAAAGGAGCTTGCAAAGAAAAGCGTCTGGACTTCTTTAAGTTGCTTGAAGACGTTTCACCTCTCATCCGAGAAGCTTCTTCAGTTCTAAGGTCAAATGGTGGAGAGTCCCAGATATAAACCCAGTGGGAGTGACCCCCCACAGAGGGACAAAAGGACCCCCTGATGATCCTCTAATCGCCTGAGCCAAGGTGTGAAACTGGGTGTGGGTCCCAATCAGCCAGAGTTTCGGGTGAGTTCATAGTGAAACCTGGCCCCACCTTATCATGCGAATTCCTGAGATCAGATGACCCAGGATGTGAGTGGGCGTTAAGGCGTCTGGGAAGGGATCTCAAAACTGGATTATAGATGGCAGAGAGTTGGTGTCGTAAACCCCCGCCTCTGTTCAAAGATGGTCGCTCACAGTGGACATAGATGGCTTCTTTCACTCCTCTTTCAAACCATCTGTCCTCTCTGTCCAAAATGTGAACATTGGCATCCTCGAAAGAGTGTCCTTTATCCTTAAGATGCAGATGGACTGCTGAGTCTTGTCCTGTGGAGGTGGCTCTTCTGTGTTGTGCCATGCACTTGTGAAGTGGCTGTTTGGTCTCTCCGATGTAGAGGTCTGGGCATTCCTCGCTGCACTGTACAGCATACACCACATTGTTAAGTCTGTGTTTTGGCGTTTTGTCTTTCGGGTGAACCAGTTTTTGTCTGACCTCCACCACTCTTGGCATACAGCTTGATGTCATCCATGTACAGGAGGTGGCTGACAACTGTTCTGTTCCGTAGTCAGCATCCGTAGCCAGTCTTGTTAATGATCTCACTGAGGGGGTTCAGGCCTATGCAGAACAGCAGAGGGGATAGAGGATCTCATTGGTAGATCCCGCACTTAATGGTGACTTGTGCTGTGAGCTTGAAGTTGGCCTCTAGTGTTGTACGCCACATCCCCATTGAGTTCCTGATGAAGGCTCTTAGGGTCCTGTTGATCTTGTACAATTCTAGGCATTCCAGTATCCAGCTGTTGACTGAGTCATAGGCCTTCTTGTAATCAATCTAGGCAGAGCACAATTTGGTCACAAGAAAAACAATGGTGTGCTTGGTTTCAACGTAACCGACTAATCTTGACTAATCTTTTGTCCAGTATTAAATATTGATTACGTTTCACTCATAGCTATGTGACTCACACTATTAAGAAATAAAATTAATTAAAACAGGTCTGCTTGCAGAAGAGACCTGCAGCACAGAGCTAATGTCCGTAGATTGAGAAATTGTTTTTATCAAATCAAATACATACCTCAAGTGGAAATATAACAATATTTTTAGATTATTGCTTCTATGTCTATAATGTTTACACGTTTTATAATTGTCTGTTTTTTGGGGTTTTTTTAGACATTGAGCTGCAAGAATATGGGGAAAGCAGCAAGTTCCACAGAATGCCGCGCCTAGCACACACTCTCCATCTCACAATGAAAGATGCCATGAAACACCCAACTGCTGATTCAGTCATAACGAAAGCAAGAAATCTGGTACATGTTGTTAGAAAATCATCAGTGACAAATGAAGAAGTGTTTAAAAGGTGTGACAAAAGTCTGATCTGGGATTGTACCACTTGTTGGAACAGTACCAAACCAGAGCTGAACTAAACCAACTACTTGAGAAGCTGGGGATGGATACACTTCTCACAAGTGATTGGACCAAGATGGAGAACCTTGTCAAGTTGTTTGAACCCTTTGTCATTCATACAGACAGTGTTGGGGAGTAACAGAGTACATGTACCGCCGTTACATATTTAAAATACAAAATATGAGTAACTGTATTGTTGCGGGTCAGTATTGTTTGGGTTTTGTTTGACAGCTATGCTCTGTTGTTCCAGGCGGCAGCGTTACGGTTGCCATGGTTACATGGTGACGCACTCTCTCTTTGCGACTGTGTGTTTCCAGGGTGAGAGAGCGCCTTTTTGTTGTTGTTGTGCTAAGCTAAAAGGGAGAGTGTTACAGACTTAGCTCTAAAGAATGTAGCCTCATGGGCAGTGTAGTCCTTGCTGCAGGGAGAATGGACTGCCATACCCGTTATGTGTCTGTGAGCGCGAGGAGGGAGAAAAAGGAGAGTGGAAAAGTACAAGCTGTCATTGAGCAGAAACGGGAGCTGGAAGCATGTAAATATAATAATAACCACTGCAGCCAAGAAGAGAGCCTGACGAGCCCAGTTGTAAGTAAGCCATTAAGACTCGACTGTACACCGTGTTTGTATTTTCCTCCGAAACAATAAGTTCTGTTGGAGCAGCCTTTCAATGCCTCTCTCTGTCTCTTGCTAGCAAAGTTGACCCAGACAACAAAGTAAAGCTATGGTGTTGATTTTCCACCTCTTTCGCACAGTTGCTTTTTATTAAAACAACAGTTAAATCATGACTGGAAATCTACCTTTCTTTATAGGTATTTTAACCAATACTAAACTACTGCATGTTTCCATCAATACTTCAACCACCTAAACACATAATTGTACTTATTCCTTAAATTGGACACCCTTTATAAAAAAAAACCAAATGTCTCACAATGTATCATGTCAATATTAATATCCTAAAATAAGAAAGCATTGCATGTGATGTAACAGAGAAAAAAAATAAACAAAAAAAGGTCAATAGGCATGTTTCGTTTGCTAAATACTTTATTAAAAGACAGTTTCCTATTTACGTTTATATGATTCACAGAAGTTTGTAATTTTTTGCATGATGTGCGTCCTGCACCAGCCAAACGATCTGGGGCGTATCGGAGCTATTTCTGCACTGCTTGTGCAAAGACAAACTCGGACATAGAGTTTGCCCCTAACTGCTGCGTCAGGCTCCAATCAAGGCAAAGCGTCTCACCTATAGACACATTTTAAGAGATGGAATTAGCGTGTCTCATGTCTTAAATGTGTATGCAAGTGCTTGTGTGTTTAATCAACAGGCCGTTGTTATGTATTTAAATCACATCTGACAGCTATTACACTTTATAGTTACAAAGTGTACATAACCTTTATATACTTACCATTGCCTTATTTGCCTCTTGTGATTGAAGAGCTGGCTCTGCATTGTTTAGCTCCTCAATGTTGTGCAAGGGCAAATCCAGAGGCAGTACCCCAGCATCTACCGATTCATTGCAGCCGGTATTGCGGATGGCTCTGACCTCCTCACAGAGTTCGTTAACAGCTCTCGTCAGGTCTGACAGAAAAAGATAATTTTTTTTAAAGTATTTAAGAATACAGACAACTTGTCAAAAGTTTCCTTGTGTCTCACACACAGATATGTACAAAGACACTAGACAGTATTTTATTACCTGGTATTTTCACTCGAGGGGCCTGGGGAAACCATTTTTTTGTGGGCTGCTCATCCTCTGAGTCACTATATGTGTACAGGGGATTTGGTCTAAAGAAAAAAAGTTGAAAAGGGTCATAAGTAATTACAAATGTGCTTTTGGAATATTTTTTCCTAAAGTTACAGTTTGATTTATAACAACACACACAGGAAACGGAGATGTGCAAGAAGGTACAGTATACAAGGAATTTTTGAAGTGCACAAGTGTATACGGCTTTGCATTTATAAAAAGTTTACAAGCTTCCACTTTTTGGACTATATTATGTGGTGATATTGCAGTATGCAAGCACCACAGATATGTATAAAAGACAAGATCATAAATTCTTAGCAATCAAAGATATGTTTGTGAAATAAAAAAAGTTTTACTTGTGCTTTCTTTTATGACTGGTCTGAGTTTCAGCTTCGGACTGAAGGTCAGACATATCACAGTGTTCACTTAGATATTTCTGAAGACTGCGTTCTGCTTCGTGAAATGTGTCTGGAAGTACAAACACAATGTATGGCCAGACATAAATTAGGACACGAAAAACTTGTTATTGTTACATTTATACAATACCAATCCAGATGATACCCACCATGGCCTATTAGAAGTCAGACTGGTGCATAGGTGAGCCATGTTGCACCAGGATGAACTCTCCTCTTTACTGCGTCGTGGATCCTGAATGTGTCTCACGGAGGATATGGAGGCCATGACAATTTCTCCCCATTTATCCATGATCTAGGGACTATTTCTGTACCACCAGTGCTGAACTGCACAATGCACCAGTCTTTCATTTTTATCTTTTTTTTTAAATTTGGAGTCCTTTTTTGCCCTGTCTAGGATAAACAGGAAACAGATAATTACAATATATTTCATAGTCACTACAAAACTTGATCTATTGATTGAACTAAATAATAAATAATAGCTTAAAATGTATATAGGCAACAATTACAAGCAAACCCGTATATGTAAGCATTTAAACACTGAAGATAATAAAATTAACAGTATTTTGTCTATGTCTGCCATTGTAGGAATTCATGGCACCATGGTTTGGAGTCTTCTCTCACCCCCGTTCTCTGCGGCCTGCTGGAGCGGGGGGGCTAGGAGGAGTTGGCCGTCCAACTGCGGTCTGGAGTGTGGGGCCTCCCTGCTGCTGCGGAGTCGGGGCGGTCTGCCTCTCCCCACCGCAGGGAAAAGGGTAACACCACCTGGGTCTGGGTGCAGTTCCTCCCTCCAGGGGCAAGGGTACCTAGACCCGGTTCGTAGAGTATGCTTGGGGAGTGTGATCGTGTGTACAGCGTCTCTTTATGTCTGTCTCCATGTTGGTTGAGTGTGGAGTAAGTGCATATGAGAGCATGAGGGTGGGAATGGATGTTTGTGTCTGTGTGTGCCTGTATGTCTGTGTCTATATGTCAGGTTGGGTATCAGACGCCACCTCTCTGGGGACATCTCAGGCCCTCCAAGGTTTGGAGGCCTATCTCCACCCACCACTTCCCCTGCCAGTGGCGGACTCCCTCAGGTGTCGGTGCGTTGGTGGTTCTTTGTGTCTGGGGGTGGGCGTCCGGGTACACACCGGCTCACTCCTTGGCGGCCGCTTATCGGGGCCTGGAGCCTGGGGCTCGCTCGGGCCACTTCGGAGGTGGGGTGTCCCCGGCCTCTCGGCCTGGGGCTCGGTCACTCAGGCACAGCTGGCTGCCGGCGGAGCTCACGGGCGCGTCACTGCAACTCCCCCTGGCTTCTGCTCCGCGGCTGCTGAGTGAGCCCTCATCTGGGACTCTCCTCAGCTCTTACTGGGACAGTGGCGCGGCTGCCCCTCTGTTGGTCTTCCTTGGTCTCTTGTGTTCTGGGGACCTCTGGATGTCTGGAGTTTTGATCTCCTCCATACCTGCTTCATACCCTGGAGGACGGGGCTGTGGCTCCCCACACTCCCTAGCAGATCGTTACATGGAGAAACCTTTGGAATGCAAGCATGCTGATCCACACAGGTATGCACACAGGTGTACACACGGGTATTCACAGACGCAGAATACAGCTTTCTTGGCTGCTGCCTCAAAGCACATTGTACGCTGTCTATCTTGCGTGCTGCACAATATCGTTTATTATTTAGTATCTACTGATATCTACTGCTAGCTAGTTTATTGTGATGGTGCCGTTTTTTTTATTATGTTGCTCTTTGTTGTTTGCTTTCTCTTCTGTTTTTTTTCTCCATACAGGTGACCCAGGTGTCTTGTTTTTTTTGTTTGTTTTTCTTTCTTTCTTCTCCCCCTTTTCACCGTCTCTTCTCCCCTTTGGTTTTCTTTCTCTCCCTCTCTTTCTTTCATTCTTTCTCCCTGTCCTATCCCCCAGTCATGTCTGTCCCGTTTGTAGCAACTGAAAATAAAATAAATTCATAATTATAATAAAGGTCAATCAAATGGACCAATATGGCAAGGCCATGATGATCCACTTGGTAAAATAAATCCGCTTGGCATCTTTCTTGGCCTTAAGACAACAATTCTGATGGCTAAAGATCCAAACGGGACACAAAAAAAAAAAAAAAAAAAAAAAAAAAGGAATTCATGGCACCGAGACAAAAACTTGGCGCACAGTGTGGCGTAAAAATAGGCGCACACCTTTGACGCTGCATTTTCTCCGTCTTCCTCGTCCACACGTAAATGCTAAACGCAGTTTACGTGTGGACAAAAGGTGCAAACGCAAGTTAGGTGAGCGTGCAGCGTAAAGTTTGAATTGAGTGCGAATCGAAGCGGGTGCTCACCAATCATTAAAAGTAACAAAGTCATTGAACACATTTATACCTTTACGTTTATCAATCATATATCACAGATTTACAATTTTTTGTAGTACTATGCTAAAAAGCAACTACAGAGCGAAAGTCTGGGTCAAGCGCCAAGGCGACGGCAAGAACAAAGGAACCCTCGAAGCGTTAAAGCTAGCTTTGTAAGGGTATATAACGGAAAAGTATGAAACGAAAATGTTTTCTTTGTTGATAGACTTTGTTTGCAGTGGAATTTATTGGTTGCCGGATTGTAAGATGAAAGTAGACACAATTTCGGGCTCCCACATTTTATCCGAAACTTTACATTAACAAGTTGTTTTTTTTTTACTGTTATTCAAATGCAACCGTGGAAATAACGAATAGAACAAAAGTCATTCATTCTTACCTTATACTATACTTATACTGGTGCAGGCCAGTGCAGTGCATGAACTGATGCCTTCTCCGGTCAATTCCACTGAGAGTAAATCTAATGTCCCGCTCTACTGTACAAGACAATGGTTACCTGGAGGCATGTACCAATGTGATAGGGGTGCTGCGGAATAGTCCAAGTGGTAGCAGCTTTAATTTCCCGCTCAACCATAAATCGATGGTATTTCAACGTGATTGTTGTCACCTTGTCAACTATAAATAGATCAACAATCAACGATGACAGAACAACAGTGAATCAATGTTATTTCAATGTCAGTGTCAGGTTTCATCAGTATTTCAATGTTGTTTCAACATTGGTTTTGTGTTGACATTTCAATCCTGACGATTCTGATGGTTCAGATGGAAAATCAACATCTGTTCAATGTCTCCTTGCTATCTGGGAAGCTAGTTTTTGGCTACGACGTATTAGCCAGAGGTCCCTTTACTACGGTTCGGAGCCGCAGATCTTCAGTAATAGTAATAAATCACATTCATGTAGTTGTAAACAGCATGATAATATATTAATATATTTTCTGTGTGTGAACTGCTGTCATCTTGGCTGAGAAACAGAACAACCACTTCTCTGGAGTAGCGAGTTTTCCTTAAGATCAACAAAAAACTGTTACTTCACTGATGTACCCTATATCCTTTTTGACCGACCTGGACATCCACACTTGCAGTTCAGTTCAGTGCCTTTTTTTTCATGTTTTACTGATGGATAACTAAACACTTAAAAACTACTCATGATGGCTTGGCTTTTGTGTTGTGTTGTGTATTGCCAGTCAGTTGCAGTGTTTTATCACAACACAACACAACAGTTGCAGCTTTCACTGACAGCACAAGTGGTCCTTGAACCTTTGTACTGTTTTCATTAATTAATTTTGCAGTTAACTTGTGAACATGTTGGATGATCTGTCTGCTGTCACTGGTTGGTGCTGAGGTCTGAATCTGATGACAGCTCCTGTAATCATAATGAGAACAGAATCATCACAAACTGAAATATAAAGTTTATTTCTCGAAATTGAAATAAAAGCAATCCTTCTCTGTCCTCACACACTGGGGATCTGAAGTTCTATTGTTACATTTTTTCGGTTCTACAGTTTTGCAGACAACAAAAATTAATGCTTCAATTATTTTCTTTCAAAGGATGTAAGTTGTACTGAGTACTGTACATTTAACCATGAACAATACTAAGAATTATCCAGACTGTTTCTTAACCTGAATATTTAGTATATTTGCAGAATGGCAGATAGAGACAAAATACTGTTACTGTTAATCTGACTATCTTCAGGTTTTACATGCTTACATATACACACGCAGTTACTGTCCCTCCATTTAGAAAGGCAGAGGCGTCAAGGTGTAATTATTTTACATGTCTTTGTTTTTTTTTCCTGTGTAATAATATTCAACATTGCTATCAATACATTTTTCAAAAAATGCCTCTCTGTGCAAAATGGGTTCAAAAACATAAACAACTGTGGGATGCTGTTTGTGATTTGAACCGGGGGAACAAATTGCGGCAGGATCAGCCTGATATTATTTTTATCCCACTCTAACTTTACTGTATAAAGAGCTAACATCTCCAACATGTCAGGAGTAGTTAGTCATTACAACAAGTGTGTGTGAACTAAAAATCAAGAATGTGGGATGCTGTTTGACCTACCTTGGACCTTGTTTGTTGCTCTGGACTTACTCCTTCCAACTGCAAAGCTAATAAACTGCTAATTTCTGATGACTTGCTTCTTTCTTTCAATTGCAAAATTACCTTTTCTATAACCAAGAGCCCTCGTACAGTTATTTTTCGGAATATTAAGAAAATCAATCCTGAGAACGTTTCTTTTGCTTTCTCTAGTCATTTGCATTTTCATAACCTGCTCAGCCAAGAGCACTTGGATTCCTATTATAACTCTAGTCTCAACAGTATTCTAAACTCTGTTGCCCCACTCAAAACTGAATCTGTATCATTCTCTCAGTCAGCACCCGGGTTTATAGCTGAACTAAGGCTTCTGAAAGCAAAAAGTCAAAGGCTTGAATGTCTCTATAAGAAAACTTACTATTCATAAGGAAATGTGTAATAATTCTGTTTTGTATTATAAGGAGTGTATTAATCAAACAAAATCTGCTTATTACTCCACCATTATCTGTTGAAATGAAGATTCAACCAAGATACTATTTTCCCTGTTCAACTAGTCTTTCACGTTACCAGATTTTTTACCTGCTCACCTTTACTCATCTTCCTTCTGTTTTTCTCCAATGTTATATTTCATTGAGAAATTTCACAAAATACACCAAGACCTGGTTTCTGATGTTCCATGTAGCTCTTCCTTTGCAATTCCACTCCCATCACACTGTTTTTCTGCTTTCCAACTTCCCTTTGTTGCTGATATTTCAAATCTCATCTGTAAGTTAAAAACTTTTACTTGTCAGCTAGATCCCATCCCTAGAGTTTTGGTCAAGGCCTGTCTACCCTCTTTGCTTCCTCTCATATCTGCTATCGTCTACTCTTCGCTTACCACTGGGAACTGTTCCTGCTCCCTTAAAAGTTGCTGTCATCATGTAAATATTGAAAACAAAATTCACACAGGCAGTTCTTCTAAGCTGTTAAGTGCTCTGTCTATCATTCATACACATTCAGACCCCGATGGATGAATTGTAGAGTTAGTATCTTAGTAACATGGGGTTCGAATCTTTCCCTGGAATATTTGGCATGCAGACTGGGATTGAACGACCACCTTTTTGGTTAGTGGCTGACATGCTCTACGAGCTACAGCCACCACAGAGTATTCTGCTGTGTACAGTGTCCTTGAGTGTTCTGAAAGGTGCTTACAAATAAAAGCTGTTTAAAAAAAAATTAAATTGTTATAATAATAATAATAATAATAATAATAATAATAATAATAATAATAATAATTATTATTATTAGTAGTAGTAGTAGTAGTATTATTATAACTGTATCTCAGTTCCAAGAAAGCAATTTCTAATATTACAAACATTATCTTAATTCCAAGCACACAATCCCAAATACCAAGAACTGTATGTGAGTTCCAAGAAAGCAATCTGTAATAACATAGATCAGGGCATCCCTGGGCACACGTGTCACCGCTGGCACGTGAAGGGTTTACTGATGGCACGACCATAGCTGGACTGGCCACCGGGCATACCGGGCACTTGCCCGATGGGCCGGTGGTGATTTTTCATTTTTATGGGCCGATGTGGAGGCTTTGTTTGTTTGTTTTTTGTAACCGTATAAACAATGAAAGGTGGTGGATTGGCCAGATGCTGGCTGATGTGTAAAAATAACTCAGTTGTTTGGTCATGTCTATGGCAGAGCTTCCAGAGAGACCCGAGGCGGCCACCGTGTAAACACCACAGTGTCAGGTGAACTGAACTTCAGGTAAGAAGTTATGACCTGCAGTCCATCTGGGTCAGATATAAATCAAGTTTAGGTGGAGTTTATTTTCGTTATGCTGACTTTTTACAGTCAGTTACAATAACTTGTACTGCGTACTAGCTAGCATGACGGAGTTTCGGTGAATCGTCTCGTATTCAGAGAAAATATTACTTGTTTCGTATTGAGCTGAAAAAGAACACCGTTTTTCCCGTACTTCAGCTAGAATGAAAAAAAGACACAAAGCTGGAGTTATTCTGCATCTTTACACTGTCAGCTGCATCTTCTTCTCTCATTCTCTTCTCCTCCCTCTCCTGTTGCTACTTCAATCATGAAACTGATCAGCTGATCGGCTTTTCTCTCTTGCTTGTTTATCGCTCACTATGCGCCAGAAAGAGGAAACCAGCGGATTTCACGCTAAACAAGAGCAGCACGTTTAAGCTTGATCAGCTGTTGTTGTTGCTGGAGCCCCAGCTGTAAAAGCTGCTGGTCATGATATCGTGTGGTTATCTGGTGTTGAGGGAAACATGAAACCAGGAGATGTCCTTACTGAATCAACAGAGCTGAACAGGTGATGGAGAAACAGGTTTACCTTTTAGGTGACATGAATGAGTTGAAGGGAAGTTATGAACTGGTTCTGAGACAAATAACACCAGGATCCTTTTCTATGAGGACAAGAATGGCTCTTGGTGAAGGCAGTCACACTTTTCACCTCTCCCTTCCCTTATCTTTCCTGCTTAGCGTCTTGTGTCCTTTTCTAGTCTTGTCTATTACTTTTTCCCTGAAACACTCTCTCACAATCTGTTCTCTAAAACATAAAAGACGAATTATGGATTTGATTAACTGGCCCCTGAATGTAATTGACACCCTCTTCTCAACGAGAAGCCTGGGCTTGGGTGAGTCTGACTGTAAGACATTGAAGACACCTTTTCGGAACCATGATAACACACATATACACATGCAGATATACACTCATCCCCCCTCTCCTTCCAAATGCCTTCGACGCTTATTCCCTCCCGATGCAAATGGTAGATCAAAGGGGACCAGCGCATATGCTGCAGGCCTAGATGCGCTGTCTAAACTGGCTGTCTCTCACCTTTTACCCATCCGTGCCGATTGTCATGTGTTTCTGTGGTGTATTAAGAGTTTTTTCATGTGCTATGCGCAGAGTTGTTTTTTTCTGTTGTCAAACTGATCTCCCTGTTGGAGCTCAGTCTTGGGGGAGTTTGTTTTTCTCCTTGTTTTTCCTGATGTTGTGTATTTTCCATTGTTCAGTTCCAGGTCACTGCTCATGCGGCTGACCGGCCAACTACCTAGCCTGACCTGTCTCCCCAATGTGATGTTTGTGTATTGTATGTACGGTTGGCAAAGTCAGTCTCTAAATTGCCCCTTGGGGATAAAGAGTCTTCTGAATCTGAATCTGAATTTCTTTGTGCCCTCCTTTCCCTGTTAATGCCCTACCTGACCCCCTGGCAAAGCTTTGCTAGACCCGCCCCTGCACAGTTACCAGCTGTCAGCTAGCTTTTAATAAATGATTATCTGAATCTTACAACCAAAGTTTTTATCTGACGTAAAATGTATACAAATCATACATATACCAACAAGACAGTGTACATCACTGTCACAAAAGCGTTTGTTTTCATTCAAAGACTTTATGGCTTTTCCTCTTCCTAATACCTGGTGGGCCGGTCTCTAGTCAAAATGCCCGGACTGATTATTTGTCCCAGTCCAGCATGTATAGACCAATGTTATCTTTTCTGATCAAACTAGAAAACTTTAATGAGCTGCTGGATTTGTCTTGGATTAACTGGCTGGACACAGAGGACATCGAAATTCAGCTGATTGAACTGAAAAGCTTGACTATGTGGGGTCAAAGGTTGCAGATCTCCGAACGCAGCTGGAATCCATAGCTGTGCTTGCATTTTCACCTGCTGGACATCACTACCTGACAAGTTTAATTGTCTTCAGAACATTGCAGAGACTGCATTCGGAGATCTGCAACCTTTGACCCCACATAGTTAATCTTTTCAGTTCAATCAGCTGCATTTCGATGTCCTCTGTGTCCAGCCAGTTAATCCAAGGCCTTATTGACAATATTTGGCTCTACATATCTGTGTGAGCAGATTTTCTCTCACACAAATAGTGTCCTCAGGCAGCCATCTGAATGCTGGACAATCGGAGACCTGTGTCTCTGAGTGGGAGACCAGAGATCACATTGACATGTGTATCTCTGTATTGTTGGGTGATCGTGGCTCAAGAGTTGGGAGTTTGCCTTGTAATCGGAAGGTTGCCGAGGGACTAGTAAAGCGCTATACAAATACAGGCCATTTATCATTTTTACCATTTAACAAACATTTTCGGTTGTACAGTTCATTTGCTGTTATTTTTATTTATTTATTTAGGACAGTGCATGTTAATGAACATAAATGTAAAAAAAAAAATTACATGAATTACATGCCAGATTATAGCCAAAGGCTAATTTCCATCTGTTGTCCTTAAACATAAAAAATAGACATAATAATTCATAAAAATTCATCATTCATTCATAATAAAAACTAAAACATTAAAACTATACAACTCATACATGATCACACACTTGATTTGTCCATAACCAGTTTTTAACCTTTCCCTTAAACAAATTGAGTGTAGAGCATTCTCTAATGGGTTGAGGAAGACTGTTCCACAGATGGCCTCCCTGGACAGAGAGGACGTTCTGCCCAATGCTGTCCGTCTGTGGGGTATAAACAAGTCTCCTCGGATTGTAGCTCGAGTGGTCCTGTCTGAGCTTTCTTTATGCCCAATGAACTGTTTCACTAAGTTATTCACTCAAAAAAATGAAACGTTGACTTTAATTAAAATTATTTTGTCAACAGGTTCCACGAAATTGAATTATGTTAGTTTAAAGCAAAAATCTTTAGTTCATCTAATTTAAAAAAACTACTTAAGATTAACAAGACATATTTAAGACTAACTAAATCAAGTTATGTTGTATGAACAAAGATGATATATTTTCAGGTTAGATAGTTTAGATTAGTTACTTCAACACATTTCTTATTTGTGGCAGTAAAATGTTAAATTTAAGTTAGATTAATTCAAATATTATATTTTCAGCCACCTTGTGCTTTATTAATTAGTTTTACATAAATCTATTTTGTCAACAGGTTCCACACAAATGAATTAAGTACATCCAACTTATTTTTTAAAATTTCTTTTATTGCCAACACATTCAGTGAGCATTTGTGTAAACCCAGTCCAAAATAAAACACAACAGCTCATTAGGGTTAGTAATTAACAGTATGTAGACAGATGCAACATCAAGACTTTAAATTAAATGTCTGTATCTACCAGAAATAGAAGAGAGAAAAAAAAACGCATTGAAGATCACATAACACATTGATAAGATGACACTTGAGTTATGCACATGTGATGCTAGTAAGGTCTGTGAGTGTTTTTTTCTTTTAGTGTCTAAAATGGATAGCAAAGTTGCTATTTGCAATGATTGCTTAGGGTCAGTCCAGTAACACAATGCCAATGAAGTGCTTTCCTTTAACAATGCAAAGTGAAGTGTCCACCTCAACAGCCACAATTTAAAAATAAAATTTTTGTAACAACAACAACAACAACAACAACAACAATAATAATAATAATAATAATAATCATAATAATAATAAATAGTCCACTGATATTAGCAATCAAAGAAAATTACATCACCATCCCAAATAAAACTTTAACAAAACATGCCAACATTATGGTCTAACAATAAAACAGCTTGTCAGCGTTCAGTTTTTTTGCAACAGCACAGCAGTAACCATTTAACACTTGCCACTGTCAACATTTATTTTACTAGTGTTTGGGCAAAAAACTTCAGATGTAAACATTTTAACATGGAAACAATTGTTCGTCTTTAAAAGTCCACAAAATATACATTCATCCTGCATTCCCAACTTGGATGATCTGATATCCTCGTGTTGGTGTTGTTCCCAGACCATCATGAAAATGTTGTCACATTGTTGTGACGTTATTCTTTTGCGCGCCAAGCCATTCGTGCATTTATGAAATTCCAATGTTGCAAGGACAATATCAATTCTGCTTACTGTTTATTAAAGGGTTACGGTTAGGGTTAGGGTCAGTTGATCGGCGGACAGAGGCGGTTTCACGCAGCTTAAGTACAGTTTTTTGTTTTACGCCGGTTTTTCCCGAAGTCGCAAAAGTATGACGTCACAACATTCTGATTGGTCACTTGCAATGTTGATCCTGGAACAACATTTAGTATGATGATCTGGGAACAACACCAACACGAGGATATCAGATCAACCTCCTAACTTACCCTTATTTTTAGTATGTATTGCAATTACCTTTACAATGCACACAATGTAACACAAACTGAATATGAACATATTTCCACCTCATAACAATATGCCTTGAACGCTAATATACACACCACCCTTCAACATTTCTGGTGCAGTATCATCTCTCAATTAAATCCTTTAAATCTCAATACTTTTGATTGTCTCTTACTAGCCCCCCACAACAGTAAAATCTCTCAAATTGTAGTAGTTTACAAACTTTTCAAAATGTTCTAAATTTCTCTTAAATGTAATTTTCCCGTTATCTGTCATTTACAAATTACCATTTTATTCCCATTCAGCCTCCGAAAAACTTCTGTCCATCTGACAGAACATTCATCATCCAAATTAAAGGTTGGCTTATTCATTCAGTGTATTCTTGAGCAACTGTACCTTGGTCAAGAGTATGCTGACATACAGATGAAGGAAGAGCTTCTGAAGTACTTCAAAGAAAGCTTTCAGTCTTGAGGTTAACTGAGATTCAGTGCATATATCCCACCCATTAAGAGTGCACATGCAGAGGCCAGGTCTTCCAGGTCATGCAGGACACACTAGATGGTTATACCCACATCGGCTGGAGGAGTGCTGGCATCAGCTCTTTCGATGGTAAAGATAGCAAGGGTAATTTGTTCCAGCTCCCTCTGAACAGCTGTAGCTTAGACACAAAAACATAGAAAAATGGCATCCAGTTTTAAAAAAAGAAAGAAAAAGGGCCAAAGCTACCCTTTAATGACGTAAACACAATATTAGGAACATGCACCCCAGTGTGCCACTATTTCAGACTACAGATTCAACGATAAATATAAATAGTTTGGGTATACAAGAAGATTTCCCAAAACATTTAAACAGGTTCCATGCAAATTACAACAACAACAACAACATGCAACAACATTAGTTATTCAAAATTTGGTTTAATACAGATAAAAAACTAAACTAAAATTACCAACCAATTATTCTTTGAAGAGGATGCTTGGGTCTTCATTCAGGTAAAAAGGTAGTGCCCTGAGGACACACTCCCTCCCCTTTTCAATACTTTCCTTCTGTAGAGAGTGGCAGAGATACAGGAAGAGAAAACAGATATACTTTAGGATGACAGAAACTCACATTATACGCAAAATGAATGACATATCCACTGCACAGATAGGCATGTACACAAGACCAACTAATCATCACATGGACATGAATAGTTAACCTGTTGGGCAGGGTTTCCACCACATTATATATGTCCATAATGGAGGTAAAGACAAACTAATACATCATCTTTTTTGCATTCAAAACATAACATAAAAACATTCACTTCTGGTTTAACCTAAATCAAGGGATCAGATTTTACATATGTTTAGGTAATTTAAATTTTCCAACGTTTTGAGTACCAAACTTCGTCTTGCTTAATATAAATGTAAGTGCACTGTGCAGCTACCATACACTAGCTGTTTAAATTTGAAAATGATCTTATTAGCCATAATATTTTGCTACCAACAGAATAACGCACCTGTGTGGCTGGGGCCAAAGTTTGTCTAATTTTCTTCCCTGCAACGCCTCCTTTTTTCTTGAAGACTTTTATGAGCTGGTCAGTGTATTGGTCAAGTTGTGTAAAAAGCCTTGGAACATGTGCAGCAGTAGTAATCCTCACATATTCTGCTTCCACCTGAAAATATGTCAACAAACACAACATACTGTACTGTAAATATACATACTATATGTACACATATACAAACTAAAACTAATGTAGTAAGACCTCATTAAAGCTATAATTTTAACACAAACATTTACACAAAATGCTAATGGAGCCATTACAGCTTTTATTGTTATTTATCAAGTTCCAAAAAATATTGATCACAGCTGATCTGAAAAGAATTTCATGCCTCAGGCCCTTGAACTGCAACCTTTACCATGGTTCAGATGTGGAGAAGAAATAACAGGGGCATGGGATGGGTCACAAAAGAAAACTTAACTTATAAAACAGTTTTGTTTTTAAAAGTATAACAGTTCACATACCACATACAAGCTCAGCAATATCACATACACCACATCAGTATAGGAGGGAGCAGGTAAAGGCAGGATCTGAGATTTATAAAGTAAAACAAGAAATTCATTACTTAATTTCAAGAAGCAAATTATTGTTTGAATTACAACTAAATAAAATACTACTCAGAAGAAAAGCAAGAGATTGACACTGCCATGTGCTAACTTTCTATAAAAGCAATTATCACCAGGTCTGTCGACCTCCATTGTCTGTCCACTCATATGTCTTGAATAATTTTATTAAAAAAATTAAGTGTGTACTTTCACAAACTGTAATTTATAACTACATTGATATGTATAACTCCGCTAGGAAACATGCTGTATTTACAGACCATTTTTACATAATACAGATTACTGATAGAGCAGAACAATGGTGTCACAGTGGCTTTCGCCCTTGACATTTTGGATTTTAAATGTCACTTTATGCTATCCTTGCTATCCTATTCGATATTTCCGACTCTCGGATTACAGAGAAGGAATCCCAAGAAAGCAAATGGAAAAATAACCCCTTGAAAGAATAACCCCATGAACCCCTGTAGCTAATCCCTTAATAAAACAAAAAACAATAAAAATGTTTCTTACACAGTCCACAAAATAAGCATGTCCAGGACCCAGTAAAACTAATGTAAAACAAGCGCACGCAAACGATATAACATGTCTTGTAAGACAAACGCAAAATATAACCATGCTGGACATATAGATACTACACAACATAGTCAAAGAAAAAAAGTGGTCTTACCTCTCAAAGAAACAGTAGCTTGGCGCCAAAACAGCCTTTTTCAGTTAAATTTGAAGTCTTGCGCATGAGCAGGCACAAGCCGTGAAACCTTCTTGTTCTGCGCGGTTTCATTACAACTGTTTTTGCATTACTGCCACCTTGTGGATATACAAGGTATATCGATCCTAATTGACTTAACTTAAATGTTATGCGATCAAGTAACACATTAGTATTATGTACGTTGAATAATAGACACAATTACGTAGACTTGATTAGAAAAACATATGTTAACTTAACAAAAACATATATTTTAAGTAAAATGAAAATAAATAATTAATATACACTGAACAATCCACCTCATTCATTTTTTTGAGTGTTGAAGTTCAGTAATTTATGTTTTTTTAACACATGACAGTGGTGGTGGGAAGTCGGTTTTTTGTCAAGTAGTTACTTCTTTTATAAATGTTTTCAATAGTTTTAAGTGTTGTTGGACAAGCAAGTGAACAGGACGTCAAACAATAGTCCATATGAGAGATGATCATTGAGTAAAAATAAGTTTTTGCAACATTCATATTTAAATTATTACGTATATGATTAAAATTTCGATTATTAAATTTAAGTACCTGGGACACTTTATTTATGTGACTCTTGAAGGATAATGTTGGGTCTAGAATGACCCCAAGACATTTAAATTCTGGAGCTAATTCAAGCTCTACTCAATCCAGGAATATGTTTGACTGCTTCAAGTTTAAGGGGCGTTTTGAAAAATACATACAGACAGTTTTTGAGGTGTTCAACATTAGGCATGAGTCCTCCAGCCAGCTATGCATTAATGCTAAAGCAGCTGTAAGATCTTTTGCCACCTGCTGGACACTATTTGCTTGCATATATATAACTGCATCAGCTGCATACATTTGAGCAAATATATTTGTACAGACTTCAGGTAAGTTATTGATAAAAAGAGAGAACAATAAGGGCCCAAGAACAGATCCTTGAGGAACCCCTGTATCACAGTCTAAATATGGAGATTTAACCCCATCCAACACCACACACTGTTTCCTGTGTGAGAGATATGAGGCAAACCACTGAAGAGCCTGACTGGAGATATTAAACTGAGTCAATCTGGACAACAATATCTGATGGTTTACAGAGTCGAAAGCCTTCAGATCTAAAAATACAGCTCCAACACAGGGACTCTTGTCCAGCAAGTTCTTCAAGTTCTCCACTAACATACACAGGGCAGTATCTGTGGAGTGATGTGCCCGAAAGCCAAACTGCAATGGATGTAATGGATGGTTGGGTGTTTTCTAGGTGAGCAGTGAGGAGTTTAACCACCCACTTCTCAGCTATTTTAGATACGACCGGGAGTATGCTTATGGGGCAATAATTAGCCATGTCAGTCTTCACACCTGCTTTGAAAATTGGTGTAACTGCAGCAATTTTCCAATCTGTTGGAACAATGGAATGTTCGAATGACATATTCAAAACATGAGTTGTTGGACGTACAAGCAAATCCATATGTTCCTTTAAGAAATTTGTGTTAATACCATATACATCAAGTGCTTTTGATTGTTTTAAACCTGTAATTAGTTTAGCAACTTCAGTGTCTGAAATATGAGTGATGGTGAACAAATTTTGACCAGCATCATTCACATTATCAGAGCATACGACTGAGTCAAAGCTCTGACTGATCTCCTTAACAGATGAAATAAAGAAAGTGTTTAAGTTACTGGCAATAGAGATTGAAAATGTGACGTCATTCAGGGGTAAAACCACAAAGGATTCTGGGAACTCGTGGCAAGAGGTACTAGCGCACACAGGCTTTCAATTGAAATCAGTTACACAGCGATAAAAAGAAACACAAAAAATGGCAAGAAGCTGTTGTATTATTAACTGCGATAGCCAGTCGCATGACAGCCACGGGAAGCCGACGGGTAAAGAGATCAGTTGTTATCGGATTACGTTGTTGAAGAGAAATTGTTCAAGCCATGTTTCCGAAGTAACAAAGAGCCGACGGATGGCCTGGATTGCAGCCATTCAAAGACCAAATATAACGTCCCAGAACACTCCAGCTCACAGGTTAGTCTGCTCCAAACATTTCCACAAAGGTCAGTCTGCTGTTGTAGTTAATGCGTCATTTTTCTTAACATAACTGGTGATATGGGTTACAAGCAAGTCTGGCGCTGAACAGAAATTGTCGCGCTATGCTCCTTTGTTTATTGTGCATAAATAGTGAATTGTCCTGACACGATATTGCATTTCGCTTCTGTTATTACCATGGTACATTGACAAAAACATATACTTTTATTCACAGGATAAAACAGTTGTTTTGTATCACTATTTGCCCAGTACGATTACAGCATACAATATCATTGTCACTGCTACATTTCTGTGATGCTACCAGAAATTATTTCCACTACTAATTAATTACCGTTGAGCTCAAAGGTCCTATTAATAAATGGTTAACAAATGTGTATTTATGAATACGATTTGTGAGACTGGTAAACTTATGATATGTACGATGGTCTTTCGATCTACACGGTGCATTTCATGGTCCTGCACCCATCCGTCGGTAAACTGTACCTGGGCTTGTTGCAGTGACCTGAAGTTACTAAACTTCATGAGTGTATGCACTCACTCCAAGAACCGCATAATTATAAATATGAGCGTGGTGAAGTTGGGCAGCACGCTAACGTATTTTGTCCACTCTGTGTGCTCGTAAGGGTCTAACCCTTTCACTCCTTTGATTTTTTCCTCGTATCTTTTCTTTGACTTTTCATCAAGTCTGTCTTTGTACGGACCGGCATTGTTCTCCTTCGTTTTGTACATAACTTTTTTGGGGGACAAAGAAAAAGCAAGAAGGTATTGGAACCGGAGAATGAATGTTTTGCGGTGCTGCAAATGCTTGCATTTGATGCAGTACTTGGATTGTTTTTCCACGAGTTCCCGGCATGCAATGCGCGAAAGTCACGTGGTCTGTCAATCTCTATAGATAGAGGCTCTCTAACAATAGAGCTTTTTTACATAAAGTTCAATTGTATTTTTACTTTTGTTTGAATGACGGCCTAGTAATTTATTTAGGTGTTGCCAGATAATTTTACCATTACCTTTGGCTCTTTCAATTATATTTATAAAAAAATTTTCTTTGGCCTGTCTCAAACTTCTTGTTACTTTGTTCCGCATTGAAGTAAATCTCTGTCTATCCAGAGTTAGACCTGTTTTCAGGAACTGCTTTAGTAATTGATCTCTTGTTTTCATTAAATTCTTGCACTCTTTGTTTAACCAGGGCAAATTAGATGTTGTCTTTATTTTTTGTCGATCTCTAATGGAGTATGTTGATATAACATCCTTAACAATGTCAGTGAAGTGACTGCTGCAGAATTGTGGATCATCACTACACAATAAAGGCTCCCAGTTAACTGATGCTAATTCTTCTGCTACATTTTGTCGCTGACTTCTTGGTATGAATTCATAAAAGGATCTCCTATTAGATGAACTTTGAAAGTCATTCTTAACCCGTGATTTTATACGTTTTCTAGAAAATAATATAAAATTGTGGTCTGAAATACCAGTGATAAAATTATAAGATTTAATAATTCGCTCGGGCTTATTACTGAAAACCAGATCTATTTTAGTTTTAGAGTGTCTTGTTATTCTTGTGGGTTGTTCAATGTGTTGAGTAAAGTTCAAAGTCTCCATTAAGTCTTTGAGTGTTTTTCTATCCTTTTCACAGTCCCAGTTGACATTAAAATCTCCCATTACAATTATTTCATTAGACTTATTATTTATAGCATGATATTTAAGTAATATCTGTAGTTGTTCATAAAAAATATTCTTTGCGGAAGGAGGGCGATATAAACAGATCAACGTAAATGACATTTCAGGGGAAAGAATGATTTTAACAGAAATATGTTCTATTTCGAAATCTATTGGTGAACTAAGTAAAGAGCAATCCAGGTGTTTTTTTTTACATACAGAAGTATTCCTCCTCCTCTTGTTCCAATTCTATCCCTTCTGAATACTGTGTACTCTGGAAAGACAACCGCAGACTCAGGAGAAGAACTTGTGAGCCAAGATTCAGAGATACCCAAAATAGAAATATTGGAATTGCTTAGAATATGTTCCAGTTGCTCATGCTTTGGTAACATACTGCAAATGTTAATGTGTCCACATAGAAGCCCCTTTGGTTTATTTTTAGTGTCCCAGATTACTTTAGCCTGATTAAATGTCTTGCAGATCTTTGTTCCTCTGTAAATTTTAATAACAGGATTTATTGTCCTTTTGTTGACAATGCTATGAGCATTTAATGATGAGAAGACTGTAGTTTGGGTACAGCAGGTGGGGGCCCAGGCAGCCGAGATGGAGGCCCAGGCAGCCGCGTTGGGGGCCAAGGCAGCCGAGGTGGAGGCCCAGACAGCCGAGGTGGAGGCCCAGGCAGCCGAGGTGGAGACCCAGGCAGCCTAGCTGTGTGTCTGCACCCTAGCAGCCATCTTGAGAGTTCAACTGGTTCTTGTTATGGATCAAGTGTCTTTTTTTTGTTTCAAAATAGTGGATAATGATTCGCTGATAGCTGCCAACATCTGCAAACAAATATAATTCTATAAAGTTGTTCTACATAGTGTGTAACTCTCCATATAGAGCGTTATTAAATTTAGTGCTAATGCAGTCATATGGCACATTGACGTCCAAGGAAATTTTAGACGTCACTCATCATCAGAAAGGTTGCCGACCCTTGACAAAGACATTAATCTCAATTCCAAGAAAGCAATCTCTAATTCCAAAATCATTCTCAGTTCCAGGAATACAATCCCAGATACCAAAAACTGTATCTGAGTTCTAAGAAGTCAATCTCTAATACCATAAAGGTTATCTCAATTCCAAGACCGCAATCCCAGGTTTCAAGAGCTTCATCTCAATTCCAAGAAGTCAATCTCTAATACCATAAATGTTATCTCAATTCCAAGAACGCAATCCCAGGTTTCAAGAGCTTCATCTCAATTCCAAGAAGTCAATCTCTAATACCATATATTTTATCTCAATTCCAAGAACACAATCCCAGGTTTCAAGAGCTTCATCTCAATTCCAAGCCGAGGTGGAGGCCCAAACAGCTGAGGTGTAGGCCCAGGCAGCTGAGGTGGAGGCCCAGGCAGCTGAGGTGGAGGCCCAGGCAGCCAAGATTGAAACCCAGGCAGCCGAGGTGTAAGCCCAGGCAGCTGAGGTGGAGGCCCAGGCAGCTGAGGTGGAGACCCAGGCAGCTGAGGTGGAGGCCCAAGCAGCTGAGGTGGAGGCCCAGCTAGCTGAAATATAGGCCCAGGCAGCTGAGGTGGAGGCCCAGGCAGCCAAGATTGAAACCCAGGCAGCCGAGGTGGAAACCCAGGCAGCCGAGGTGGAGGCCCGAGCAGCTGAGGTGAAATCCCTGGCAGCTGAAATGTAGGCCCAGGTAGCTGAAATGTAGGCCCAGGAAGCTGAAATGTAGGCCCAGGCAGCTGAGGTGGAGGCCCAGGCAGCTGAAATGTAGGCCCAGGCAGCTGAGGTGGAGGCCCAGGCAGCTGAAATGTAGGCCCAGGCAGCTGAGGTGGAGGCCCAGGCAGCTGAGGTGGAGGCCCATGCAGCTGAGGTGTATGTCTAGGCAGCCGAGGTGGAGGCCCAGGCAGCTGAAGTGGAGGCCCAGGCAGCTGAAATGTAGGCCCAGGAAGCTGAAATGTAGGCCCAGGCAGCTGAAATGGAGGCCCAGGCAGCTGAGGTGGAGGCCCGAGCAGCTGAAATGTAGGCCCAGGCAGCTGAAATGTAGGCCCAGGCAGCTGAGGTGGAGGCCCAGGCAGCTGAGGTGGAGGCCCATGCAGCTGAGGTGGAGGCCCATGCAGCTGAGGTGTATGTCTAGGCAGCCGAGGTGGAGGCCCAGGCAGCTGAAGTGGAGGCCCAGGCAGCTGAAATGTAGGCCCAGGAAGCTGAAATGTAGGCCCAGGCAGCTGAAATGGAGGCCCAGGCAGCTGAGGTGGAGGCCCAGGCAGCTGAGGTGGAAACCCAGGCAGCCGAGGTGGAGGCCCGAGCAGCTGAGGTGAAATCCCTGGCAGCTGAAATGTAGGCCCAGGTAGCTGAAATGTAGGCCCAGGAAGCTGAAATGTAGGCCCAGGCAGCTGAAATGTAGGCCCAGGAAGCTGAAATGTAGGCCCAGGCAGCTGAAATGTAGGCCCAGGCAGCTGAAATGTAGGCCCAGGCAGCTGAGGTGGAGGCCCAGGCAGCTGAGGTGGAGGCCCATGCAGCTGAGGTGTATGTCTAGGCAGCCGAGGTGGAGGCCCAGGCAGCTGAAGTGGAGGCCCAGGCAGCTGAAATGTAGGCCCAGGAAGCTGAAATGTAGGCCCAGGCAGCTGAAATGGAGGCCCAGGCAGCTGAGGTGGAGGCCCAGGCAGCTGAGGTGGAAACCCAGGCAGCCGAGGTGGAGGCCCAAGCAGCTGAGGTGAAATCCCTGGCAGCTGAAATGTAGGCCCAGGAAGCTGAAATGTAGGCCCAGGAAGCTGAAATGTAGGCCCAGGAAGCTGAAATGTAGGCCCAGGCAGCTGAAATGTAGGACCAGGCAGCTGAGGTGGAGGCCCAGGCAGCCGAGGTGGAGGCCCAAGCAGCTGAGGTAAAATCCCTGGCAGCTGAAATGTAGGCCCAGGTAGCTGAAATGTAGGCCCAGGCAGCTGAGGTGGAGGCCCAGGCAGCTGAAATGTAGGCCCAGGCAGCTGAAATGTAGGACCAGGCAGCTGAGGTGGAGGCCCAGGCAGCTGAGGTGGAGGCCCATGCAGCTGAGGTGTATGTCTAGGCAGCCGAGGTGGAGGCCCAGGCAGCTGAAGTGGAGGCCCAGGCAGCTGAAATGTAGGCCCAGGAAGCTGAAATGGAGGCCCAGGCAGCTGAGGTGGAGGCCCAGGCAGCTGAGGTGTATGTCTAAGCAGCCGAGGTGGAAACCCAGGCAGCTGAAATGGAGGCCCAGGCAGCTGAGATGGAGGCCCAGGAAGGCCTAGGCTAACTAGGCTAATTAGTTGTAGCCAGTCCAAATCACTGATGTTTGAATTAGGTCCAGGTTGTTGTATATTTCATTGTTCATGTTTACCTGGGGGTGGTCTAGCATGACCAAAATCCAAGAATCTTGTGAACAAAAGATGTAGACTCCATTTGGATGGGAAAGTGGTATAATTATCCAGCTTTCTTGGACATGTCAAACTCCACAGCAGATAAAAATGTATAAAAACAAAAAGACAAGTTGATGTCAAGATCCAGGGGTTTTTAGATGGTTTTTTTAGGTGGGTTTTTTGGCAAACGCACAGGACCTGCCAAGCTGTGTGTCTGCACCCTAGCAGCCATCTTGAGAGCTCAACTGGTTCTTGTTATGGATAAAGTGTCTTTTTTTTGTTTCAAAATAGTGGATAATGATTCGCTGATAGCTGCCAACATCTGCAAACAAATATAATTCTATAAAGTTGTTCTACATAGTGTGTAACTCTCCATATGGAGCGTTATTAAATTTAGTGCTAATACAGTCATATGGCACATTGACTTCCAAGGAAATTTTAGACGTCACTCATCATCAGAAAGGTTGCCGACCCTTGACAAAGACATTAATCTCAATTCAAAGAAACCAATCTCTAATTCCAAAATCATTCTCAGTTCCAGGAATACAATCCCAGATACCAAAAGCTGTATCTGAGTTCTAAGAAGTCAATCTCTAATACCATAAATGTTATCTCAATTCCAAGACCGCAATCCCAGGTTTCAAGAGCTTCATCTCAATTCCAAGAAGTCAATCTCTAACACCATGAAGGTTATCTCAATTCCAAGAACACAATCCCAGGTTTCAAGAGCTTCATCTCAATTCCAAGAAGTCGATCTCTAATACCATAAATGTTATCTCAATTCCAAGAACGCAATCCCAGGTTTCAAGAGCTTCATCTCAATTCCAAGAAGTCAATCTCTAATACCATGAAGGTTATCTCAATTCCAAGAACACAATCCCAGGTTTCAAGAGCTTCATCTCAATTCCAAGAAGTCAATCTCTAATACCATAAATGTTATCTCAATTCCAAGAACGCAATCCCAGGTTTCAAGAGCTTCATCTCAATTCCAAGAAGTCAATCTCTAATACCATGAAGGTTATCTCAATTCCAAGAACACAATCCCAGGTTTCAAGAGCTTCATCTCAATTCCAAGAAGTCAATCTCTAATACCATGAAGGTTATCTCAATTCCAAGAACACAATCCCAGGTTTCAAGAGCTTCATCTCAATTCCAAGAAGTCGATCTCTAATACCATAAAGGTTATCTCAATTCCAAGAACGCAATCCCAAGTTTCAAGAGCTTCATCTCAATTCCAAGAAGTCAATCTCTAATACCATGAAGGTTATCTCAATTCCAAGAACGCAATCCCAGGTTTCAAGAGCTTCATCTCAATTCCAAGAAGTCAATCTCTAATACCATGAAGGTTATCTCAATTCCAAGAACACAATCCCAGGCTTCAAGAGCTTCATCTCAATTCCAAGAAGTCAATCTCTAATACCATAAATGTTATCTCAATTCCAAGAACGCAATCCCAGGTTTCAAGAGCTTCATCTCAATTCTACGGTGGCTGGGAAGTGCAAATAGCAACAAATTAAAAAACCGCAACAAATTACAAAAACTCCTCAACAAAATACAAAAACCCGACAACAAAACACAAAAAGCCCACAACAAAACACAAAAAGCCCACAACAAATTACAAAAACCCCACAACAAAATACAAAAACCCCACAACAAATTACAAAAACCCCACAACAAATTACAAAAACCCCACAACAAATTAAAAATCCTTGACGGAAAGGGATTGTCTGAAATACCGGAGGTGACACAACGATTAGCCTAATAGGGCTTTGGAGCGTGATGTCACGGGGGTGGGCGTGGAAAGGATTTTGGCTCGATCCGCCATTTTGGGGGTCTAAGTGAAAAAGGAGCGAAAGCATAGCCATGGTTCTTGCTGTGTGGTCGGCTGCAATGTTCGATCACTCGACCGGCAAGAGAATAAGCTTGAAAAGGGTTTGTCTTTTCATTCTTTCCCAACCTGGAAGCAACACGAGGCAGCTCGTGTATCGATGTTACCAAACGAAGGCGTCTAGCCTGGATAGCAGCTGTGAGACGAGCTGATATCCAGTTCTCTTCCATCTCCAAATATTTGTTGGTGCTCCAGACATTTTCATTCTGGTAAGTTCTAAATATGTTCATATCACTCTTTATAGCCTATTAGTTTTATTTTCGATGCACTCTGAGCTCATAGCAAATTAGAAAAAAAACATCCTACTGACTGATTTTGCAGAACTACCGTCTATTTATAGACTTCCTAATTATTTGGCATTATTGCAGCGAACCAGCCTATGAAATGGATGACATCGTGACTGGGTTCCAGCGCTACACAATGGACCTGCTTCAAACATACCACCATGCCAATCAGATTACTTCTTCCATGTGAGGGTGAAGAGGTGACCCTTCTGGATAAGATGGTGAAGGTTTGCTGCCGTTTTTGTGAACAGTGTGGTAATAAAACCAGGGAAAAATTAAACCTGCTCCTGTTAAATATTCTTAAGTCTTGTGCTGTATAAATAGCGGTAATTTTTCAAACAATAAATTGAAGTAATTGATAGTAAATACAGTAACGTTAATAGTGGGTGATATCGTGTAAATTCTGTCATGATTTTGTGTAAACATTTTGTCCTTTATAAACTATAAATGACATGGATTCTACATTGTAACTGATGTGATGTTCTATAAAGTGGTTTTAATAAAAAAATAAAAAAAGAGCAAAAATTAGTTTGTTTCTCTATTCACTTTTGAACAGTGGTACTCAGTCAGTACATATTCAGTAAATGCAAATTATTTACATGACAGTGCACTTCAGGCATAAATCTAGATCCCTATATAAAACATTATGGGTCATTCCCACGACCCACAGCTTTACTGTGCTCCAGCAAAGATTCCAATAGCAGTGACAACTCCTCCACAGTAGCAGGTGGGATTTTTCGTTTTTGGGGACGGCTCCTTTTACCTTTCAATACGGATGGTCTGTTTATGTTTTGATCCAGAGCCGTTTTTGGGCAGCTGAAGAGGAGAAGTCTATCTTATGGCCAACCTCTGGCTGTATATTGGTCATATTACCCAGCAAAACCCAGTATGCAGGTTCATCTGTAACAGTCCTTGTGCCACAGATCTGCACTGTTGCTTCTACATTAAACAGAAGAGCAGCGCCATGGATGCAGGTCTCCACGACTCCGGCCATACAGGTGCAGTGGGCGGCTTCAACCTCCCTGTGATGCTCACAATGACCCAATGCTGGTTCATTCAGTCTTTGAGAGTGCAGTACCTGAAACATACAAAGTTAATTTAAAGACAAGGACTCTAATGAGCCAAGGCCGACATAAATGTGTTTTATCTACTTTCAAATCCATTTTATCATAAATGTAACAAAGTATTTAGAAAGTTAGCACATACATGTAATTTTTCATTTTTTTATGTATCCATCTATAGAACGCTGCATGTTATATTCCAAATCTGCCTGTTCTCTTTCAGAAACGTGCCTTCAGAAAATGAACCTAAAGTATGTAATGCAAGGATGTGATCACTTTCAAGATGGAGAAAGCATAAAGTTTGACTTTAGGTGACAATTATGGACACGTAATATGATAAGGAGATTTTGCAGGTCATTAATCAATGTATTATAGTAAAAAAAATTTTTTTTGTGACACAGGACACAAACATGGAAGCAAGATATATAATTAGGATTATTTATAATAAATATGAATAAATAATTGCAATTTCTTTAACCACTTGAGAATAACTAAATCCTTCAGGACAATGTCACATCAGTGCACTGAACTCACTATGGCTACGTTCACACTGCAGGTCTTAATGCTCAATTCCGATTTTTTTTTAATTTAAATCTGATTTCGTGTCTGCTTGTTCACACTACAAATAAAATGTGACAGCAAACGCGCTCCTTTGTGAACCACCAAAGTGGCCCACATACGCAAAAGCAGACGTCACACACAACACGCTCTGTTCAGACCCAGACCAAACAGTATTGTTTGACTGATGGCCCTTAATATAAAGACTTGTTTCAGACTTTATGTCACGGTTTGCCGAGGCAGGCCGTGTGGATTAATAACGGACCCAAGATGCAGACTGCTGAAGTGGAGGGTGAGCTTTATTTACAACCGGAGAAGTACAACAAAAAGGGATGGCGAGAAACAGAACGGTAAAAACTCTAAACTGGGAAAACTAAACTAAACACAAAACCAGAACACGAACGAGGGTACCTTGCAGGGAGAATGACCAGGAAGCCGGAGGAATAAACACAGAATGGCGGAGGGGAAATAATGCAGACGAACCAGCAACTAAGACAGGAAACACAACTTAAATACACTCAGAGAACACAGGGAGATTACACACAGGTGGGAAACACAGCTGGGAGTGATTAACATGACGAGACTAGGAAGGCAAACTGAAAACACTCACATAAGACGCAGACCTTCACAATAAAACAGGAACTTACACATGAAAGGACACAAACTAAGAAATGCGGACTAGACGGGCAGAACACACGGGCAGAACAGAGTAAACACTAACCAGAGGAAGAACAGAACCAAAATCGCGAAGAGAAAACACAAAATGCTGGTTCAAAAGGACCCAGGATCATGACACTTTACGTTGTCCAAGTTTGCTTTAAGTTATTTTGTTATTTATATATGGCCTAATAATGATCCTTATTGTTGTTTTAGAGAGGAGCGGTGCTTCAAAGGATAGTTGCAGATTTCTGTCAGAATCTGCAGATTATACAGTATAAATAAAATGTTCACGTTGTCTTCCCAACAGTTTCACTAACATCTGCACGGGATGCACATGAAGCGCTAATGTGTTCTGTCTTCTCCAGCGCTGATAATTGACATATGTTTTGTGTCAGTGAAATAAAAGACAGATTTAAGGCGACATGACCATTCAAACAGCAGTTGCTTTCTAAAACATCAGATATGTATCGGATTAAGTACCACATACGAAAGTGACCCAGATCGGATTTGAAAATATCGGATTTGTGCTGTTTTTACACCGTCATACCATGATTGGATATGGGTCGCATACCGTCAAAAAAGTCGGATTTGATGCGCTTTCGCGTGCAGTGTGAATTATATTATATATATATATATTGTTACACCCCGGCCTAGGCAACCGGGGTGCAACGCAGAAAAACAAAAATAAGAAAAAATAAACCACGAAGGCCCTCCACCAAAATCCCAAAACGAAAATATCCCATGACGAAAGTATTTACAACAGACTATTTATTTATAACCAAACACAAGACGTCAAACTATTTACAACGGAGGGAGATCGCGAACATGACACACTGAAACACAGGGTTTAAATACATAGAGGGAGCAATCAGGGAATGGACCACAGGAGGGAAACACAGCTGGGGCAAATTAGAACTGACGAGACAGGGCAAAACGTAAACTGAAAACACTAAGATAACACAGACTTTCAAAGTAAAACAGGAAACACATAACAGTCACGCCAAAAGCAACACACCGACAACACCGAAACGTAACATTTCCCCCCACCCAAAAATCAAACATGTAACCCCAAGTGAAATGTTTGATCAAACAAACGAAGGCTGAAGTGAAGGCAGACGAAGCTGATGGAGGCTGGAGCGGTCCCACGGACCCTCCAGCAGACGACGAAGGCTGGGGCGGTCCCACGGACCCTCCAGCGAAGGCGGATGAAGGCTGGGGCGGTCCCACGGACCCTCCAGCGAAGGCAGACGAGCAGCTCACCAGCTGCACACACGGACACGCAGCCCACCAGCTGCACACACGGACACGCAGCCCACCAGCTGCACACACGGACACGCAGCCCACCAGCTGCAGAAGGCTGGAGCGGTCCCTCGGATCCTCCAGCGAAGGCGGATGAAGGCTGGAGCGGTCCCACGGACCCTCAAGCAGACGACGAAGGCTGAGGCGGTCCCTCGGACCCTCCAGCAGACGACGAAGGCTGAGGCGGTCCCTCGGACCCTCCAGCGGAGGCAGATGAAACTGATGGAGGCTGGAGCGGTCCCACTGACCCTCCAGCAGACGACGAAGGCTGGAGCGGTCCCTCGGACCCTCCAGCGAAGGCGGATGAAGGCTGGAGCGGTCCCACGGACCCTCCAGCGACGACAAAGGCTGGGGCGGTCCCACGGACCCTCCCCCCCGGCGAAGGCGGATGAAGGCAGACGAAGGCTGGAGCGGTGCCTCGGACCCTCCAGCGAAGGCGGACGGCTGAAGCGGTCCCCCGGGCCCTCCAGCGAAGACAGACGGAGGCTGAAGCGGTCCTCGGACCCTCCAGCGAAGACAGAAGGCCGAAGCTGTCCCTCCTTCGGACCCTCCAGCGATCCCGGACGAGCCCCCATATGTTACACCCCGGCCTAGGCAACCGGGGTGCAACGCAGAAAAACAAAAATAAGAAAAAATAAACCACGAAGGCCCTCCACCAAAATCCCAAAACGAAAATATCCCATGACGAAAGTATTTACAACAGACTATTTATTTATAACCAAACACAAGACGTCAAACTATTTACAACGGAGGGAGATCGCGAACATGACACACTGAAACACAGGGTTTAAATACATAGAGGGAGCAATCAGGGAATGGACCACAGGAGGGAAACACAGCTGGGGCAAATTAGAACTGACGAGACAGGGCAAAACGTAAACTGAAAACACTAAGATAACACAGACTTTCAAAGTAAAACAGGAAACACATAACAGTCACGCCAAAAGCAACACACCGACAACACCGAAACGTAACAATATATATATATATATATATATATATATATATATATGTATATATATATTATATTTCGTTCTCATGGATGCCTGGATGATAAACTCAATTGTTACACATGGTAGAGCAGAACGCTGATCATTTTATTACAGATGAAAGACTTTAGATAGTTTTTCAACTCTCAGTGATGCCACAGTGATCCTGTGATTTATGGACGTGCAGCGGAGTTTGAGCCCAGACACGGCTAGTGACGTCAGACTTAAAGACCGGATAAAGAGTGATATGAACATATCTATAACTTAGGGGAATGAAAATGTCTGGAGCACACCAACAGATATTTGGAGATGGAAGAGAACTGGATATCAGCTCATCTCACAGCTGCTATCCAGACTAGACGCCTTCTTTTGGTAACATCCGATACACGAGCTGCCTCATGTTGCTTCCAGGTGGGGAAAGAATGAAAAGATAAACCATTTTCAACCTTATTCCCTTGCCGGTCGTGCGATCTAACTTTACAACCGACCGCACAGCAAGTACGAACCATAGCTGGTGTTATCCGTGTACTTTCGCTCTTTCGCTAGCGCTTTGTTCGGCCCAGAAACAAGGCGCCTCAACCAAAAATCCTGGCCACGCCCCCTCTCGTGACATCACGCTCCAAAGCCCTATTAGGCTAATCGTTGTGTCACCTCTGGTATTTCAGACAATCCCTTTCCGTCAAGGATTTTTTAATTTGTTGTGGGGTTTTTGTATTTTGTTGTGGGGGTTTTGTATTTTGTTGTGGGGTTTTTGTAATTTGTTGTGGGGTGTTTGTATTTTGTTGTGGGCTTTTTGTAATTTGTTGTCGGCTTTTTGTATTTTGTTGTGGGCTTTTTGTAATTTGTTATCGGGTTTTTGTTTTTTGTTGTGGGCTTTTTGTAATTTGTTGTTGGCTTTTTGTATTTTGTTGTGGGCTTTTTGTAATTTCTTGTGGGGTTTTTGTATTTTGTTGTGGGCTTTTTGTAATTTGTTGTCGGCTTTTTGTATTTTGTTGTGGGCTTTTTGTATGTTGTTGTGGGGGTTTTGTATTTTGTTGTGGGGTTTTTGTGATTTGTTGTGGTGATTTTGTATTTTGTTGTGGGTTTTTTTTTTTAATTTGTTGTGGTTTTTTAATTTGTTGCAATTTGCACTTCCCAGCCACTGTACAATTCCAAGAAGTCAATCTCTAATAACATATATTTTATCTCAATTCCAAGAACACAATCCCAGGTTTCAAGAGCTTCATCTCAATTCCAAGAAGTCGATCTCTAATACCATAAAGGTTATCTCAATTCCAAGAACGCAATCCCAAGTTTCAAGAGCTTCATCTCAATTCCAAGAAGTCAATCTCTAATACCATAAATGTTATCTCAATTCCAAGAACGCAATCCCAGGTTTCAAGAGCTTCATCTCAATTCCAAGAAGTCAATCTCTAATACCATAAAGGTTATCTCAATTCCAAGAACGCAATCCCAACTTTCAAGAGATTCATCTCAATTCCAAGAAAGCAATCTGTAATAATAAAATTTTTTCCCAATTCCAAGCACACAATCCCAAATACCAAAAACTGTATCTGAGTTCCAAAAAAGCAATCTCTAATATCACAAACATTATCTCAATTACAAGAAATCAATCTCTAATACCAAAAACCTTTTCTCAGTCTCAAGAACACAATCTCAAATACCAAGAGCTGTATCTTAGGTTCTCTTGCTGCCATGGCTGAATTTTTTTTGAAGTGAAATGTGTCTTGCTCAAGTACACAACGACCAAGACAGACAGAGCAGGGTGTTAAGGCCTATGTAGAACAGCAGTGGGAACATAGCATCTCCTTGGTAGATCCCACACTTGATGGTGACTTGTGCTATGGGCCTCTAGTGTTGTCCGCCATGTCCCGATTGAGTTCCTGATGAAGACTCTTAGGGTCCTGTTGATCTTGTACAGATCTAGGCATTCCAGGATCCAGCTGGTCTGCAATCTGGCCTTGTAGTCTCGGCTGATTGCCCGTTTTACCAGTAGCTGGTGTTTTGCACCAGTATTCTTGCCAATCCCTTTCTGTGCCCCCACTCTTGTATTGACCATGTGCCTGTTCATCTTATGATACCTGACAGGAGCTTCCATGAGGTCCAGGTTATTGATTGGTAGTTGGATGGGGCCGGCCCCTTCTGGTCCTTGAGGATCAGGGCCATTAGGATCATGCCAGGGCCTAATGCTGTCCAAGTCTTCCTACTGGAGACGCTTTCTAACCATCACCACTGTGATGGTTACTGGACCCTGTTTAGGGAAGTTGCTGTGGTCTGCCCTCCGACAGGGAGCCCCAGTTCACTGCCAGGCTCTGGAAAGCCTTTTGCCATCTGATTGGAGCCTCTCCCAGCCTCTCATCCGGCTACCACCCTCAGACCAACGGGCGGGTCGAACGGGCCAATAAACAGCTGGGGTGCTTTTAGAGGTGCTTTGTCTCCGCCCAAATCGTTGCTTTGGCCTTGTTACCTGCTGTGGGCTGAGCTGTCTCATAACCTCCGCGTCTCTTCTGTCACCGGTCTCTCACCATTTGAAGTCTGTCATGGTTTACATCCTCCTATCTTCGACCATCAGGAGGTAGAGGTTGAAATACCTGCTGCTGAACGAATGGTCCGCCGCTGTCGTCTGGCCGGAATCAGGGCATGGGCTGCCATTTCCTGATCCAACGCTCTGTACACCACGTTACTTCCCCGCTGGTGCCTCTCCCCCGTGCCTGCACCCGCTCAGGTTTGTTGGTGGGGATCCTGTCCACACTGTCCGGCGGATCTTGGACTCCCATCGCGGGGGTTGGGGGGGCCAGTAGAATTTCCATTGCAGCTGTCCTGGACAGTCGGGTGCCGGACTTTGGAGGGGGGGGGGTCCTGTCAGGTAGTGGTCAACTTACCACGGGGTCAGGTTTTTTTTTTGGTTTTTTTGTGTGTCCAGTTTGGATCTTTAGCCATCAGAATTGTTGTCTTAAGGCCAAGAAAGATGCCAAGCGGATTTATTTTACCAAGTGGATCATCATGGCCGTGCCATATTGGTCCATTTGATTGACCTTTATTATAATTGTGTATTTATTTTACAAATGGGACAGACATGACTGGGGGACAGGACAGGGAGAAAGAATGAAAGAAAGAGGGGGAGGGAGAGAAAGAAAACCAGAGGGGAGAAGAGACGGTGAGAAGGGGGGGAAGAAAGAAAGAAAAACAAACAAAACACCTGGATCACCTGTATGGAGAAAAAAAAACAGAAGAGAAAGCAAACAAAAAAAGAACAACACAATAAATACAGCACCATCACAATAAACTAGCTAGCAGTAGATAACAGTAGATACTAAACATTAAACAATATTGTGCAGCACGCAAGATAGATAGCACACAATGTGCATTGAGGCAGCAGCCAAGAAAGGTGTAGTCCGCGTCTGTGTACACCTGTGTGCACACCTGTGTGGATCAGCATGCTTGTATTACAAAGGTTTCTCCATGTAACGATCTGTTAGGGAGTGTGGGGAGCCATAGCCCCGTCCCCCAGGGCATGAAGCAGGTATAGAGGAAATCCAGGCCCCAGATATCCAGAGGCCCCAGAGTACGAGGACTCGAGGAGGACCACCAAAAGGGGGGAACCATGCCACCCTCCTGGAAAGAGTTGAGTAGAGCCCCAAACGAGAGGTCACCCAGCAGCTACGGAGCAGAGGTTAGAGGGGGTTGCAGTGGCTTGCCCGCGGGCTCTGCCGGCAGCCAGCTGTGCCAGAGAGGACCAAGCTTCAGGCCCAGAGGCCTGAGGGCACCCCACCCCCCGGTAGGGGCCCAGCCGGGCCACTGGCACCAGGCCCCGCCAATCGGCCACCAGGAGTGAGCCGGTACATACATGAGCGCCCAGCCCCAGTCGACAAGGACCACCAACACACCAACGTCTGAGGGCATCAGCCACCGGCAGGGAGTGTGGTGAGGGGAGATAGGCCCTGATGGCCAACAGAACCGGGGTGAGTCAAGACCCCAAACCTCCCTATGCCCGCTCATATGTAGTGTTGCTGTGTGCTGTTCTAAAGTGCATTTAAAACACAGGAGAGCATGGTTCCTGCATCCTCTCAGAGAGCAGCACAGCTCCTCCCGAAAACCCTTAGTGTCTATATGCATTTAAAATTGAGGGTAGGGAACCAGCTCCAGAGGTGGGTTGGAATACACCGACCATCCTCTGGATGCTGTAAAACGTGCCCACCCCCAAGGCCCTATATGTATGTGTTATGTGAGAGTGTGAGTAATGTGGATGTCTAGGTTGCAGAATAAAATTGAGGCACAGGCGGCCAGAAGGGGACAGAAGGGGAGTGCCTCCCCTGCACCCTGGTGACATAACTGCACCCGAAGCCCTGCGTGTGTGGGTGGGTGTGGTAGAGCGGGAATAGGGAGGCAGCTGAGGATGGGGAGGAAAGAAAGGGGTCAGGTTTAAAAGAGAGACACCACCCGCCTGTTCTTCGCTCAGACATCATTCTCTTCATGTCAGGAGCTCCAAATCCCTGCCGACGTCAGTCTCCGCCTGCTTCAGTGACTGTGAGTGTTATCTCTCTGAACTCATTTCCTCATCCCGGCTTCGTTCGCTCTTCGCCTGTAACGTCGGTTCCAAAGCCGTGTTTTGTGCACCAATTGTTACCAGAGTAACTGCGCACCTGTCCCAACCCATCGCTAGTCTTCGCTGCCTTTGGGTCTAGCCAGCACGCCACACGGGCACGCCGAATTACTGTGTTTAATTCACGCATTTCCCCCAATCGTGACACTCAGTGATCACTGCTGCCATAGTGTAGAGTGTAGTGTATGTGTATATACAGGGTGGGCCATTTATATGGCTACACCGTAATAAAATGGGAATGGTTGGTGATATTAAAGTCCTGTTTGTGGCACATTAGTATATGTGAGGGGCAAACTCCTCAAGATGGGTGGTGACCATGGTGGCCATTTAGAAGTCGGCCTTCTTGGATACAACTTTTGTTTTTTCAATAGGAAGAGGGCCATGTGACACATCAAACTTATTGGTAATGTCACAAGAAAAACAATGGTGTGCTTGGTTTCAACGTAACTATTCTTTCATGAGTTATTTACAAGTTTCTGACCACTTATAAAATGTGTTCAATGGGCTGCCCATTGTGTTGGATTGTCAGTGCAACCCTCTTCTCCCACTCTTCACACACTGATAGCAACACCGCAGGAGAAATGCCAGCACAAGCATCCAGTATCCGTATTTTCAGGTGCTACACGTCTTGTATCTTCACACCATAGACAATTGCCTTCAGATGACCCCAAAGATAAAAGTCTAAGGGGGTCAGATCGGGAGACCATTCAACTGGCCCACGACGACCAATCCACTTTCCAGGTAACTGTTCATCTAGGAATTCTCGGACCTGGCACCCGTAATGTGGTGGTGCACCTAGGGCTGCTCAATTAATCGAATTTTAATCACGATTACGATCTGGGCTTTCAACAATCATTAAAAATGACTGTGCCGATTATTAGCACCTCCCTTATGCTTTACTCTCGCGCTGCTCCGCTCTGCATTTCGAACATGCGTCACAACAATTAAGAGGACCCGAGGGAAGCTCGGAAAGCTAAGCAGAAGTTATTTGGAGAGGAGAGTGACTGCCGTTGGTTGAAAAGAGAGGTAAAAAAAAAACTTCAGTGGTGTGGAAACATTATGGGTTCGCGGAGTCAGACGTGGATCAAGTAGACACAGTGTGTAAACTTTGCAACATCACTAAACATAGATGTTTACATTTTTCATTTATTTTTTATATTGCAAACATTTGCACTGTTATCAGTATTTGCACACTATTTTATATATTTTTTTTAAAGTCATTATTCAATACATTGTTATTGTTAACCCTTTAAAGCCGGTTTTGTGTAACTATTTTTGAGTCCCTGTAGAACCTGAACCATGTAAGCTAGCACAATAATGTTTTTTGCATATGAAACTTACATCTAATGCCATCAGCTTGTCCTCGGTCATGGTTTCCTTCCACATAAAGCTTTGCAAAAATTGCATAAAAAGCGCTTGCAGGAACAAAAACATAATATTCCAGAAACAGGCTTTGCCGATCCGATCAGCTTTTCGTAACACTTCCCACATTGAAAAAGCCGTCAGCGAGAACTATCGCATGTCGCCATTTCCTGCCCGAAACAGGAAGTGACGTCGTTTTCGCGAAAAATGTAGTTTTTTACTTGTAGGCCTTAAAAGACTATACTGGTGTTTTTATAAGCCATGTTTGACTTTTCTGAATAGTTTCTGGGATGCTTAGAACTCATATTGCACTGCTGGAAATAGTTTATTTTGATGCACATGCTGTTTTCTTTGCAAATTTGCATCATAGGATTGTTTTTTTGTTTTTCCTGCAGTATATAAAAATTGCTGTATCTCCAAAATAAAACTATGAAGACACTCAAAATAAATTTCCTGTTGTTGTAAACTATTTTTTGCAACTTTTTTGTATTTAAAGTTTTGAAGGATAAACCTCTAAAATTTCTCCAAGTAGAAATATATGTAAAAAAAACAAAAACGATTTTCAATTTTTTTTGTAATTTATTGCACTTTTTTGCAATTAATGTAATTACTATGGACTTAATGCATACATATTATTAAAATATGGGCTATAACAGTTGTATTGATGTATAGCAACTTGAAATGCTCCCACAAATGGCACTATAACATGTAAAAAAAATAATATAAGCTCTGGCGGACTTGGTTCTATGGTAGGTCTTAAAGGGTTAAATAAATATCGTCAAATAATCGAGATCTCAATTTTAGTGAAAATAATCGTGATTATCATTTTTGCCATAATCGAGCAGCCCTAGGTGCACCATCTTGCTGTTAAAACTCAGGGAACGTGCCAGCTTCAGTGCACAAAGAGGGAAACACATCATCATGTAGCAAGTTCAAATATCCAGTGGCCTTGAGGTTTCCATTGATGAAGAATGGACCCACTATCGTTGTACCCCATATACCACACCAAACCATCACTTTTGTTGTTCCAGCAGTCTTGGAGGTGATCCAGCCAATGTGGGTTAGTGTCAGGCCAATTTTTTGTTTGTTAACTTCACCATTCACATAAAAGTTTGCCTCATCACTGAACAAAATCTTCTGCGTGAACTGAGGGTCCTGTTCCAATTTTTGTTTTGCCCATTCTGCAAATTCTGTGCACCGATCTGGGTCATCCTCGTTGAGATGCTGCAGTAGCTGGAGTTTTTAAGGGTGCCATTTGTGAGTAGCTAATATCCGCCAAAAGGATGTTAGACTAATGCCACTCTCCAGTGACATGCGGCAAGTGCTACGCTGTGGGCTTTCTTGCGTCCACATTTTGGCAAATCCAGCATTGAACCAGTTTCACGAAACTTAGCAAGCAGTTTGCTAATTGTAGCATGGGAGATGGGTGGTCTCGTAGGGTGTCTTGCATTGAAATCTGCTGCAATGATCCGGTTACGGCGTTCACCAGATATCAACACAATTTCGATCCGCTCCTCACGTGTTAACCTCTTCGACATGTCAATGGCTGTGAACAAAGAGAAACTTGTAAATAACTCATGAAAGAATAAAGTTACGTTGAAACCAAGCACACCATTGTTTTTCTTGTGACATTACCAATAAGTTTGATGTGTCACATGGCCCTCTTCCTATTGAAAAAACAAAAGTTGTATCCAAAATGGCCGACTTCTAAATGGCCACCATGGTCACCACCCATCTTGAGGAGTTTGCCCCCTCACATATACTAATGTGCCACAAACAGGACTTTAATATCACCAACCATTCCCATGTTATTACAGTGTATCCATATACAGTAAATGGCCCACCCTGTACATTAGGGATCGACCGATCCAATATTACGTATTGGTATCGGCCTGATACTGATCTAAAATACTGGATCGGATATTGGAGAGAAATTTTAAAAAATGCAATCCGATCTATTAAATATCACAAAGCACCTCAAAATCTTGCGACATGGCATAACTCAGCTCATAACCTTAGCATGTCGGAGCAGTGAGCGTGTAAGACCTCTCAGTGGTCTGGTAAAGCTAAGTTCATCTGTGAATGTTAGTAAAGTTAGTAAAGTAAGTAAGATAAGATAAGATAAGATAACCTTTATTAGTCCCACACGTGGGAAATTTGTTTTGTCACAGCAGGAAGTGGACAGTGCAAAAGTTATGAGGCAAAAGTTAGTAAAGCATTCCCACGTTAAGCTTAAAAACCGAAATATGGAGTGACTGCCTCTTCTCTCTTCCTCCCTCTCCTTTTGCTACTTCAATCATGAAACCGATTAATGATCAGTTTTCTGTCGCGACTCCCGTTTGTTTGTTTTTGGCTCACTTTGCACCAGAAAGAGGAAACCAGCGGCTAAACAACAGCAGCATGTTTAAGCTTGATAAGCTGTTGTTAGAATTTATTTAATATTACTTCTATTATCGATCAAACAACTTAAACATAAACAATTACAAAGAAGGAACAATACAGTATCCACATCTGAACCAAAGAGTAAAACAGTGAAATGTGATTTATTAAATATTAGGTCTCTCTCCTCCACGTCTCTGTTAGTACATGACTTAATAATTGATCAACAAATCGATTTACTCTGCCTCACAGAAACCTGGTTGCAGCAGGATGATTATGTTAGTTTAAATGAATCAACACCCCCGAGTCATTCTAACTACCAGAAACCTGGAAGCACAGGCCGAGGGGGCGGTGTGGCAGCAATTTTTCACACCAGCCTATTAATTAATGAAAGACCAAGACAGACTTTTAATTCATTTGTGTCATGGTCTGCGGTGGGTGGCCGGAATTTCCATAAGGCTCCTGAACTGACCTGGGATCCGCCCCTGGGCAGGGCCAACTCCAGCTCCCGCACACCTGGAGCCTATCAAGCCAGAGGGATTTAAACCACACGTTGATGTTCATTCACTGCCAGTTCATCATCAACACATGTTGGTAACAGGCCTTATACTTCAAGTTCTTGCTGTGATCTATCTTGTTAACACGACTCTCTTGTGCTGCAGTTGCTGGATTCATCTTGGCTCACGCTCCACCTTCGGATTCAGGATACCAAGCAATCATTCTGAAAATCTCTCTGTGCCTCACCTGCCTGCCCTCCTGCCATCACACTCCATCTGAAGCCCCGGATCTCAGGCCAGCCTTTCCACGCCACTCAGCCTCCCCTGGATTCTCATCACCCCCCTCTCAACACTCCATGTCCCCTACTGCAAGTAAGAATTGCTACTCTTACAACTGGCCACTTCAGAGCTGCCTCCACTACCTCCCTAACTCCTCTATCTTCTCTCTTCAGTGTGACTGTTCCCTGCTCAGCTCCACTCCGCATCTCAGGCCTCATTCCCTCGCCCTAGCCACGTTCCCCAGGCCACACCTCGTCAAACTCCACGTCTTATTGTTTTTTTGTCTTTGCTACGTTTTCTTTTTGCACTTTAGCCTAATAAATTGTTACATCATCTGCTGTCTCTGCTCTGGGTTTCTGCACCTGAGTCCTGTTCAGTACAGGCCACTCGGCCCCGTGACAATTTGAAAGTCTGATGCTTAACATTGTCCACCCCAGCTGTAAAACTCAGAAACCAGTCTTACTTGTTATCATCTATCGTCCACCTGGGCCTTACACAGAGTTTCTGTCTGATTTCTCAGACTTTATATCTAATTTAGTTCTGAGCTCAGATAAAATAATTATTGTGGGTGATTTTAACATCCATGTAGATGCTAAAAATGACAGCCTCAACATGGCATTTAGTCTGTTATTAGACTCAATTGGTTTCTCTCCAAATGTAAAAGAACCCACCCACCACTTTAATCACACTCTACACAGCAAATCCAGCATGTTCAAATTAACACTGTCAGATTTGATTTCAACACTATTAAAGTGTCTATATGGGTCCACACCAGAGAGTGTTAATTTAACTCTTTTTGGAGAGTTGGTACGTTAACTCTGATTTAGTGTTAAACACCAAATCTGTCTGGAGTTGATAATTTAACACTTGGTGTTAAGAGTTTATATATTAACTCTCAAAGAGTATTTTAGTTTAACTACATAAGAGTTATCTTCTAATTAATTCTAAAAAGCGGGAATTTTACTGTTCTGAACTTCTAGAAATTTCTTTTGGAAATAAACATTTACTAAAAAGACGCAATGGTTTTTGAAAAACATTTATTCTGAACTGTGCACCACAATTTCAAAACATTTTCCAAAGTTGTAACAGTGTACATGTTCTCACTTTCATTAGAATTGTGTTTATCAAAAGGTCTGACATGGTAAATGCAAATAACAGCATTCTCAACACTTATTTCTTCAATACAATATGCATGTCCTTCATTCATCCCTTTGTGGAACTTCAACGCACTTCTGCTCTCCCCCATATTCCATCTTCACAAGCATATCCTGTGTGGAGATTGAATAAAAATTAGTTGACACTAAATAATGGCACAAATAATCCAGTAAACAATTGCAGCACAGTAAAAAAAAACAAAACAAGGAATCCTCTTTGAGCCATTACTTGTGTAAAGTATTTTCCCAAAAGACAAGGACACAGGCAACAGGTAATACTGAACTAAATGTAAAACCTCAACCTTTTTCATTTTTACCTAAACCGTGTGCACAAAACTCTGGAGGGATCTATGCTAACGTAGAATCCAGTCAGGACGTCTGCTACTGCTGTTTGCTCGGGTTTTTTTTTATGGGCGATCGTTTTCAGGCTTCAAGTAGCACCATTATACCAACATTTCACATTCTAGACATTGTTTTAGGTTTATTTGACCAAATGTTTGACTGAAAATTCACATGCAAGCTTTTTTCATGGCTGTGGTATTTGCCCGCAAACAATACCTTTCAGCTAGCTAAAACAGAATATTATGCTATCACCGAGCAACATGGCTAATGCCTTTCACACAGCTTTGTCTCAACTCCAAAGAGCCACAGAAGTAAAAGCTAATAGAAATAATTGAAACAATCTTGCCCTGTACCAACATAGAGCAGAGCAGCTATCTGAACACTACCCCAACAGATGTCGATTATCTTGTTAATAATTTTACCTCCTTACTACGTATGACTCTGGATACTGTAGCTCCAGTGAAAACTAAGGTCTCTAATCAGAAGTACCTGACTCCGTGGTATAATTCTCAAACACATAGCCTAAAGCAGATGACTCGTAAGCTGGAGAGGAAATGGCGTGTCACAAATTTAGAGGATCATCATTGAGCCTGGAGAAATAGTTTGTTGCTTTATAAGAAAGCCCTCCGCAAAGCCAGAACATCTTACTATTCATCACTGATTGAAGAAAATAAGAACAACCCCAGGTTTCTCTTCAGCACTGTAGCCAGGCTGACAAAAAGTCAGAGCTCTTTTGAGCCAACCATCCCTTTAACGTTAACTAGTAATGACTTCATGAACTTCTTCACAAATAAAATTTTTATCATTAGAGAAAAAATTACCAATAATCATCCCACAGATGTAATATTATCTACAGCTACTCTTAGTACCATTGATGTTAAGTTAGACTCTTTTTCTCCAATTGATCTTTCTGAGTTAACTTCATTAATTACTTCCTCCAAACCATCAACGTGTCTTTTAGACCCCATTCCTACAAAACTGCTCAAAGAAGTCCTGCCATTAATTAATTCTTCGATCTTAAATATGATCAACCTATCTCTAATAATTGGCTATGTACCACAGGCCTTCAAGCTGGCTGTAGTTAAACCTTTACTCAAAAAGCATGTCTAGACCCAGCAGTCTTAGCTAATTATAGGCCAATCTCCAACCTTCCTTTCATATCAAACATCCTTGAAAGAGTAGTTGTCAAACAGCTAACTGATCATCTGCAGAGGAATGGCTTGTTTGAAGAGTTTCAGTCAGGTTTCAGAGCTCATCACAGCACAGAAACAGCTTTAGTGAAGGTTACAAATGATCTTCTTATGGCCTCTGACAGTGGACTCATCTCTGTGCTTGTCCTGCTAGACCTTAGTGCAGCATTCGATACTGTTGACCATAATATCCTATTAGAGCGATTAGAACATGCTGTAAGCTTGATAAGCTGTTGTTAGAATTTATTTAATATTACTTTTATTATCGATCGTAGCTCAACAGTTGGCATTTCATCTTGTAATCGGAAGGTTGCCGGTTCGATCCCCGGCTCTGACAGTCTCGGTCGTTGTGTCCTTGGCCAAGACACTTCACCCTTTGCCTACCGGTGGTGGTCAGAGGGCCCAGTGGCGCCAGTGTCCGGCAGCCGTGCCTCTGTCAGTGTGCCCCAGGGCAGCTGTGGCTACAATGTAGCTTGCCATCACCAGTGTGTGAATGGGTGGATGACTGAATATAGTGTAAAGCGCTTTGGGGTCCATAGGGACTAAATAAAGCGCTATATAAATACAGGCCACTTACCATTCTACACCAGGATCCTTTTCTACGTAGGTGATGGTTGGTAACTGTTCAGGGTGGGTCTAGCAAAGTTTTGCTAGGGGGGTATTACAGGTACTGCGCTGCAGTGGTTTGTATCATATCATATCTATCTAATAGACTCCAATTTGTACATGTAAATGGAGAGTCCTCTTCACACACTGAGGTTAATTATGGAGTTCCACAGGGTTCAGTGCTAGGACCAATTCTGTTTACAATATACATGCTTCCCCTAGGCAGCATCATTAGAAGACATAGCATACATTTTCACTGCTATGCAGATGACTCCCAGCTTTATCTATCTATGAAGCCAGATAACACACACCAATTAGTTAAACTGCAGGAATGTCTTAAAGACATAAAGACCTGGATGGCCGCTAACTTTCTGCTTCTTAATTCAGATCAAACTGAGGTTATTGTACTCGGCCCTGAAAATCTTAGAAATATGGTATCTAAGCAGATTCTTACTCTGGATGGCATTACCTTGGCCTCCAGTAACGCTGTGAGGGACCTTGGAGTCATTTTTGACCAGGGCATGTCCTTCAACGCACATATTAAACAAATATGTAAGACTGCTTTCTTCCATTTGCGCAACATCTCTAAAGTTAGAAATATCCTGTCTCAGAGTGACGCTGAAAAACTAGTTCATGCATTTATTACTTCCAGGCTGGACTACTGTAATTCATTATTATCAGGATGTCCAAAAAACTCACTGAAAAGCCTTCAGCTAATCCAAAATGCTTCAGCAAGAGTACTGACAGGGACTAGAAAGAGAGAGCATATTTCTCCTGTTTTGGCTTCCCTTCATTGGCTTCCTGTTAAGTCCAGAATTGAATTCAAAATCCTGCTCCTCACATACAAGGTCTTAAATAATCAGGCCCCATCTTATCTTAATGACCTTGTAGTACCATATCACCCTATTAGAGCACTTCGCTCTCGCTCTGCAGAACTACTTGTTGTTCCTAGAGTATTTAAAAGTAGAATGGGAGGGAGAGCCTTCAGTTTTCAGGCCCCTCTTCTGTGGAACCAGCTTCCAGTTTGGATTCGGGAGACAGACACTATCTCTATTTTTAAGATTAGGCTTAAAACTTTCCTTTTTGCTAAAGCATATAGTTAGGGCTGGACCAGGTGACCCTGAATCCTCCCTTAGTTATGCTGCAATAGACGTAGGCTGCCGGGGATTCCCATGAGGCATTGAGTTTTTCCTTTCCAGTCACTTTTCTCGCTCACTATGTGTTAATAGACCTCTCTGCATTGAATCATATCTGTTATTAATCTCTGTCTCTCTTCCACAGCATGTCTTTATCCTGTCTTCCTTCTCTCACCCCAACCAATCACAGCAGATGGCCCGCCCCTCCCTGAGCCTGGTTCTGCCGGAGGTTTCTTCCTGTTAAAAGGAAGTTTTTCCTTCCCACTGTCGCCAAAGTGCTTGCTCATAGGGGGTCACATGATTGTTGGGTTTTTCTCTGTATCTATGAAGCGCCTTGAGGCGACTTTTGTTGTGATTTGGCGCTATATAAATAAAATTGAATTGAATTGAATTGAACAAGACCCGGCTTTATCACGCAGTCTACCTGTGTCTGACATGGAAGTGTCTGACACTGCTTTTTCTGACCTTATTTGATTATGTGTTTTTTATGTGATTTTTCATTAAGAAAGTTGCAGCCACGCAGGCTCTCATTTCTCCTCCTGAGTCTGACCCCTCTGTTTTAATCCCTTGCTCTGCTGTTTTAACCAGTTCGAACCTGTAACTCATTTTTAGGGGATGTGGTTGACCACCTGAGGCCCTCTGGTTCTCCAAATAATCCTGTCCTACTATGACTTTTTAAGGAGATGTTTCCTAGCATAGAAACAGCCGTTTTAAACAGCAACTTTAAACAGCAGGTTAGCATCTGGTGTGGTCCCTGCTAATTTCAAGCATGCAGTAGTACAACCCCTGTTTAAGGACCAATCGGGACATTCCTAATCAGGTCCCAGTGAGCGGGTCATTGGTTAGTCCTGAGACACCTGGTGACATGCAGGGTGGCGATGTTCCTATGGGATCAGAGTTTGACCGAGTGAGTGTAGGAGAGATGGAGCAGGGGAGAGAGAATGACATTTCGCCCCCTGTGGAGGAACCAGAGTTTGGCGAAGAGTAGCTGGCGCCCCAGACCAATGACTCCAGTGAAAACACTCAAGGGTCTCAACCTGAACCTCAGCCCGTACTAAGGAGATCTACAAGGCAGAGGAGACCTGGCCAGATACTGACCTATTCTTCCCTTGGCCAGCCAACGTATCAGCCACGTCTTGCTGTTAGTTCTGTGGGTGTACAGCCAGTGTTCTATATGCACCAGTGTCCACAATCGTACTGGCATTCAGTCCAACCCATCCATATTATGCCTGGTGTACACTCCGCTGTCACTTACCCGATCTGCTGCTGAGTTTAAGACGGGCATAGGACCTTGGGTACATATAGTGTTGGGTATTCAGAAAATGTAGAAAATCATTGCACACCCATATGTATTTGTAATTTGTGAGTATATTGAGTGAAGAGTTAAAGCTTGATTCAGAGTTAATGGAAGTTTACACTGTTAATTGCAAGTGTCGGGAGCCACTTTTGTTTGTAGGGGAGTGTGTGGCACACCCAAAATGCATGGCCACTTTTTCGTTAATCATTTAATTTAATTTATTTAATTTGTTTATCAGTTATTTTCTGTGGCTATTAATATCCAAAATGACTTTGACTTCCGCCCACGAGTCAGATGTAATCTGAGAGGCAAACCGAGTGCACTGTCTTCATTGCTCCTGAACTTTACCTGTGTTTGCAGGTTGGTACCTGGTAAAGAAATACTACCACTGTTTGTACATAACAATGTTTTATCTCCATGTTAACTTGTGAAGAAGTAGAACAGTACCTGTAACACTTATGGGCACTGCCGCGCGGTCGACGGTGTGAGACAGCGGCGTCAGGCTGCGCAGGCCGCTAGCAGAAACGGCGCGGTAATGTTTTGTATTTTGGGTCGTTAGCGCCCAGAGCATTGTCTTGTAGGAAGGTCATTCATATCGATTTATTTTCTTTTCATTATGAAGGTTGGTACTCCCGCACACTTTACTATTTTATATAAAGCTTATGATACAAAGATGTTTTATTGTTAAGTGTCATTGAGGTTTGAAAAGTATATAGCTGTTTAATATGTGAGTGTTAATGACATGTGAAGTAGAAAGAAGTTGTCCATGTTATGCAAAAGTGAATTTCATCCTCAGTGTGCTGTAAATGTGTGTCTAATTCTGCTCAATTTCAGTATTCAGAATCTGTACAGTCGTATATTGCTGTAAATTCATTGTAGATTACAGTGGCTTCCAACTGCTTAAGTAAGAGCAGGTGTGTACTTTTGTTTTGCTTAGACTGAGCGATCGCATGAAGTACATGTAAAATAGTGGAACGTGTAGAGTGTGAATTCATTTATTTTTCTACTTGTGACTTTGGGTAAATGGACAGATATGGACACTGGGACTGAAAAAGTCATGCACACGTGGATATTGTTAATGCTGTTCATGTTTATTGAAACTTGAATAAGAGATGCAATCTGAGAGGCAAACCGAGTGCACTGTCTTCATTGCTCCTGAACTTTACCTGTGTTTGCAGGGATTTCTTCTTTGTTATTGTGGCACCATTCCTGGGGCCCGTAACACGTGGGTGATTTCTTCAGTCACAATAAAGCTAGCTCTCACTGCCGCATCATTTTTGGCTTTGGCTTTTGTGAACACATTCTGCTGCCATCGCAGTTTGTCTTTTAATTCTTTGACTATTTGTCGTTTTTGTTGAAGGCTAACTTTGGCATACTTGGCTCTGTGTTTGGTGTCAAAATGCCAACGTATCTTGTACTCTTTGACTACCGACACTGCCTCATGACACAAAAGACCGTTTTTTCTCCTTGAAGCATAAACGTGTATTCACCTTCCCATCTTTCTTGAAACAGCCTTCTGTCTTCATCAATCTTTCTCTTCCTGGACATTTTGGGATCATTTGTGGATAGCTTTTTTCACTTGTGACATTAGGGTTAGGGTTATGGATATGGATAAACTGCAACCTAGTGGCGGAATGCTGTCACTGCACTCGTAACAAAATCGACATATTGATATATAGACCTATTATAAGACACATTAACCACTCGACTGGCAGATCGGGGTGTTGGTCCCCATCTTTAAGAAGGGGGACCGGAGGGTGTGTTCCAAGATACAGGAGGAACAATGCGGTTTTCGTCCTGGTCGTGGAACACTGGACCAGATCTTTATCCTCTCAAGGATACTTGAGGGCGCATGGGAGTTTGTCCAACCAGTCTACATGTGTTTTGTGGACTTGGAGACAGCATTCGACCGTGTCCCTCGGGGCGTCCTGTGGGAGTTGCTGCGGGAGTATGGGGTGTCTGGCCCATTTCTACGGGCCATTCGATCCCTATACAACCGTTGCAAGAGCTTGGTTTGCGTAGCATAACAATAAGTCGGACTCGTTCCTGGTGGATGACGGGCTCCGCCAGGGCTGCCCTTTGTCACCAATTCTGTTCATAGTTTTTATGGACAGGATTTCTAGGCGCAGCCAAGTGGCGGAGGGCTTTCACTTTGGTGGTCTCAGAATCTCATCTCTGTCTTCAAGTAACTTAGAGAAGTCTAGACGGTTTTCTTTGCAAGCTGTTTTGACTACGATGACCTGGATGACTGAGAACCTTCACAGACAACCTCATCTCTGCTTTTCGCAGATGATGTGGTTCTGTTGGCTTCATCAGGTGTTGGCCTCCAGCTCGTACTGGAACGGTTCGCAGCCGAGTGTGAAGCAGCGGGAATAAGGATCAGCACTTCCAAATCTGAGGCCATGGTTCTCAGCTGGAAAAGGGTGGAGTTCCCCTTCCCGGGTCGGGGATGAGTGGAGGAGTTCAAATATCTTGGGGTCTTGTTTGCGGGTGATAAAAGAAGGGAGCCGGAGATTGACAGGCGGATTGATGACGTGGCCGCACTGATGCGAACGCTGCATGAGACCATCGTGGTGAAGAGGGAGCTGAGTGTAAAAGCGAACCTCTCAATTTACCGGCCGATCTACATCCCTACCCTCACCTAAGGCCACGAGCTGTGGGTAATGACCGAAAGAACGAGATCGCGGATACAAGTGGCGGAAATGAGCTTCCTCCAAAGGGTGGCTGGCGTCTTCCTTAGAGATAGGGTGAGGAGTTCAGCCATCTTTCGATACATCGAAAGGAGCCAGCTGAGGTGGTTCGGGCATCTGACAAGGATGCCTCCTGGGTGAGGAGTTCTGGGCATGTCCCACTGGGAGGAGGCCCCGGGGCAGACCCAGGACACACTGGAGAGATTATAAAGCGGAAGAAGATGGATGGATGGATGAAATGGATACCAGAGTCCAATTCCTAATTCTTCTGGGTTTTTTTTTTATCCCAATCCATGGAGAGCTTCCAATTTTATAATACAAATCAAAAATTCTTTCAATGTTTCCACTCTAATCCCTAGAGATTCCACTTATTGAAAATAAATTATTAATCCTTCCAAGATACTAATAATTATTTCCTCTGTACGCAGCTTATCTTTGGAAACTGGGGTCTTATTTTCTTTCTGTTGTTCTTCCTGTAAAAATGTCAGGTATGTGCCAGTGTGTTAGATCTACATCTGTTTGATTAATACAGCTGCAAAGTGTTGCTCACGATGAATCACCCTTTGGTCAACTTAAGAGCCTACAAGATGAATATCCTACAGAAGAACCTTGCAGGAAAAAGCTGTTTGTCTTTGTTATACAGAGATTTATTCAATAATATATCAAATTTATTTGAGTAATTTATGTGCATTTTCTTACCACTAACTGAACTTTTAGGTGCACATTGGAAATTAATTGAGTCATGGACTTGGTGTATGATTAATGTTTTTGTGGATCAGCTTATTGAGTGAGTTGGCATCTGCAACCCTCAACCTGCTGCCCCAGCATGCAACAGCGAAGAGGATGGCACTGGCCACAACAGACTCATAGAAAATCCTCAGCCATCTTAGAAAATAGATATGACTTAGCCCCTCGATACTGCAGAGGTGTTTGTAACCCAATCCAATTTATTTTCAATGTGTACTTATATTTACAGTGGTCCACTATTTCTGCATCGACCTTGAAATGAAATAGAGATCACAGGTATCTGCTGATGACTCTGCTCAGACCACATGACAAAAGGAGTCCAGTATGGCATACATCACCCTCAATAATGCATCCAACCATGCCACCCCGCAAAGATTGACGGCCCTTTGGTGGCCAAGATCTGGTTTGCTAGAGGTGGCCCACACATGGGCCAGCACAAGACCAGTTGCAGATACACTGGTGGTCCTGTATTGGTCCATGTGTCATGATCCTGGGTCTTTTGACCCAGTGTTTTAAGTTTGAGTTTATTTTGTTCATTAGGTTATCTAAGTTCATTTGTTTATTAGATTCCCCTTGTGTTTCCAACCCCTGTTAAGTCTCCCTTGTCTTTCATGTGCTTCATGTCTGTGTTTCTTATGTTGTCATATTTGCGTTTCATTATGTTTCCCATTTTATTTTGAAAGCGGTCCTGTGTTCCTGCATTTTGTTTTACTCTTCCCCTGTGGCGTTGTTATGTTCATGTTGTGTCTACTGTGCCTTTCTGTTCCATGTTTCAGGTCCCTATGTTGTGTCTCGCCAGTCTGTTAAGTTTACATGTCTTGAGTTCAGTGAGTGTTTCCTGTTTTACTTTACAGTCTGTCCTATGTTAATGTTTCTAGTTTTGCTTCCCTTGTCTCGTCCTGCCTAATTACTCCCAGCTGTGCTCTCCTCCTGTGGCTCATTCCCCCTCGTTATCCCTCAGTGTATTTAAGCCCCATGTTTCTCTTTGTCAGTGTTGCGTTCTCCCTCATAGCTGTGTGATTTTTCCCTGTGGCTCCTTGTGCTTTAGTCTTCCCAGTTTTGTTTTGTATTGTTTTTCGTGTCCCATTCCACGCCAGCAATAAAGCTGTTTTTTGAGTTTACTTTTTGTCTCTGCGAGTTTGCGTTTGGGTCCTACTCTTGCCTGCACACAGCCGTATTGTGACACCATGCGTGGGCCACTTATGGCAAACCTGGTCTGGGGCACCAAAGGGCTGTCATTCTTTGCGGTATGTGGGCCATGTGTAAGTTTTGTGCAACCACGGGCCAGGTACAGACACACTGCTGGCCCAGAACAGTTTCAGCTCTGACTCCAGATGTCAGTCTAATGTGTACCTTAATCAAGCCATGTAGTAACAACATACACACTCACACTTTTGATATGCTGACTGGAGGAGCCAGGGATCGAACCATTATCGACCTGCTTTACCCCCTGAGCTACAGACACCCGGTGGCAATCATGAGTAAACCCTCACTAGGTTTTGGATAAAGTGTATACTCACAAACCTGCATTTGAAATTTTATCTACCATAGCAGTATAGCATTGCAACTTGGCAGTTGGGTCTTCTAACTAAAATAGGAAAATAGAAACATAAATAGTGCTATCATTGCCAGACCTGGCCCACATCTGGCTGACATACTCCCTGCCACGACACCAGTCAGTCAGAAGTGCCAGCTTGATGCCGGATCCGGGCCAGACCTGTTTTTTATGAGCCTGGGCCCCATAAACCAAGCCACAATCAGGTCAGATGTGGCATGACATCAGATAAACAGTGCCATCGACGCTAGCCCTGACCCTATCTGGATGGCATGCCACTTACCATGCTAGAAGCCAGCAAGTAGTGCCAGCTTGACACCAGATCTGGGCCACCCTGTCTGCTATGTGTGTGGTCACCTTCAGTGCTTACAGCTGACCTTCTTGACAGACTCTTTACCACCCACCTTTCTCCAGCTGGGAGCAATAAAGGGCATGCTGAAGCACATGTCATTAGTTTCTGGAGAGACTACCTAAGAGATGCAGATGGTAAATGTAACGATTTAAGTATTGTGTGTTCAATTTATAAAGCAGTGCATCTTTTCATTGAATGAGTTACAAGTAAAAATGCTTGCTGTGTTTGTTGTTTTTAATACCATTTTTGACAGTATTGCTTTTCCTTTAAATCAAGAGGAAACGCAGAACCTGGGGACAATTCTTGCCTTCGCCACTGGAGCCAACACTGTTCCATTCCATAGAATTTCTTCACCAAGAGCCTGATGCACAAACCATGTCTAAACTACCCATTGCAAACATGTGCATCAATTGTTTAAAGTTACCTATTTATACCTCTTGCAAAGGCTTTCATGAAAATGTGGACTTGAATTAGGTAATACACATGGTTTTGGAATAGCTTAATTCCTGCTCAGGTTAGTATGCTAATCTGAGTTTTGCACTCAGTTAAATAAATGAGTGTCGATGATTAAGTAATTCAAAGGGTTTTTTTTTTTTTATATCATTGCATTCTTTCCCCCATGAAATCAAACAAAAAATGTTCCACCTAAAACACCAACTAACACACTTTGAGACCAAGCTGAATTTACTGTAAGTTGCCATACTTCATATTTCACCCACCTATTTTGTGATTGGAGGCTCAATTGTTGCATTGACCTTTTAATAAATGTTCACTTCCTTCAAGTATTTTTGCTCGTCAGGGTACCTTTCTACAAGTATACAATAGTCAGTGTTGGGAAGGTTACTTTTAAAATGTATTCCATTACAGAATACAGAATACATGCCCCAAAATGTATTCTATAACGTACTCCGTTACGTTACTCAATGAGAGTAACGTATTCTGAATACTTTGGATTACTTAACATATTATCATGCTTTTTACAACTACATGAATGTGATTTATTACTATTACTGAAGGTCCGCGGCTCCGAACCGTAGTAAAGGGACCTCTGACTAATACGGTTCCGTGTCGGGCTCGTAGCCGAAAAATAGCTTTACTTTGTTGTGTGGGTCAACTTTTCTTGCGAAAGACAGAGAGAGGTGTTGAAAGGCTCCTCCAACGGAACTTATTGTTTCGGAGGAAAACATGAACAAAGCGTACAGTCGAGTTTTAATAGCTTACTTACGACTGGGCTCGTCAGGCACTCTTCTTGGCTGCAGTGGTTATTATTATATTTACATGCTTCCAGCTCCCATTTTTGCTTGATGACAACTCATACTTTTCGACTCTCCTTTTTCTCCCTCCCTCGCTCACAGACACATAACGGGTATGGCAGTGCATTCTCCCTGCAGCACGGACTACACTGCCCATGAGGCTACATTCTTTAGAGCTATACCTGTAGCATTCTGCCTATTAGCTTAGCACAACAACAAAAAGGCGCTCTCTCACCCAGGAAACACGCAGAGCGAGAGCGTCACCCTGTAACCATGGCAACCGCAACGCTGCCGCCTGGAACTACTGTCAAACAAAACCCAAACAGTCCTGACCCGCCACAATATAAAACAAGTAAGTACAGCCGTGTAATCCATTTATTTCAACAAAGTAACTGTATTCTAAATACGACCTTTTTAAACGGTACCTGTAACGGAATACGGTTGCTCATATTTTGTATTTTAAACACGTAACGGCGGTAAATGTATTCCGTTAATCCTTCACACTGACAATAGTTATAAGGACTAACAAAATTCGTTTTTTTCATTTATATATATATATATATATATATATATATATATATATATATATATATATATATATATATATATATATATATATATATATATACACACACACACATTTACATATCTACACACACACAATATATATATATATATATATATATATAACACCCAGCACGCCCCTGCGGGCGGTTTATCCTTCAAGCTCGGGTCCTCTACCAGAGGCCTGGGAGCTTGAGGGTCCTGCGCAGTATCTTAGCTGTTCCCAGGACTGCGCTCTTCTGGACAGAGATCTCCGATGTTATTCCTGGGATCTGCTGGAGCCACTCGCCTAGCTTGGGAGTCACCGCACCTAGTGCTCCGATTACCACGGGGACCACCGTTACCTTCACCCTCCACATCCTCTCGAGCTCTTCTCTGAGCCCTTGGTATTTCTCCAGCTTCTCGTGTTCCTTCTTCCTGATATTGCTGTCATTCGGAACCGCTACATCGATCACTACGGCCATCTTCTTCTGTTTGTCTACCACCACTATGTCCGGTTGGTTAGCCACCACCATTTTGTCCGTCTGTATCTGGAAGTCCCACAGGATCTTAGCTCGGTCATTCTCCACCACCCTTGGGGGCATCTCCCATTTTGACCTCGGGACTTCCAGGTTATACTCGGCACAGATGTTCCTGTACACTATGCCGGCCACTTGGTTATGGCGTTCCATGTATGCCTTGCCTGCTAGCATCTTGCACCCTGCTGTTATGTGCTGGATTGTCTCTGGGGCATCTTTACACAGCCTGCACCTGGGGTCTTGCCTGGTGTGATAGACCCCAGCCTCTATGGATCTTGTGCTCAGAGCTTGTTCTTGTGCTGCCATGATTAGTGCCTCTGTGCTGTCTTTCAGTCCAGCTTTGTCCAGCCACTGGTAGGATTTCTGGATATCAGCCACCTCCTCTATCTGCCGGTGGTACATACCGTGCAGGGGCCTGTCCTTCCATGATGGTTCCTCGTCTCCCTCCTCTTTCTTGGGTTTCTGCTGCCTGAGGTATTCACTGAGCACTCAGTCAGTTGGGGCCATCTTCCCAATGTATTCTTGGATGTTCGTTGTCTCATCCTGGACTGTGGTGCTGACACTCACCAGTCCCCGGCCCCCTTCCTTCCGCTTAGCGTACAGCCTCAGGGTGCTGGACTTGGGGTGAAACCCTCCATGCATGGTAAGGAGCTTTCTTGTCTTTATGTCAGTGGCTTCTATCTCCTCCTTTGGCCAGCCTATTACCCCAGCAGGGTACCTGATCACGGGCAGGGCGTACGTGTTGATGGCCCGGATCTTGTTCTTACCATTCAGCTGACTCCTCAGGACTTGCCTGACCCTCTGCAGGTACTTGGTGGCTGCAGCTTTTCTAGCAGCCTCTTCATGGTTCCCATTCGTCTGCGGGATCCCCAAGTACTTGTAACTGTCCTCTATGTCTGCAATGTTGCCTTCTGGTAGTTCAATCCCCTCAGTTCTGACTACCTTCCCTCTCTTTGTTACCATCCGACTACACTTCTCCAGTCCGAACGACATTCCAATGTCATTGCTGTATAGCCTGGTAGTGTGGATCAGTGAATCGATGTCTCGTTCACTCTTGGCATACAGCTTGATGTCATCCATGTACAGGAGGTGGCTGACAACTGCTCCGTTCCGTAGTCGGTATCCGTAGCCAGTCTTGTTAATGATCTCACTGAGGGGGTTCAGGCCTATGCAGAACAGCAGTGGGGACAGAGCATCTCCTTGGTAGATCCCGCACTTGATGGTGACTTGTGCTATGGGCTTGGAGTTGGCCTCTAGTGTTGTACGCCACATCCCCATTGAGTTCCTGATGAAGGCTCTTAGGGTCCCATTGATCTTGTACAATTCTAGGCATTCCAGTATCCAGCTGTGGGGCATTGAGTCATAGGCCTTCTTGTAATCAATCCAGGCAGTGCACAGGTTGGTCAGTCTGGTCTTGCAGTCTCGGCTGATTGTTCTGTCTACCAGTAGCTGGTGTTTTGCGCCTCTGGTATTCTTGCCAATTCCTTTCTGTGTCCCACTCATGTATTGACCCATGTGCCTGTTCATCTTAGCTGATATGATGCCTGACAGGAGCTTCCATGTAGTACTGAGGCAGGTTATTGGTCGGTAGTTGGAGGGGACCGGTCCCTTCTTGGGGTCCTTGGGGATCAGGACCGTCCGGCCTTCAGTTAGCCATTCCGGGTGTCTCTCGTTAACTAGCAGCTGGTTCATTTGTGCTGCCAGACGCTCGTGGAGTGCAGTCAGCTTCTTCAGCCAGTAGGCGTGAACCATGTCGGGCCCTGGTGCTGTCCAACTCTTCATACTGGAGACCCTTTCTTGGATATCTGCCACTGTGATGGTTACTGGACCCTGTTCAGGGAGGTCGCTGTGGTCTGCCCTCAGATCCTCTAGCCACTGAGCATTGCCGTTATGGGTTGCATCCTTCTCCCATATGCTCTTCCAGTATTGCTCCATCTCCAGCCTTGGTGGTGCTGTTCTGCCACTGAGAGTACACCTTTGCTGGTTCTGTGGAGAACAGCTGGTTTATTCTCCTGCCTTCTATCTCTCTGGTGTACCTCCTCAAGCGGCTGGCCAAGGCTGTGAGTCTTTGCTTGGCAGTTTCCAAGGCCTCAGGTATGGACAGCTTGCTGTATTTCTTATGCACCTTATTTGTCTCACCTTTCTGCAACTCCGTTAGTTGGCTAACCTCCCTCCGTGCTACTTTGATCTTGCCCTCTAGCCTCCTTCTCCATGGAGGGTACTGCCCCTTGTCGCTGTTCAACTTGTAGCCAAGCATCTCACTGATCACTGCTGCCATATTGTAGATCAGCTTGTTAGTGTCGGTAATCGTGGTTGTAGGTATTGCCCGTAGTGCTGCATTAACATCATCTAGCAGACCTTCTGAGGGTACTTCACATAATCTTGGTAACCGGCTACGGGGGATCCAGGTTTCAAGCTTGGCCATGATCCTATTTTTCAGGTCAGTTCCTCTCGCACTCAACGATCCTTCTCCTATCGCACTTGGGGCTATGTACCCAATCTCGGGTGGGGGTGATGATATCTCCCCCCTGACCTGGCGTCCTGACTCCTCCTTGCCGTAGCATTTGTGTTGTACCTCGTCAATCTCTAGCTGTGAGAGCAGTCCCTTCTTTCGAATGTTGGAACACTGAGCTACTAGTTGTTTCGCCGTCATTGTGGATGTTGGGTATCGAAGAATCCATAGGTCCCTCATCCTATTCATGTAGCCCCTTCCGCCGGGGTTACTTGCGCAGTAGCATTCCAACAACGCCCTGTTTTCGTCCCTTGCCCACCGATGCCTTCTTGTTCCAGTAGCCCACTTTTCGTCAGGGTGCCCTGGTTCCTCAACACCTGACGCGGACCTTGTTGATCCGGGCGACGTCCGAGCCGGCATGCCTTCATATTTATCTGTCTCGCTCATGTCTGCGGTAGGCTTGCTTAGCATAGGGGGTCTAGCCTTAGGACCCTTACTGGATACAGACGCCCCAGGCAGGAATCGAACTTGCGATCCTCTGTTCCAAAGGCGTGTAGTCTAACCACTACGCTATCCAGCTGCTATAGAGGCTGGGGTCTATCACACCAGGCAAGACCCCAGGTGCAGGCTGTGTAAAGATGCCCCAGAGACAATCCAGCACATAACAGCAGGGTGCAAGATGCTAGCAGGCAAGGCATACATGGAACGCCATAACCAAGTGGCCGGCATAGTGTACAGGAACATCTGTGCCGAGTATAACCTGGAAGTCCCGAGGTCAAAATGGGAGATGCCCCCAAGGGTGGTGAAGAATGACCGAGCTAAGATCCTGTGGGACTTCCAGATACAGACGGACAAAATGGTGGTGGCTAACCAACCGGACATAGTGGTGGTAGACAAACAGAAGAAGACGGCCGTAGTGATCGATGTAGCGGTTCCGAATGACAGCAATATCAGGAAGAAGGAACACGAGAAGCTGGAGAAATACCAAGGGCTCAGAGAAGAGCTCGAGAGGATGTGGAGGGTGAAGGTAACGGTGGTCCCCGTGGTAATCGGAGCACTAGGTGCGGTGACTCCCAAGCTAGGCGAGTGGCTCCAGCAGATCCCAGGAATAACATCGGAGATCTCTGTCCAGAAGAGCGCAGTCCTGGGAACAGCTAAGATACTGCGCAGGACCCTCAAGCTCCCAGGCCTCTGGTAGAGGACCCGAGCTTGAAGGATAAACCGCCCGCAGGGGCGTGCTGGGTGTTTTTGTTTTTTTTTTATAGCTTGAAGGATAAACCGCCCGCAGGGGCGTGCTGGGTGTTTTTTATATATATATATATATATATCTATATAAACAAAACAAAAAAAACACCCAGCACGCCCCTGCGGGCGGTTTATCCTTCAAGCTCGGGTCCTCTACCAGAGGCCTGGGAGCTTGAGGGTCTTGCGCACTAGTTCCCACAAATTGAGCATTGCGTGGCACATCCGACATACTGTTTTACTTTTTTCCATGATGCGCTTACCATCAGGGTCATACTTCACATGAAAACCAAGATAGTTCCAAACACCAGATCTGAATGAGGGTGGGGGAGGTTTCGGGTTGCGTTGAGGCAGTTGCCATGTTGCAATGAGTTTAGCTTCTGTCTTGCTAGCTTGCGCTGCGCTCAGTGGATCTGCACTCAACAGTGCAGCCTAGGCGGAGTAGTCGAATGCAGATCCACTGAGCGCTCAACACAGACAGCATCGTCAGAAGAAAGGTTGATAAAATAAATAAAAAATGTTGTATTGTTTGATACATATGCGTACTGAACCGAAAGCACTGTATCGAACGGTTCACACACACACATACACATATATATATACACACACACACACACACACACACACACACACACATACACATACAAACATTTAAATTTTAATTGATTTTAATCAATAAATCAATAATCAAAACCCACCCCTACTAGCAGGCAGGGTGTCATGGTCCTGGGTCGGTGACCCAGCGCTTTTAGTTATCATTTTCTAGTTTATGATGATGATGATTATTATTGTTTGAGTTCTGTGTGTTATATTTGGTCTGCCTTTGAGTCTGTCTCTGTCTATGGTGTCACCCCATCTGTTTGTGAATCTGTCTGTTTAGTTCAATGTCTTGTCTGGTTCCATGTGTCTGAGTTTCCTGTTTTATTGTGAAGGTTTGTGTCGTATGTGAGTGTGCTCAGGTTACGTTTCCCCTGTCTCGTCAGCTGTGATTTCTCCCAGGTGTGTTCCCCTCCTGTCTCTCATCCCTTGATTACTGCCATCTGTGTATTTAAGCCCTGTGTTTCTCTGTGTCAGTGTCGCGTCGTACCCTCAACTAGCTGTGTGTTCTGCTTCTATGTTCCTAGTGTTTGGTCTCCTGCTCCAGTTTAGTGTTTCTTTCCAGTGTTTCAGTCCTTGGTTCCTCTGTTCTGACTTTTGGTTTTCTTTTGGTGAGTTTAGTTTGTACGAGGTTTTTCCCAGCAATAAAGCTGCGCCTTAAGTTTCACTTCCGTGTCTGAGTTCTGCATTTTGGGTCCACCACTCCTGCTTGCCTGCCACACAGCGATTCATGACATGGGGCATACTTGGAACGCCATAACCTACTACTACTACTATGTGCTACTACTGCACATTCACCCAGTGTATATACTATATATATATATATATATATAATGTTCTTCCTCTACACCCCCCAAATTTTTGCACATGTCGAGGAGCGTGTCAGGCTACATTTCACTGTGTGTTATACTTGTATAACTATGCATGTGACAAATAAAGAACCTTGAACCTTGAACCAATTGGCTGGAAAACTATACAGAAACATCTGTGCTGAATACGGCCTGGAAGTCCCAAGGTCAAATTGGGAGACTCCCACTGGGGTCGTGGAGAATGACCGAACTAAAATCTTGTGGGACTTCCAGATGTAGATGGACAAAATGGTGATGGCTTACTAACCAGACATAGTGGTGATGGAATAAAAGAAGAAGACAGCTGTGATAGACGTAGCATTTCCGAATGACAGCAACATCAGGAAGAAAGAAACTTGAGAAATACAGAAGTCTCAGAGAAGAGATCGAGAAGAATGGTGGGTGAAGGTAACAGTGGTCCTAGTGGTAATCGGAGCACTAGGTGTGCTGACTCTCAAGCTAGGCGAGTGGCTCCAGCAGATCCCAGGAACATCATCTGAGATCTCTGTCCAGAAGTGCACAATCCTAGGAACAGCCAAGATACTGCGCATGGCCCTCAAGCTCCCAGGACTCTGGTAGCAGATTTGAGCTTGTAGGATAGACCGCCCTTATGGGCGAGAGGGGAATTGTGTTTTGTTTTTGTTTTTTTTGCCATTTTCAAATGTGATTTATGCTAAAAAGACATTCTAGGTTCAAAATTTAAACTTGTTTTATAACATGAGTAATAAATTCAAATGAGTGATACTTCGCACTAACAACATTCCCAAAGGAAGATATGCAAATTATGTTTGTTAAGTCAATTACATTATTTACATTTAAAATTCCAAACGAGTAATCCTCCATTCCAAGTTCAGATATACACTATTGGTAAGAAATCACATGATAGAAGCAGAGGGCATGATGGGTTGGAAGATCTGAATGCTAGGATCCCCGTAGGTTATATGCAGAGCTGTTAGTGTTTCAGTTGAAGATTGTGGAATTACATAGAGGTAAGTTGGGATAACATTCACTAAGTCCTTCCAACTGTAAGATCCCAATCCCTAATCTCTTTTGTAACATTTAAATAGTAAAATTCCAACTATTAAATATAAATCACTAATGTTTAAAAGATTTTAATTTCCCTGTTTCCCATTATTCTTATTTCGTTTTTTCATTTTTTTAGGTTTCCTTTCTTAATTCCTACGTGAATGGTGACATATTGTCACAGTCAAGAAACAAGTGAGTAACAAAATGTTTTTATTTTGTTCATACTTTTATACCTTGTAGCACCACACATTAAGACCTATGTAATTGTCTGTGAGCGCCCATTGAATTTATTTTAATCGTACTATCTGCGTATCATTTTGAGTGAAAAATGTTTTTAGGCTTCATCTGCCTGCTAGACAGATTATGTGTCAAATCAAAAAGGAACATAGCCCTACAGTAAATAACTACACATACAGAAATCAGCACATAGAGACATTGACCCTTGAAATTCTTTAACACTAACATCTTTTTCAACAGTTCTTCTTTGCTGAAGGGCTCAATCCATTTTTAGAAATTTGTTTAAAAATAAGTGAAATATAAATCAATTATTCATCCATCCAGATCTCTAATTCTTCCAATTCACTTCAATTCAATTCAATTTTATTTATATAGCGCCAAATCACAACAAAAGTCACCTCAAGGCGCTTCATAGATACAGAGAAAAACCCAACAATCATATGACCCCCTATGATCAAGCACTTTGGCGACAGTGGGAAGGAAAAACTCCCTTTTAACAGGAAGAAACCTCCGGCAGAACCAGGCTCAGGGAGGGGCGGGGCCATCTGCTGCGACCAGTTGGGGTGAGAGAAGGAAGACAGGATAAAAGACATGCTGTGGAAGAGAGACAGAGGTTAATAACAGATATGATTCAATGCAGAGAGGTCTATTAACACATAGTGAGTGAGAAAGGTGACTGGAAAGGAAAAACTCAATGCATCATGGGAATCCCCCGGCAGCCTACGTCTATTGCAGCATAACTACAGTGGGGCAAAAAAGTATTTAGTCAGCCACCGATTGTGCAAGTTCCCCCACCTAAAATGATGACAGAGGTCAGTAATTTGCACCAGAGGTACACTTCAACTGTGAGAGACAGAATGTGAAAAAAAAAATCCATGAATCCACATGGTAGGATTTGTAAAGAATTTATTCGTAAATCAAGGTGGAAAATAAGTATTTGGTCAATAACAAAAATACAACTCAATACTTTGTAACATAACCTTTGTTGGCAATAACAGAGGTCAAACGTTTACTATAGGTCTTTACCAGGTTTGCACACACAGTAGCTGGTATTTTGGCCCATTCCTCCATGCAGATCTTCTCGAGAGCAGTGATGTTTTGGGGCTGTCGCAGAGCAACACGGACTTTCAACTCCCGCCACAGATTTTCTATGGGGTTGAGGTCTGGAGACTGGCTAGGCCACTCCAGGACTTTCAAATGCTTCTTACGGAGCCACTCCTTTGTTGCCCGGGCGGTGTGTTTTGGATAATTGTCATGTTGGAAGACCCAGCCTCGTTTCATCTTCAAAGTTCTCACTGATGGAAGGTGGTTTTGGCTCAAAATCTCACGATACATGGCCCCATTCATTCTGTCCTTAACACGGATCAGTCGTCCTGTCCCCTTGGCAGAAAAACAGCCCCATAGCATGATGTTTCCACCCCCATGCTTCACAGTAGGTATGGTGTTCTTGGGATGCAACTCAGTATTCTTCTTCCTCCAAACACGACGAGTTGAGTTTATACCAAAAGTTCTACTTTGGTTTCATCTGACCACATGACATTCTCCCAATCCTCTGCTGTATCATCCATGTGCTCTCTGGCAAACTTCAGACGGGCCTGGACATGCACTGGCTTCAGCAGCGGAACACGTCTGGCACTGCGGGATTTGATTCCCTGCCGTTGTAGTGTGTTACTGATGGTGACCTTTGTTACTTTGGTCCCAGCTCTCTGCAGGTCATTCACCAGGTCCCCCCGTGTGGTTCTGGGATCTTTGCTCACCGTTCTCATGATCATTTTGACCCCACGGGATGAGATCTTGCGTGGAGCCCCAGATCGAGGGAGATTATCAGTGGTCTTGTATGTCTTCCATTTTCTGATGATTGCTCCCACAGTTGATTTTTTTCACACCAAGCTGCTTGCCTATTGTAGATTCACTCTTCCCAGTCTGGTGCAGGTCTACAATACTTTTCCTGGTGTCCTTCGAAAGCTCTTTGGTCTTGGCCATGGCGGAGTTTGGAGTCTGACTGTTTGAGGCTGTGGACAGGTGTCTTTTATACAGATGATGAGTTCAAACAGGTGCCATTCATACAGGTAACGAGTGGGGGACAGAAAAGCTTCTTACAGAAGACGTTACAGGTCTGTGAGAGCCAGAGATTTTCCTTGTTTGAGGTGACCAAATACTTATTTTCCACCCTAATTTACGAATAAATTCTTTACAAATCCTACCATGTGGATTCATGGATTTTTCTTTCACATTCTGTCTCTCACAGTTGAAGTGTACCTCTGGTGCAAATTACTGACCTCTGTCATCATCTTAGGTGGGGGAACTTGCACAATCGGTGGCTGACTAAATACTTTTTTGCCCCACTGTAAGGGAGGATTCAGGGTCACCGGGTCCAGCCCTAACTATATGCTTTAGCAAAAAGGAAAGTTTTTTTAAATATCATTCCCTAATTCTTCTAAATCTTGTATCCCAAGTAATAACTATTCTAAGAATTAAAAACATATCACTAAAAGTTTAAACACCACATTTCCCCATTCAAAGTAATTCTTTAATTATTTTGTAATTATATCATAAATTTAGAAGTATACATCTTAACCTTTAAGAATTTAAGATTAGACCATGAATGTGTTTTGAACATACTGTATGCAAATTGTTTTACAAGTCAAACATTATTTTGTAGACAGATAGATTTGTCTTTTGGACATGAAGGGGAGTTAAGCTCAACAGTGAGTACATTCATGAACACATTAGTGTGACTACTTATTTACGCATATATTTCTTTATCAAAACGTATACTTATTTTTTTTAAAGAGACAGCTCCGGGCTCTAGAGTGCGACCAAATTTTTCAGTGGTGCGACTAAAAATAAATATTTGGTCGCACAGGTGCGACCAACTGTTCCGGTAGCAAAAAAAAAATCTCTGTAACTCTCCGTGTGGTCAACAACAGACACACATTATGCCCCTATCGTGGACTAAACCAATCAGAGATAGTCAGGGGCGGGACCTCTCTGATTGGCCGTGGTCCAGTTGAAAGTGCAGGTGGAAGAGAGAGGTGAGTAGCTTGAATAAAGCGATATCAATTCATTAACGGATTCCACACAAAGACCTAAACACGGAGCGGACCCAACACATCAGAATCAGCTTCGTCTTTCTCGGCTTTCTCACCCGACGGCCCGAACACGGACACGCTGTCGGAGATTAGCGATTCTTCGGGTCCGCGCTGTGTTTACGTCTTTTTGCGCTGATTCTGAGCTGCAGGTTTTGCCTCTCTCCAACCAAAATTCACCGAGCCAGCAGCAAAAGAAGCAGCAAAAGAAGCAGCAAACTGCGCTTCACATTTGATCAATGTCGTCATGAATTCCCTCTGACTTTTGCTGTTTTGCTTCCACCACGATAAAAATCACACTTCCTGCACAGCTCTCTCTCTCTCTCTGTACTTCAGGAACAGTTTCCCGTCTCAAATCTGTTTTCTGCATTATTCATTCGCTTATTACCCACCAGTCTAGCGTTGTTTACAGCGCTTTTTCTTTTTTCACTTAAATGACCTTGGACAAGAAAGCCTAATTTCTGCTGTTCAATACTGAAGACATTTTAATTTCTTAAAATTATGCAAAATTGCAGAATATTGCAGAATATTTTTAAGGTTATCTGCTATAAAAAGCCAGACCAGGAAAATCTCCTTCATGTTTTCCTGTGTTTTATTCTCAGTTACTTTCACACAAAGGCCTCTGCTGTGATGTTCACAATTCTGATGAAGTCAGTACTGATAAATGATCAGAATTATAATATTTCTGACTGTCTGAGGCTAAATTGAATCAAATCAGGACTTTGAGAACCGGAATTGAATGGATTATAGAAATCAGTGATGATACTCAGCCCTAGTGAGCAGCCTAGGCCTGAGAGAAGTGGATGTAGCTGTGGGTAATAAGAAAAGATGAAAAGAACTATTGATAACTTTTTTGTTAAGTTAAGGCCTGATCTGTCTGAAATTCACAGCCAGTGCTCTGACACGGTGCCATCAATATTTGAATGCTGAAAAAGCACAGTGTATCCAGAAAACACATTATATGCTGCAATAAATGCACTGCCCAAGTGTCCCCTCTCCCCACGGCCTTTCAGCAGCAGACAGCAGCAAACAGGTCGTCAGAGGAGGCCAAGATGATGATTAAGTTTAACATTTTCTACAATATTGACAAAGCACTTTAAGCACAAGTTTGTTAGTTAATAATTTAGAAATTAATATTGTCTGTATGGACTCCCCCCCCCCCCAAAGAAAGTGCACATGTAAAACTGCGGTGTTAAGCGATGCGGTTGAAAAATTTGAGTGTGCCTAACTTTTGTGCCGGTACGCCTAAATTTTTAAAGTTGGGCGCCCATGTCAAAAAGTTAGTCTAGAGCCCTGCTGAGCTTTTTTCAAATAGTTAACAACTGTCAGCAAATATACTGCCTTAAAAATTTTAATCACCTTATTTACGTTTAATATAAATACACTGAAGTTTTAAATCGTTCAGCATTGCCTGCACCTTCAGAGGATTTATGTTTACATGGATTTTAAAATAATTGTTTATAACATTTAAAAAACGTTTTAAAAATCTATTTCATAAAAGAGAGGATACTGAATTAAAACTAAAACTATGTATGAGGAGCTACCAGTATTTGTGTCACGGGACCGAGTGGTCTGTACTGAACTGGACTCAGGCGCAGAAACCCAGAGCAGAGACAGCAGATGGTGTAACAATATTTTATTAGGCTTAAGTGCTAGAAACGTAGAAAGGACAAAAACAATAAGATGTGGAGTTTGATGTGGCGTGGCCTGGGAAACGTGGCTAGGGTGAGGGAACGGGGCCTGAGATGCAGAGTGGAGCTGAGCAGGGAACAGTCACACTGAAGAGAGAAGACAGTGGAGTTAGGGAGGTAGTGGAGGTAGCTCTGAAGTGGTAAGTTGTAAGTATAGCAATTCTTACTTGCAGTAGGGGACACAGAGTGTTGAGAGGGGAGTGACGAGAATCCAGGGGAGCTGAATGGCGTGGCAAGGCTGACCTGAGATCTGGGGTCTTCAGATGGAGTGTGATGGCAGGCAGGTGAGGCACAGAGTGATTTTCCAAGTGATTGCTTGGTATCATGAGTCCGGAGGTAGAGCGTGAGCCAAGGTGAATCCAGCAACTGCAGCACAAGAAAGTCTTGTTAACAAGATAATCACAGCGAGAACTTGAAGCATAAGGGCCTGTTACCAACATGGGTTGATGACGAACTGGCAGTGAATGAACATCAATGTGCAGCTTAAATCCCTCTGGCTTGATTGCCTGCAATTGGCTCCAGGTGTGTGGGAACTGGAGGAGGTGGCCCTGTCCAGGGGCGGATCCCATGTAGGTTCAGGAGCCTTATGAAAATTCCAGCCACCCACCACAGACCATCAAAATTTGCTACACTACCAGCAAGGGAATTTTCTTTAGAATACGCATTCCTGACAGAAACACACCTAAATAAATAAATGAATCTCACCCCAACCATTCGTGGCAAATGGCCGTCTCTCCCCCGTCCTGCCAGATGTTTTGTCCTTTTAAAAGAAGATTTTCCTTTCTCACTTTTCACAATTGCTCCAAGACAGTAGGAACAGTTACTGACCAAACTAAATTAAATAAATACAATATACTATATGGTTACTAAATATAACAGAATAGCTCTAATAGGTACAAATAGTTCTAATAATAAAAACCTCAATACACTGCACAAATTAAATATATATAGTTGACATTGAGGTAATGTAAAGGTGTAAAATTTCCCTTTCTGTGTAGAGCATGTGCAGATAATAAGGCTGTATAACTATGGCAGTGTGTACTGTGCTTTAGTTGGGGAAGTTGCACAGAGATATCGAAAGGCAGGAATTATTTCTTGTGTCGTTCAGTGGTGCATTTGTCAGCCTTTCACTGAGCGTACTCCTGTGACCAGCACGTCATGGAGTGGCTGGCATTGTCCAGCATTGTCCTTGTTTCGGACACCATGTGCCTCACCCAGACCAGCCTGAGGGACTCCGACTCCATCCTCACAACATTACTGGCCTTGTGGACCAGTTTATTGAGCCAGTTGACATTTGCAACCCTCAACCTGTTGCCCCAGCATGCAACAGCAAAGAGGATGGCACTGGCCACAACAAACTCATAGAAAATCCTCAGCCACCTCAAAAAAGTTACTTGGGCCCTCTAGAGTGCAGTAGTGTTTTCTACCCAATCCATTTTTTTTCAATGTGTATTTATATTTACAGTGCTCAACCCCTTGGATAGAAACAGGAATCACAAGTTTCCTGGTCTTCAGTCAATTATTTGGTCTTTCTTACACTGAACAGCAGAATCATCTGCAGTTCAATGTGACAAAAGAGTGCACCGGCACCCAGCACTCCATCTCATCACCCTCAATGATGCATTCAAAAACTGCAGAATCATGAGAAAACTTCTGAAGATGGCAGGTCTCTGTGCAGTGGCTGAAGTTTGAGGTGTAGAGAGTGAAGAGGAAAGGGGAGCAGATGGTCCCTTGTGATGCCCCTGTGTTGCCCATCATTTTGTCAGACACCTTGTGTGGAAGATGGCTTTGTTGTGGTCGTCCTATCAGGTAATCAACAATCCAGGACCAAGGGTGGCCTTACAAGGCCGTAGCCGATTTATGAAGATTATTGTAATATTCCGTTCTCAAACTTACGAATAACGCATTCTTAATCTGCTTCGTGAGCCACCATTTTCTTTATTGCCGCTCGTTCAGTCCAACATAACACACCCCCACTTACATAATCCGACGCGCCCCGCTGCCACTACGGCGAACCACAAGGGGCAATCAGCACAGAGTGCAAACATTATGAACAATACAACATCTCCCTTTTTTTTAAATGTCCGCCAGTTATGCAGCTGGTGTGCATTTCAAAATAGAGCATCCTGAACATGACGATAAGCAACAGTTTTTCAACACTGTCATGTGTAAAATTACTGCGTCATGAGAACAACAACAACAATGCAACACAGGATATGCACTCATTAGTACATCGACATTCGACATGTTTATCCCTTTTGTTTTTCTTAGGACAGCGATCCGCCTACACCCTTTACAATCACAAGTCAAAGATGACCCTTGGTTTGACCACTCGTCCTGATCTGGTGGTCAGTACAGAGCTAGTGTCCATGGTTGGTGTTTCAGTGTCTCTAGATGGTGACAGGGGCTCTGCTTGTTGTTGAGCTGCACTATCAGGCTGGGTTACCAGATCGGGTCCTGGTGCTGAAGGTGCCGGTGACACCTTAGCACCTCTCAGGTGCCGTTGGTTATGCTGTATAGTCTGTCCCTCGCCAGTGTGGATCACAAAAGAGCGGGCAGTTTCTGCAGGTCGGATGATGACAGCCGGTTTCTAGCGTCCGGACTCAAGCTGAAAGCGGATGTGGTCCCCCTGCTGCAGCCTCGGTAGTGGTGTGGCGCAGCGATTGTAGTAATGCCTCTGATGCTCTTGTCTTTCCATCTGTGTTTTTTGCACAACCGTCTGGCTTATGATGCGAGGTACCAGCTGGTATCCGGTGATGGGAAGCACTGAGCGTAGACGTCGACTCGTGAGGAGCTGCGCAGGTGATCTGAAGCTGTCAACTGGCGTGTTCCTTTGCTCCAATAGAGTCAAGTAGGGATCTACTCCCTGAGTATGAGCTTTATCCCGAACTGATTTGGCCGACTTGACTGTTCTTTCGGCAAGGCCGTTGCTTTGTGGGTACAAGGGGCTTGAGGTCGTGTGGACAAAGTCCCATGTAACTGCAAAATCCTTGAACTCTCGAGAACTGTACTGTGGGCCGTTATCTGAGATAAGCTTCTCTGGTATACCGTGTCTGGCGAATATGGCCTTGAGTTTTTTGATGACGGACCCTGCAGTGGTAGAGAATAGCCTTTCAACCTCAAAGTAGTGGCTGTAATAGTCCACAACTACTAAGTAGTCCACGCCATGTGAAGAGATCCGAGGCCACGGCCTGCCATCGTCTCTCAGGAATCTGGTGTGGAATGAGGGGTTCTTTGGGGTTCGCTGCGCACCTCTCCTGACATATGGAACAGTTTTCCACCGTGGCAGCTATGTCCTTGCCCATGCCTGGCCAGAAGAGGGCATCCCTTGCTCTCTGCTTACTCCTCTCAATCCCCATGTGCCCAGTGTGGATTCTCTCCAGCATATTGTTTCTTAGGGCTGTTAGCATTATGATTTTGTCACCTTTGAAGATGATGCCATGGAAGTGCGAGATTTAATCTCTGAAATTCCAGAAGTCCAAAAGGGTTTTAGGGCATTTTTTCCTGTCCTCAGGCCAGTCATCATGCACGGTTTGCTTCAGCAGGGTGAGCTGCGGGTCGCGTCCTGTTGCAGCCTGTAGTTCTGAAAGCTTTTTGTCACTTACTGGGAGGCTGTTTATCACTGAGTGGACCTGGTCCTCCATGCCTTCGCTTAGCGTGCTGTCTTGGTCGAGCAATGGTTTCCTGGATAGTGTGTCGGCCACGGGTATGTCTTTTCCGGGCCGGTGCACAATCTATATGTCATATCTCTGCAGCTGTAATAGCATGCGCTGCAGACGAGCAGGGGCTACAGAGATTGGCTTCTTCAGTATGTGCTCCAACGGCTTGTGGTCCGACTCGACGATGACTCTTCTGCCATATATGTAGGTGTGAAAACGCTTCTTTTTCGATCTGTGCATAGTTAACCACTGTTGGGGTCAGTGTCTTTGAAGCATATGCGGTTGGGTGTCCGTCCTGCATCAACACAGCTCCCAAACCATACTTGGATGCATCTACCTGTAGGTGTAGCTCCTTGGTCGTGTCGTAGTATGCCAGTATGGGGCCTGGTTCTCTGGTTATGAGATGCTTCATTTGCTGGAAGACTCTGTCGTGATTCTGATCCCAGACAAACTCCAAGTCTTGCTTGAGCAGCTGACGCAGCGGTGCGTTCACTTCTGATAGTCGCAGTGCGAATCTGGACAGGTAGTTCGCCATTCCAAGTCAAAGGAGCTTGCAAAGAGAGTATTCCAAGCATTGTCTCTAGCTCATTCTTATTCTCAGGAGGCGGCATGTCTTTGATGGCCTGTAGTTTCTTTGGGTCTGGCTGGATGCCCTCCTGGGTGAGTTTGTGTCCAAAGTAACTCACTTCTGTGGCACCTATGACACATTTCTCTGGATTGAGACACACGACGGGCATGGCGTCTGGGTCAATGTGTAAGTCGCATTCTCCTGGGAATATGCCCTTGAACATATCAGCAAACTCCTCCATGACACTTGTGGTCTGTACTGACATGACCAGCTTGACTAGGTTTAGATCCAGGCATGCTCTCAACCAAGGGACAATCAGCACGGAGTGCAAACATTATGAACAATACAACAATTACGACCAGTGTTGTGGGTAAGTCTAAATAAAGTAGATAAAATGATATGCTTACTTATACAGAGTCTTGGTAGTCCTACTGACACCCAAAGTATTGTCAACTACAAATTAATCATATACATACATACGCTATCCAGCTGCTAACAAAACCCTAATCATGGCAGCACAGGCACAAGCTCTGAGAACAGGGTCCATAGAGGCTGGGTGTCTATCACACCAGGCAAAACCCCATGTGAAGTCTGTGTAAAGATGCCCCTGAGACAATCCAGCACATAACAGCAGGGTGCAAGATGCTAGCAAGTAGAGCATACATGAAACATCATAACCAAGTGGCTGGAATAGTATACAGGAACATCTGTGCCAATATGGCCTGGAAGTCAAAATGAGAGACGCCCACTAGGGTCATCGAGAATGACCGAACTAAAATCTTGTGGGACTTCTAGATGCAGACAGAAAAAATGTTGATGGATAACCAACTGGACTTCTACTGTTTTCTTTCTTCTGTGGAAATCACAGAAGAAGATGGCTGTAGTGTTAGACGTAGCATTTCCGAATGACAGCAACATCAGGAAGAAGGAACACAAGAAGCTTGAGAAATACAGAGGGCACAGTCCTAGGAAGAACTAAGTGTCACGGCGGGGTGCGCCGGTGTGTGTGGAAACAGGACCCAAAAGCAGATGACGATGAGGAGTAGTAAGGTTTAACAGAAAGGTGAGGCTTTATTTAAATGACGGCAGGGTTAAACCAGGAAACCAAAACAAACTGGCAAAACACTAAGAAACAAAACACTAAAGGTACTAAGACCAAAAACTATAACTATAACTGAGGTGGAAAATAACAGGCAAAGACTAAGACTATAACTGTAACTCTGGTGAGATAAACAGACTAAGACTAACGTGGAATTAACAGACGAAAACTAGAACTATGGCTGAGGTAAACAGACGAACCGACAATGGCATGAAGAAAACAAAGGGCTTAAATACATACAAGAGGTGATCAGGGGAAGTAGAGACACATGAGGGGAACAGCTGACTAACATAAACCTAATGACAGGACCAGGAGAGGAAAGCTAAATACAATAAACAAAGAACACATGACACTGTCAGAATAAAACAGGAAACACTAAAACTAGACATGACAGCACAAACTAACAGACCTAATACATAATGAATAAATACAAGAACCCAAAACATAGAAAACCAGAGGAACAATAAACAAAAGCTGCCCAAACTAAAGACAGAGACGAAATGACACAAAACGAATCACATAACAAAATGAGACAAATACAAACATGAACTCAGAGCGCTGGGTCAGAGACCCAGCCTGTGACAGAGCCCCCCCCCCTTAAGGGCGGATTCCAGACGCCCGAAAACAACCAGAAAACAAAAACCACAACAACCCACCCAGGGCGGGCGGAGGGGGACCAGGAAGGAGGGCCAGAAACAAAACCAAAAACAAAGCACCAGAAGCACACAGGCCAAAAACAACAAGGGCACAAGAGTCCGAGACCCAGCTTCAGGAGGACATTCCGGGAGTCGACAGCAAAACAAAATAGAGTCCAAAAGGTCGGGAGGCCGACCAGGAGGCCAATGGTCCAGCAGCCCAAAATCCAAGAGTTCCGGGGGCCGACCCGGAGGTCGAAAGCACAGCAGGCCAGAGATCAAAAGTTCAGGAGGCCGACCAGGAGGCCCACGGTCCAGCAGGCCAGTGACCAAAAGTTCAGGGGGCCGACCCGGAGGTCGAGAGCACAGCAGGCCAGAGACCAAAAGTTCAGGGGGCCGACCCGGAGGTCGAGAGCACAGCAGGTCATAGTTCATCAGTTCAGGCGGCCGACCCTGATGGCAACGAAGTCCAGCTGACGGCCCGGAAAGCGGCCGGCGATTCCGAGGGGCAAAACGTGGCTTGGGCGGCAGGAACACAGCCGCAGGACCAGGTGAGGCCGACACAGAAGCAGAGGCCGAGGCCGGACCAGGCGAAGCAGAAACAAAGGCTAAAGCCGGACCAGGCGAAGCAGAAGCCGAGGCTGAGGCTGGACCAGGCGAAGCAGAAGCCGAGGCTGAGGCTGGACCAGGCGAAGCACAGGCTGGAGCTGCAGCAGACGAAGCACAGGCTGGAGCTGCAGCAGACGAAGCACAGGCTGGAGCTGCAGCAGACGAAGCACAGGCTGGAGCTGCAGCAGACGAAGCAGAGGCTGGAGCTGCAGCAGACGAAGCACAGGCTGGAGCTGCAGCAGACGAAGCAGAGGCTGAAGCAGGACCAGGCGAAGCAGAAGCCGAGGCAGAGGCTGGTCCAGGCGAAGCAGAAGCAGAGGCTGAAGCTGGACCGGGCGAAGCGCAGACCGGAGCTGGTCCTGGCATAGCAGAGGCAGAACCAGGTGACAGTGAGGCAGCCACAGGTGGTGGCCGGACGGGCTCCTCAGGCCCCCCCAGCCGACATGGCAGGAGGCTGCGGAAGTTGCAGCAACACACAGTCTATATTGGGTGAAATGAGTTTATATGTGTTCTCAGACTGAGGTGTGGCAGAACCAGGCGAGGCGTCGTCCTCAGGCTGAGGTGTAGAAGCAGCAAGCAGTAGTGCAGCAGGTGGTGGTCCTGCAGGAGGTGGCGCTGCAGCCACAGGTGGTGAAGCAGAAGGTGGCTGAACGGGCTCCTCAGGCCCTCCAGCTGACGTGGCGTGAGGCTGAACGGGCTCCTCGGGCCCTCCAGCTGACGCGGCGTGAGGCTGGTGCGGTTCTTCTGAACCCCCAGCTGACGTGGCACGAGGCTGGACGGGCTCCTCGGGCCCCCCAGCTGACGAGGCATGAGGCTGGTGTGGTTCTCCTAAACCCCCAGCTGACGAGGATGGTGGCCGGATGGGCTCCTCGGGCCCTCCAGCTGACGAGGTGTGAAATTGGACGGGCTCCTCGGGCCCTCCAGCAGACGAGACATGAAGCTGGCTGGGTTCTCCCGAACCTCCAGCAGACGAAACATGAAGCTGGCTGGGTTCTCCCGAACCTCCAGCAGACAACACATGAAGCTGGCTGGGTTCTCCTGAACCTCCAGCAGACGAGACGCGAGGCCGGACGGGCTCCCCGGGCCCTCCAGCTGGCACTGAAATAGGCTGCACAAGCTGCACCTCCGTCTCCGGCTCCAAACCGGCCTGGATAGCAGTCCCACAACAGCTTAGCTGAGCCTGTTGGCTAGCATTTCCTGTGCAAACAGTTTCTTCACAGCCGGGCTCATGAACCGGAAAAACAGTGTCAGTTTCCATAACCTCCGGAGAAAAAACATGAGGAGCCAAAATATAATCACTCACTTGCGTTCGTGGTGCGGAGCGTTGGTGACGCGCACGCCGCTTTTTCTTGTGAGTGGAAGACGTCGGAGCGATGGGTGGAAGTCCCTGGTAACTCCGAGGTCCCCCGAGAGCCAGTCGAGTTCCCCGGAAAGAGGGCTCGTGCTCCGGAATGAGCCATGGCTTCCACCGGAGCTCCTCCTCCAACAGAGCGCAGAATATCGACTGGCGCTCGTCGTGGTCTAACTCTATGGTGTCCAGTGCTTCCCCGCACTGGACCGTGGCAAGAGCATGGCGAGACTGTGACGAGGGCGTGGAAACTGGTGAGCTGTGAGGTGGGGACGCTGCAGCGAGTCTCAGCGAGCCGACACGAACTGTCTCAGGCTCGCAAGGCAGCGGCAGTGATTCCTGTTCGCAGTCCTGATGTTGTTGAAGTGAAAAAATAGTGCGAACGAAATCCTGCACATCCTCCGACAATTCTCCCGTGTAGACAGGGTAAGCAGACAGGATCTGGCGAAGCCGAACTTTAACTGACTCCGCCTCACTCTCCTGTCTGCATACAGAATAGATGTTCCATTGTCCCTGGAGGATGGTCACACGAGCGCTGAACTCAAAAAAATCCTCGCAGACATCCGCTGGGTCCATACTGGTCGGTTCGTTCTGTCACGGCGGGGTGCGCCGGTGTGTGTGGAAACAGGACCCAAAAGCAGATGACAATGAGGAGTAGTAAGGTTTAACAGAAAGGTGAGGCTTTATTTAAATGACGGCAGGGTTAAACCAGGAAACCAAAACAAACTGGCAAAACACTAAGAAACAAAACACTAAAGGTACTAAGACCAAAAACTATAACTATAACTGAGGTGGAAAATAACAGGCAAAGACTAAGACTATAACTGTAACTCTGGTGAGATAAACAGACTAAGACTAACGTGGAATTAACAGACGAAAACTAGAACTATGGCTGAGGTAAACAGACGAACCGACAATGGCATGAAGAAAACAAAGGGCTTAAATACATACAAGAGGTGATCAGGGGAAGTAGAGACACATGAGGGGAACAGCTGACTAACATAAACCTAATGACAGGACCAGGAGAGGAAAGCTAAATACAATAAACAAAGAACACATGACACTGTCAGAATAAAACAGGAAACACTAAAACTAGACATGACAGCACAAACTAACAGACCTAATACATAATGAATAAATACAAGAACCCAAAACATAGAAAACCAGAGGAACAATAAACAAAAGCTGCCCAAACTAAAGACAGAGACGAAATGACACAAAACGAATCACATAACAAAATGAGACAAATACAAACATGAACTCAGAGCGCTGGGTCAGAGACCCAGCCTGTGACACTAAGATACTTTTGTATCTCAATCATCTTTTGTATGTATTATTGTAGGGTCTATCTTACAATATAAAGCACCTTGAGGTGACCGTTGTCGTGATTTGGCACGATATAAATAAAATTGACCTAAAATGAATTGAATACTGCACAGGGCCCTCAAGCTCCCAGGCTTCTTGTAGCAGACCTGAGCTTGACGGACAGAGCGCCCTGAGTGAGAGGGGAATTATTGTTTTTTGGGTGGTTTTTTTTGCCAAATTACAAATGCAATATATGCTAAAAAGGAATTCTAGGTTCAAATTTAAACCTCATTTTATAATATAAGAAATACTTATATTATAAGTAAGACCAAACGCCCTTATGGGCGAGAGGGGAATTGTGTTTTGTTTTTGTTTTTTTGCCAATTTCAAATGTGATTTATGCTAAAAATACATTCTAGGTTCAAAATTTAAACTTGTTTTATAACATAAGTAATAAATTCAAATGAGTGATAGTTCGCACTAACAACATCTCCAAAGGAAGATATGCAAATTATGTTAGTTAAGTTACATTTAAAGTTCCAAACGAGTAATCCTCCATTCCAAGTTCAGATATACACTATTGGTAAGAGATCACATGATAAAAGCAGAGGGCATGATGGGTTGGAAGATCTGAATGCTAAGATCCCCGTAGGTTATATGCAGAGCTGTTAGTGTTTCAGTTGAAGATTGTGGAATTACATAGAGGTAAGTTGGGATAAAATTCACTAAATCTGTCACGGCTGGCGGAATGAGCCGTGTGGTGTGGAGGAAAGGGAGGACCCAAAATGCAGCAGTGACTGATGATACGAGTGATGTTTATTTACAAAGTGACAATGGCAGAAACAGGCAGTGAGGCATGACAAAACAACTGAAGAAACCTAAACTGGGAGAACTAAATGACAAACCTGAGACCATACAAAAGGGGTGCGGGGCAGAGAGACGCAGAGACAGGAACACCATAGAACGCAGACGAGCCGACAATGAACACAGACCGACACCCACTAAATATACACACACAAGGTAATCAGGTAATCACACACAGGAGGGAAGAACAGCTGAACCTAATACACATGAGGACCGGAGGACACAAGCTGAACACAATGACAACAGACACAGACCTTCAAAATAGAATAGGAAATCCAGAACATGAGCCTTCAAAGTAAAGCAGGAACACACAGACTGATTTACAACACAACACGGGGACATGAACAGAGCACCAAGGACAGACACAGGTAGGGCTGAATACACACACCAAACTACAGGTTCAACCCTAAACCAATACAAAATCAGAATAAACACAAAGCACAAAAATGAACTTCAAGGAAACACAAAACGCTGGGCCAAAATGACCCAGGACCATGACAAAATCCTTCCAACTGTAAGATCCCAATCCCTAATCTCTTTTGTAACATTTAAATAGTAAAATTCCAACTATTAAATATAAATCACTAATGTTTAAAAGATTTTAATTTCCCTGTTTCCCATTATTCTTATTTCGTTTTTTCATTTTTTTTAGGTTTCCTTTCTTAATTCCTACGTGAATGGTGACATATTGTCACAGTCAAGAAACAAGTGAGTAACAAAATGTTTTTATTTTGTTCATACTTTTATACCTTGTAGCACCACACATTAAGACCTATGTAATTGTCTGTGAGCGCCCATTGAATTTATTTTAATCGTACTATCTGCGTATCATTTCGAGTGAAAAATGTTTTTAGGCTTCATCTGCCTGCTAGACAGATTATGTGTCAAATCAAAAAGGAACATAGCCCTACAGTAAATAAGTACACATACAGAAATCAGCGCATAGAGACATTGACCCTTGAAATTCTTTAACAACACAAATTTGCGATGCTTCCAAATCTTAAATAACCGTCCATGTTAAAAAGGAGTTCTTCCTTCAAACTGCCATTAAAATGCCACCAAAGTCCTGATTCCAATTCAAAGTGGTAGGCTTTTTATATATATATCAAGGTTTTCTTATATTTCTCTTCTTATTTTTCAAGTATTGGGACATATGCTCCTCAATTTGAAGACTTGTTGGCAAAAAATTATTCACCTGTTCTGATGTGTATTCTTCTCTACAGGAAAAATGCCACGTCAGATGACAGAATGCCCAATATGCTTGATTCCATATGTTGCAGTTGGGCAGCATTTAAAAAAATACCACCATGTTGTAAACAAAGAAGAATTACATTTACTGCTAAATTACTGCTCTACAGTGTAAGTCACTGTCATACAGTATATGAAAAAACATTGCAACAATTTAAAGTGGTAGTTGTAGTTACATTTGTCAAACTGGATGTGATATGCAGTTACAGGGGCAGGCTGGACTGTCCAGTATGTAAAGTTAAAAACCGTATAAGACTGGACAAGCACTTGGAAAATGTCCACTGTGAGATTGAGGTTAGTGTTTTGTATAGCTTACATTTTGTTGTTAAATTAGAATGCATTCTTATGTGACATGTTTCACTAACTTTCTCAAACATTGCTGTTCTATTGTTTATACCCTTTCAGAAATCAGATCAGAAGAAAGTAATGAGGACAGCGAAACGATTGGCTAATCTGAAAGCCCTCAAAGCTCTCAGACGTTCAAATCCACAGCCTCCAATGGTGACCTCACTGGACATAGAGCAGCTGACTGAAAGCAGTGATCAAGAGGAGCAAAGTGATAGCAGTGACACCAGTGAAGAATCTGCAGAGATTAGAGAAGACAGCTCAGTCCATTCCCCTGTCAATCAGTCAGATGATGCTCAAGTCCAACATCAGACTTGCAAAAATTGCAAAGAACTGCATTTGAAACTACAACAACTGAAAAGTAAACTGAAAAGACTGAAATCCTCTAAGGATAAACCTGGCCTCAAACCCCTCAACCCCCCAAAGCGCCAGAAATTTGAAAGACATAAACCTGACCCAACAGCCCGGCTTCCTAAATTTGGTATGAATTATTTAACAAAAGTGTTTTTTGTTGTGTAGTGTAATGTGAATTTGGATAACTGGTTGTTCTATTTATTATTGTAGGCTCTATCTTAAAGTATAAAGTGCCTTGAGGCAAATGTTGTTGTGACTTGAATGGAATTTAATTGAATTCTATCAAGGAAGTTAAATCCTGCTAATTAGCAATATCTTCCAAATATCATTGTCAACCAATTCAATTAGAAGAATCTTTTCTGTACTTCATCAATTTGTCATGACACTCCTAATTGCTATGTTGTTACTACACTTTATTTTAAACAGAGAAAGTCCTGAATGCTTGGTTTCAGCACATTTGTGGAACAAGTAAAAAGGATGTCGACAACGCCAAACAACGGGTCCAATATGTCCGTGCCTGGGCATATTTCATGTCTCACAATCAAGTCCCTGCAATGACGTTTGCATTTATGGACAACAGAGAAAGACTGACTGAGTACATTTTTACAAATATCTGTGATATATTAGTCCAGTAATCTCAATAATACTAAAGTGATTACTGATTTGTGTTTGTTTGTGGGGCTTTTTTAGATGGACAACTTATCTGAATAAACATGCCGTGACAACCAAAAGGATTCGGATTGGAAATGTGAGGGCGTTCTTGAAATTTCTAATTGATGCACAACTGCCAGAGGTCAGAGCCTCCCGTAAGGCTTTAAAGGGGACTTTATTTGCACTTCAGTTGGAAATGAAGAAGAGCAGAAGGGAGTTACACACCCACAGGCAAGCCATCCGGATCAAAAAATCACGTAAGATCCAACTTTACTACTTATTCATCACTGTCGTTACCTAGCATGTGTAACAAATACATTATTTATAAATGTCACAATGTCATTACTGTGATGTAGTGAGGAAGGAGGACTCAAAATGTTATAATCTAAAGTATAAATTGTATACAAGTATATATTTTCTGTGCTGTATTTACACAGTGGCATGCAAAAGTTTGTGGAACCCTGATAACTTTCATGGTTTTTCTTTATTAATCATTGGTTGCTTGGATTAGCAATTTCAGTTCAACATATCATATAGCGGACAAACACAATGATATTTCAGAAGTACCACTGTATACAATGTACAAAACAGAAAGTAAACAGAAACTAGGAAATGCAGAGCTGTTAGGCTTCATTTTCTAGTTTCTGTTTACTTTCTTTTTATCTACTTTCTACATGGGAAAACAGTATGTCACCACAAGGAAACAGAGGCACACCATGGATACTAATTCGTATACAAAGTTCAGGAGGACAAAAATAAAGCAGAGAGAATCTACCACAGATGTAGAAAACAAAATTAATCAGGGGGTAAATGTTAAACTAAACAACATAAAATTGGCACCAAAAACAGGAAACGTGACCAGTAACTAACCAGTGGCAACACATAACTAAACATACAAATGCAGAAAGAAACAACATAAAATATCTAAACAATAAGCAAAATAGTAATCAAATTAAAGATACCTACTGATAAAATGAACTATACTGTCAAAAAACACAAAGACAAAAATGGTCAAGGAAATGAGACTATCAAAATTTAGGATATTGATATTTCCTTTTTTCAATTCAATTCAATTCAATTTTATTTATATAGCGCCAAATCACAACAAAAGTCGCCTTAAGGCGCTTCATAGATACAGAGAAAAACCCAACAATCATATGACCCCCTATGATCAAGCACTTTGGCGACAGTGGGAAGGAAAAACTCCCTTTTAACAGGAAGAAACCTCCGGCAGAACCAGGCTCAGGGAGGGGCGGCCATCTGCTGCGACCGGATGGGGTGAGAGAAGGAAGACAGGATAAAGACATGCTGTGGAAGAGAGACAGAGGTTAATAACAGATCTGATTCAATGCAGAGAGGTCTGTTAACACATAGTGAGTGAGAAAGGTGACTGGAAAGGAAAAACTCAATGCATCATGGGAATCCCCCGGCACCCTCATCTATTGCAGCATAACTAAGGGAGGATTCACGGTCACCTGGTCCAGCCCTAACTATATGCTTTAGCAAAAAGGAAAGTTTTAAGCCTAATCTTAAAAGTAGAGATAGTGTCTGTCTCCCGAATCCAAACTGGAAGCTGGTTCCACAGAAGAGGGGCCTGAAAACTGAAGGCTCTGCCTCCCATTCTACTTTTAAATACTCTAGGAACAACAAGTAGGCCTGCAGAGCGAGAGCAAAGCGCTCTAATAGGGTGATATGGTACTACAAGGTCATTAAGATAAGATGGGGCCTGATTATTTAAGACCTTGTATGTGAGGAGCAGGATTTTGAATTCAATTCTGGATTTAACAGGAAGCCAATGAAGGGAAGCCAAAACAGGAGAAATATGCTCTCTCATTCTAGTCCCTGTCAGGATTCTTGCTGCAGCATTTTGGATTAGCTGAAGGCTTTTCAGCGAGTTTTTTGGACATCCTGATAATAATGAATTACAGTAGTCCAGCCTGGAAGTAATAAATGCATGAACTAGTTTTTCAGCGTCACTCTGAGACAGGATATTTCTAATTTTAGAGATGTTGCGAAAATGGAAGAAAGCAGTCTTACATATTTGTTTAATATGTGCGTTGAAGGACATGTCCTGGTCAAAAATGACTCCAAGGTTCCTCACAGCGTTACTGGAGGCCAAGGTAATGCCATCCAGAGTAAGAATCTGGTTAGATACCATATTTCTAAGATTTTCAGGGCCGAGTACAATAACCTCAGTTTGATCTGAATTAAGAAGCAGAAAGTTAGCGGCCATCCAGGTCTTTATGTCTTTAAGACATTCCTGCAGTTTAACTAATTGGTGTGTGTCATCTGGCTTCATGGACAGATAGAGCTGGGTGCCATCAGCATAGCAGTGAAAATGTATGCTATGTCTTCTAATGATACTGCCTAAGGGAAGCATGTATAATGTAAACAGAATTGGTCCTAGCACTGAACCCTGTGGAACACCATAATTAACCTCAGTGTGTGAAGAGGACTCTCCATTTACATGCACAAATTGGAGTCTATTAGATAGATATGATACAAACCACTGCAGCACAGTACCTGTAATACCTACAGCATGTTCTAATTGCTCTAATAGGATATTATGGTCAACAGTATCGAATGCTGCACTAAGGTCTAGCAGGACAAGCACAGAGATGAGTCCACTGTCAGAGGCCATAAGAAGATCATTTGTAACCTTCACTAAAGCTGTTTCTGTGCTGTGATGAGCTCTGAAACCTGACTGAAACTCTTCAAATAAACCATTCCTCTGCAGATGATCTGTTAGCTGTTTGACAACTACTCTTTCAAGGATTTTTGATATGAAAGGAAGGTTGGAGATTGGCCTATAATTAGATAAGACTGCTGGGTCTAGAGATGGCTTTTTGAGTAAAGGTTTAACTACAGCCAGCTTGAAGGCCTGTGGTACATAGCCGATTATTAGAGATAGGTTGATCATATTTAAGATCGAAGAATTAATTTTTCACATGAATGTGTTATATTCAGTACTAAGCTTGGTAAACTTGGAAAGTTTAGGAAGTAGGATAAATAAATTGAAAGGGTTAGTATTCTGGATTGGAAAGTAAGATTTAAGTTCAAAATGGCAATCCAATTCATTTTCATATACTGTGAGCTCTGGTCGCCAGTTCTTCTTCCTTACAAAATAATTTTTTGAAAAAAATTAGGTCTAAACTACAACCTGTTGTTTTTGTGCACCCCTGTTGTTTTTCAGGATGTTTCTTCATAAATCATTGGTTGCTTGAATTAGCAATTTCAATTCAATATATCATAAAAATCTGTATTAGGTCTGAAATACAACCTGTTTTATATTTACATCATTGCGTGCAGCATGAATGAGCATGACTGGAGCTGCAGGAACATAAAAACATTCTGTGTCTTTTAGAAATGCTTGTAGATCCTGTCCACATCACTGATTTTCTCCAGATGGCCACCACACACATCCCTGAAGCACTTGGTAAGTGTGTAGTTCATTTCTCCATAAGGACAACTCTAATAACCCCAATAATATCTCTGTTAATGAGAAATTATATAATATTTACTTACCAGCTGTAATCTGTATGTATATATAGTTCAGAATCTCAGATTTACAGAAATATATGACAGAACTTTTTGCTTTCAATTATAACAGACTGCTCATTTATAATCACTTGTTGGACTTTTGATTTTTCTTCAAATATATAATACATATACAAACAGTAGCATTTGTGATGTTTATATAGGATTATATTAGGGGGAGTATATAGCAATATAATCAGTGTTGGGAAGGTTACTTTTAAAATGTATTCTGTTACAGAATACATGCCCCAAAATGTATTCTGTAACGTATTCCGTTACGTTACTCAATGACAGTAACGTATTCTGAATACTTTGGATTACTTAATATATTATCATGCTTTTTACAATAACGTGAATGTACTATTGCTGTGTGATTTATTACTATTACTGAAGGTCCGCGGCTCCGAACCATAGTAAAGGGACCTCTGACTAATACGGCGGGGTCCCTGTCGGCTCGTAGCCGAAAAATAGCTTTACTTTGTTGTGTGGGTCACTTTTTTTGCGAGAGACAGAGAGAGGCGTTGAAAGGCTGCTCCAACGGAACTTATTGTTTTCGGAGGAAAACACAAACACGGTGTACAGTCGAGTCTTAATAGCTTACTTACAACTGGGCTCGTCAGGCACTCTTCTTGGCTGAAGTGGTTATTATTATATTTACATGCTTCCAGCTCCCGTTTTCCTCGACGACAACTCGTACCTTTCCACTCCCCTTTTTCTCCCTCCTCGCGCTCACAGACCCATAACGTGTATGGCAGTCCATTCTCCCTGCAACACTGACTACACTGCCCATGATGCTACATTCTTTAGAGCTATGCTTGTAGCATTCTGCCTGTTAGCTTAGCACAACAACAACAACGAAAAGGCGCTCTCTCACCCAGGAAACACACAGTCGCGCAGAGAGAGAGAGAGCGTCGCCCTGTAACCATGGCAACCGTAACGCTGCCGCCTGGAACAACAGAACGTAGCTGTCAAACAAAACCCAAACAGTCCTGACCCGCGACAAAATGAAACAGGAAAGTACCGCAGTGTAATCCATTTATTTCAACAAAGTAACTGTATTCTGAATACCACCTTTTTAAACGGTAACTGTAACGGAATACAGTTACTCATATTTTGTATTCTAAATACGTAACGGCAGTACATGTATTCCGTTACTCCCCAACACTGAATATAATGGATATGCTTCCCTATCCCTTGTGTCTTACTGTGCAACCTCTATGTTACTCAATAGGAATGACAACACAGAGAGAGACTACAGAAAAAGAGAAAGGATTGAGGACAAATGACAATGGGCAACACACAGTAACTACAGATAAAGACAAAGCACTCAGCACAGAGGACAAAGACATAAAGGAACAGGGACCACAGATGGAGACCAGGGTTAAAGAAAAAAACGATTTGAGGGAAGAAGGAACAACTGAAAACAAAGACACAGTTAGAGTAAAAGAAGATGGCCCTGGGACTAGCTATGAGTCTCCAGTGGCACACCCAAAAAAGAGGAAAAGGTCTCTAATGAAGAAAAGCTCTTTGGCGAAGTGTGATGAAAGCAGAGAAACAAGGCAAAAGGGCAACAAGCAAGAAAGAAAAAGACCAAAGAGCCTGACTGCAAAACAGCTGTTAAGTCCAAAGATGCTCAGAAGTCACAAGACTAAAGAGGCACCTAAAGATACCAGCAAAAGACAAAAAGTCATACAAAGAGTCAGAGATATTACAAGAAAAAATAAGGAAAAGAACAAAGGATTGAGCACAATTGACATAGCTGAAGATAAAAATGGGCAACATACAGAGACTACAGATAAAGACAAAGCACTCAGCACAGAGGACACAGAGATAAAGGAACAGGGACCACAGATGGAGACCACAGTTAAAGAAAAAAATGATTTGAGATCAGGAGATACAACAGAGGAAGGAATGAAAACACAATGACAACACAAGGACAAGGTCATGTCCAGAGAGAGAATGTGAATGTTAGATCCTGTTGATCTCAGAGTTCTTTGGTTGCAATTTTTAATTATACTAAATTTTCAAGACCTTTGTGATCATGTGAGTTTTTTTGTTACTGATTTTACACAGTTGCTCTGGGTTTTTTTTTTCTTTACATTTTACTCACTTTGATCATGCAAGTTTTTTAGTTAAGTTTAAGTATTGTTTTTATTTTTTTACTTCTAAAATAATAGTTGTTTAAAAAAAGACAAATATTGATATGCATATGTTGTTTATAACAAATGCCAAATGGAGAAAAATAAAATCAATAAAAAATTTTCTGTTCAATTTGAAAATGACGTGTCTTTGTTCTACAATCATTAGTCATGGATTTCATTTCCAAGCTGTAATTCCAAATAACTCATATTTTATACAGGCATGCTATGCAGATGTTATTAATAACATTAGCTGAATTAACACAAATAAAAGTCCTCACAAATTATACCTGATTCCAAATAACAACATTGTGATGTGTTTAATGGTAAGCCCAATTACAATTTCTTCTATCTAAATAACTAATTATTCAGTTTTTTTCAATCCAATTTTGGCAAAGAAATGTCTAATGTTTCATTTTTTTTCCCATCCCATTTCCTAATGCAACCCATAGAAAATAAATCTTAATCAATTATTCAAAGATATTAAGGGATTTTTTTTTACTTTTCTCTGTATGCAGTGTGTCTTTGGAAATCGATCCCCCCCCCCCCCCCCCCCCAAAAAAAAACAAAAAAAACAAAAAAAAAAACAGAATAAGAACATCAATCATAGCAGGTGTGTTTTACTGTTTATTCTTTATGCGTTTGACTTCTCAGATTTATTGGTTTTAACTGATGCTGTAGATATTAAAAATTATTTGTGCTCCAATTAGTGGAAATGCAAATGTGAAGTGTTGTTCAAAATAAATCTGTGAAGGTTCTCAGTAATTCAGGTCATCCTAGTTTAGGTCATCGTAGACCCCCTTGGGGTCACTCCTTTAGGGCTTAAATCTGGGATTCTCCACCATTTCAAGACTCAAGAAGTTTATTGTCATTTCGTATGGTGTTACCCTATGGAGTGCCAGGACTGCCATAATGAATTAATTAAATGTGGCAATAATTAATTATTATGGGGCCCGGCCGGGCACAGCCCGAAGAGGAGACATGGGCCCATCCTCCCGCAGGCCCACCACCCGCAGGAGGCGCCATAGGGGTTGGGTGCATTGTGTGTCGGGTGGCGGCCAGGAGCGGAGGCCCTGGCGGACTGACCCCCGGCTGCCAAGACTGGCAATAGGGACATGGAATGTCACCTCTCTGGTGGGGAAGGAGCCTGAGTTAGTGCGTGAGGTTGAGAGGTACCGGCTAGATATAGTCGGGCTCACCTCTACACATGGCTTGGGCTCTGGAACCAGTCTCCTGGAGAGGGGCTGGACTCTGTCTCAGTCTGGAGTTGCCCCTGGTGAGAGGCGGCGGGCTGGGGTGGGTATCCTAATATCCTCTCGGCTTGCTGCCGGTACGTTGGGGTTTTTCCCGGTGGACGAGAGGGTTTGTTCCCTGCGCCTTAGGGTCGGGGAACGGGTCCTGACTGTCATCTGCGCTTATGCGCCGAGTGGCAGTTCAGAGTACCCAGCCTTCTTAGAGTCCCTGGGGGGGGGGGGGGGGGGTGCTGGAGGGTGCTCCACCTGGAGACTCTGTTGTCCTGCTGGGAGACTTCAATGCTCACGTGGGTAACGACAGCGAGACCTGGAGGGGCGTGATTGGGAGGAACGGCCTCCCTGATCTGAACCCGAGCGGTGCTCTGTTATTGGACTTCTGTGCTAACCACAGTTTGGCCATAACGAACACCCTGTTCGAACATAAGAGTGTCCATAAGTGCACGTGGCACCAGGACGCTCTAGGCCGTAGGTCGATGATCGATTTTGTAATCGTATCAGCAGACCTGCGACCATATGTTCTGGACACTCGGGTAAAGAGAGGGGCTGAGCTGTCAACTGATCACCACCTAGTGGTGAGTTGGATCAGGTGGCGGGGGAGGACGCTGGACAGACCTGGTGCACCTAAACGCGTAGTGAGGGTGTGCTGGGAACGTCTAGCAGAGGCCCCAGTCCGCGAGATCTTCAACGCACACCTCCGGCAGAGCTTCAACAGCATTCCGAGGGAGACTGGGGACATTGAGTCCGAATGGACCATGTTCAGCGTCTCCATTGCCGAAGCTGCTGCATTGAGCTGCGGCCGCAAGGTGGTGGGTGCCTGCCGTGGTGGTAATCCCCGAACCAAATGGTGGACACCAGAGGTGAAGGGAGCCACCAGGCTGAAGAAGGAGTCCTATCGGGCTTGGTTAGCCTGTGGGACTCCGGAGGCAGCCGACAGGTATCGACAGGCCAAGCGGAATGCGGCTCGGGCAGTGGCTGAAGCAAAAACTCGGGTGTGGGAGGAGTTCGGAGAGGCCATGGAAAAAGACTTTCGGACTGCCTCGAAGAGATTCTGGCAAACCGTCAGACGTCTCAGGAGGGGAAAGCGGTGCTCTACCTGCACTGTGTATAGTGCTGGCGGAGCGCTGCTGACGTCGACTGAGAAAATTGTCAAGCGGTGGAAGGAATACTTCGAGGACCTCCTTAATCCCACTGACACGTCTTCCGAGGAGGAAGCAGAGTCTGGGGATGAGGGGAATGACCCGCCAATTTCCGGGGGCGAGGTCACTGAGGCAGTTAAACAACTCCTTGGTGGCAGAGCCCCTGGTGTTGATGAGGTCCGCCCCGAGTTCCTGAAGGCTCTGGACGTTGTAGGGCTGTCCTGGTTGACACGCCTCTGCAATGTTGCGTGGAGATCAGGGGCAGTACCTGTGGACTGGCAGACCGGGGTGGTGGTCCCCATCTTTAAGAAAGGGGACCGGAGGGTGTGTTCCAACTACAGGGGGATCACACTCCTCAGCCTCCCTGGGAAAGTCTATGCCAGGGTGCTGGAAAGGAGAGTTCGTCCATTAGTCGAACCTCGGATACAGGAGGAACAATGCAGTTTTCGTCCTGGTCGCGGAACACTGGACCAGCTCTTTATCCTCTCCAGGATACTTGAGGGTGCATGGGAGTTTGCCCAACCAGTCTACATGTGTTTTGTGGACTTGGAGAAGGCATTCGACCGTGTCCCTCGGGGTGTCCTGTGGGAGGTGTTGCGGGAATATGGGGTGTCTGGCCCATTGCTACGGGCCATTCGATCCCTATACAACCGTTGCAAGAGCTTGGTTCGCATTGCCGGCAATAAGTCGGACTCGTTCCCGGTGGGTGATGGGCTTCGCCAGGGCTGCCCTTTGTCTCCGGTTCTGTTCATAATTTTTATGGACAGGATTTCTAGGCGCAGCCAAGTGGCGGAGGGCTTTCGCTTTGGTGGCCTCAGAATCTCATCTCTGATTTTTGCAGATGATGTGGTTCTGTTGGCTTCATCGGGTGAAGGCCTCCAGCTCGCACTGGAACGGTTCGCAGCCGAGTGTGAAGCAGCGGGAATGAGGATCAGCACCTCCAAATCCGAGGCCATGGTTCTCAGCCGGAAAAGGGTGGAGTGCCCACTCCGGGTCGGGGATGAGTTCCTGCCCCAAGTGGAGGAGTTCAAGTATCTCGGGGTCTTGTTCGCGAGTGATGGGAGAAGGGAACCGGAGATCGACAGACGGATTGGGGCTGCAGCTGCAGTAATGCGGACGTTGCACCGGTCCGTCGTGGTGAAGAGGGAGCTGAGTGTAAAAGCGAAGCTCTCAATTTACCGGTCGATCTACGTCCCTACCCTCACCTATGGCCACGAGCTGTGGGTAGTGACCGAAAGAACGAGATCGCGGATACAAGCGGCAGAAATGAGCTTCCTCCGAAGGGTGGCTGGCCTCTCCCTTAGAGATAGGGTGAGAAGTTCGGCCATCCGGGAGGGGCTCAGAGTAGAGCAGCTGCTGCTCCACATCGAAAGGAGCCAGCTGAGGTGGTTCGGGCATCTGACAAGGATGCCCCCTGGGCGCCTCCTGGGTGAGGTGTTCCAGGCATGTCCCACCGGGAGGAGGCCCCGGGGCAGACCCAGGACACGCTGGAGAGATTATATCTCTCGGCTGGCCTGGGAACGCCTTGGTATTCCCCCGGACAAGCTGGAGGAGGTGGCTGGGGAGAGGGAGGTCTGGGCCTCTTTGCTTAGGCTGCTGCCCCCGCGACCCGACCCCAGACAAAGCGGATGACGATGGATGGATGGATGGATGGATAATTAATTAAAATTGGAATTAATTAAATAAATAAATAGTTGTGACACATTTAATTAATTAATTATGACACATTTAATTAATTACTTATTGACACGTTTAATTAATTATTTATGTATTTCACATTTTAATTAATTATTGACACATTTAATTAATTATTTAATTATATATTTTTTTATTTCATTTTGGCAGTCCTGGCGCCTGGCTCTCATCATGAAATAATTTTATCTGTCAGCCTCACCCATCAAACTCAGGGGGCGGGGTTAACGCTGCCCATGCAGCTTCTCTAACATTTGATTGGTTGCTGTGCAAAGTAAGTCAAAACAGGTCGATCCTAGATAATCGATTGCTTGTGTAGACTTGGGGCAGCCAGGTATCCCAGAATGCAGATCAAATCACAGGCAGCAATGGTGGTGGTGTAGTTTTAAAATACCCCGTTTTTCTGTCACCAGCTACACTTTTAACAGTGTTTTAGCCGCGAATGTTGCGACGTATGTCTGGTCAGGTTGTCAACATAGAACATGTTTGCAAAAGTGCTCAGATGTTTTCAGAGATTTCACTAGCTCTGCTAACAGTCAGCATGCAGAGTGCATCCAGGGGGTTACGTTAACCGGTTTGTTTACATATTCCACTCTCCGTGTTCCACATGTTGCATTCGCAGATTCTCATTTTCACCGAACGATCGTCTCTTTCCGCCTGGTCTTGTGTCTCTGTGCTTATGTAACATAAAGAACGAACGAGCTGACATTTTTCTCACGAAACCAGCGATCAGCTCAACAGACCCTCAGTTTACCTGCATGCATTCTCCTCCTCATCTGTCAGCTGTTTAACACCTGCTGCTAATTCAAGAAACATGCCTACGTTACCTGGTGATAGTCACAGTTTAACTGGGCAGCCGGTGCTCGATATAACGCAATGTCAGCGCATTTTTCTGCACAAGATAAGGAAATATAGTGTTTTCCCCGAGCGCAGAGCTGCTGGAGCTTGTTTCCTTACAGAGCACTTCATCAGCGGCTGATGTCCAATCACCGGCACACAGCTTTGAACCTCAGCTGAGTTTTAGCTCTCAGTGGTTAAATGCTGGACTTCATTCACTCAGGTTCTGTCTGTCGGGTCATGTTTACTTCGCTGTTTTATTTACAACTGAGCAAATCGGTTTGGCTGAGGTTAAAGTTACGTTTCATAACTGCATAGTTTCAAAGACGTTTAATGGTTCACTGGCAGATGTGTTAGACTGAACTATTCGCTTTTCTTTATCTGGTGTGTTTTGGATTTAACAGTGAATTTTGAGATTAAACTGACTTTTAAAATGTTTTTATACAAAGAGGAAAGAGAAGGCGCATTTCCACCGAGAGGAGCAGGGTTTGCAACAGCATGTTCATCATGAAGTCTGCAACCTGGACAGAAATATTATATCATCTGTTTTTTAATAGTTATTCAACTGTATTCTAAGCACCAGCTGTCTGTTAGAATGTGATTTTTTTTCTCTCTCTGTTGGCAGAGGTATAAAAATGCGCAGGAAAATCTGACGTGCATGGCAAACTTCAGCGACGATATTTAGGGAGGAATAAACACACATCAAACATAAATGAACCATTTGCCTGTCTCCATAATTGAGAGCATTTTCTCTTCTTATGTCAACACTCTCTCTCTCTCTTTTTTTTTTTTTGCTTTTTCGGTCATGTTATGTTTACCTGTCAAAGGCTTATTACAAACTATGAAACACATCGTGCAGACTTCTGGATGTTAGAAGAAAACTAATACTGCTCATGAATGAGACTAAAGGCAGGAAGGTGTCCTTTAAAACTAAACATGTTAATAGGACCTCCCTATTTATATTATAGTTTATGATATAGCACGTGTATTTCAGTAATAGCCTACTGATTTCAGTGTAGTGGTGAACAGTCACACAGCTCACGTAGGCATTATCTGTGATACTCCTTAACTATAATTTATCCAAGTTAACTTCAGTTAACCATTCAGACGGTTCTTTTGCAATGAAAAACATAAACACCCATGCTGCCGGTAGGTTTCCTCAGTGCCAGCTGTTAACATTATAGCTGCTTATGCAGTAACCATGGTAACCACGGACTCTGAGCGGCTGGATCGACGCAGGTCAGACAACAATTTTACATGTATGATCTTAAAACAGGACACAGCCACTATACGTGCTGGCCTCATATCAAATGTGAAGGCAGACTGAGTCTATGTTTGACGTTTGCTTTATATCTAATCTTCCTTTTCAAACATTTAAACAGCAGCGAGTCTGCAGCTGAGGGAACACAAACTCAAACTGTCCGAACAGGTTTGCTCGTTTCTTGGATTCATTTGGTGATTTATTAAATGTATAACTGTTATTCTAATCTGCTGCTGAGTCTCTTACACTTTTCTTTATGTTGTATATTTTCACGTCTCTGGAATAGTTGGAAGTTAGATAGTCAGCTGAGAAACTTTGTGTTAACTCATGGAGCTGAGGATATCGTGGATATGCTGACCTCGCTCCGTGGTGTACAGGGCCGTTTACCCTCATGATTAATATTCACAATAAAAATATTAGCCGAACATCATGAAGTCTGTATGTGTTTCATAGTGTCGAACAACCTTTGTACAGTTAAAGCCAGCAGTTACTACATGACGGAAACACCAACGTTATCTCTTTTATGCGTTTATACACAGGTCACGCTGATTGCTGAACAAAAACCCAAAGATCAGATGTTAAACAGATTTATTTGCTCTCTCTCCTCCTTAAACATGTTTTTAATGTTAGTTATAATTCAGAATTGGCGACTGAAACACGTAGGACACATAAGAACATCAGGAAATAAAACACCGATAAATATAACCTCAGTAAAAGAAGTCAGCGGGGGTTATTACAGCTGTGTACCGGGGCCTGCGCTTTGTCGGTGGGATTGCTTGCGAGGCGAGCGGGTCTATCCCATGCTTTGCCGTGAGACTGGGCAGACATCTCCGAAATCATCGAAGCACTTTTGCAAAGAGGCTGTATCTTGACAAACCGACCAGACACATGAAGATTAAACCACTACATTCTCGGCTAAAAAAATATTAAAACGGTATTTGGTGACACACGAACAGGGTTTTTCAAAGTTCAGTTCTGTTAGCTTCCACATGCCGGTTGTTGTGTGCTAGAAACAATGGCCACCAGGCCAAAGCAATGGTTTTGACTCGATCAGCGTTAACCCCGCCCCCTGAGTTTGATGGGTGAGGCTGACAGATAAAATTATTTCATGATGAGAGCCAGGCGCCAGGACTGCCAAAATGAAATAAATAAATGTATCATTAAATAATTAATTAAATGTGTCAACAATTAATTAAATGTGTCAATAATTAATTAAAATGTGAAATAAATAAAGAATTAATTAAATGTGTCAATAATTAATTAATTACATGTGTCATAACTATTTATTTAATTAATTAATTCCAATTCTAATTAATTATTGACACATTTAATTAATTATTTAATGGTGTATTTAATTAATTCATTATGGCAGTCCTGGCACTCCATAGTTACCCAGCCTGAAACGAAATACTGTCTCTCACCAGCCTCTACAGTGCAATAAGCAATACGTTTGACCTTAGAACTGAAGAAGCTTCTTGGTAGAGAGGTGAAACATCGGCAAGCAACATAAGGAAATCCAGGCATTTTTCCTTCCAAGCTCCCTAGAAAGCTCACAATGAAGCACCCTTTGGTCAACTCCAGAGCCAACAAGCTGAACATCCTGTATAAGAACATTGTAGGTAAGAGCAGTTTCTCTTCATAATACACTGATATTTTATACATTATAATAAATCCAATCATGTTTACATTTTATTCGTAGAAACTGATAACTTTCAGGTGCAGACGTGGATGTTTGGACAAATTGTTCATGTAGATAATCCTCATTGCTGTTTTTTGTGATCATTGCACTCTATGTGATTATTTTGCTCCTGCTGTATTTCAACAACTTCTCACGGCTAGCGGAGTGAGCTGTGTAGAGGAATAACTGAGGACCCAAAAGGTGAAAACAGAAAGTCCACGAGAAACGCAGGAGCTCACAGAACAGTTCACTGATGGTTCAAGGGTTGACCCGTAGGCCATGAGCACAATAGTCCAAAAAGGTTCAGCTCAGGAGGCCCACTGTGTGAAAAGCTGGTCCGGAGGCCGGCTGTACAGAAGGTTCCTGGGACCTTCCAGCGGATGCAGAAGACAGCTGAGGTGATCCCTCGGACTCTCCAGTGGAGGCAGATGACTGGATGGGACCCTCCGACCCTCCAGCGGAGACAGACACAGACCCAGTAAGTACAGGGACCTCAGGCAGACAAAGAGAGGAACCAGCAGTTGCAGGGACCTCTGACAGATACAGAGCAAAACCAGCTGATGCAGGGACCTCTGGCAGATACAGAGCAGAACCAGCTGGTGCAGGGACCTCTGGCAAGCACAAAACAGAACCAGTAGGCTCAGAGACCTCTGGTATTCCTTACACTGGCTGGAGTTGAGCAGCAAATTGGTTTGGCTCAGGTAGCGACAGCGGGATGCAGTCCTCAGGAAGCTGAAAATGTTCACCAACAAACCCAGCAGAGGACGGAGGCGGAAGGTGAAGTAGTTGGCGCTGGTGTCTTAACCTCCAGGAGTCTTGAGTCGGCTGGTGGCTGGCACTCAGCCTCTGGGAGGCCCTGGAGGGAGTTACTGTCTCTCACATGGCCAGCTTTTGAGAACCATTAAATGTTTCTATGAAGTGTGTTCCCTGCTTAAGATGAGTAGTTGAAGATGATGGCTGAACCAATGAGTGGACTGATGGCTGAGCTAAAGGCGACTGAGCACATAACTGAGCTAGGGGCGACTGAGCGATGGACTGAACAGGAAGTTGAACTAATGGCTGAGGTGCAGGCCCTGCTAATGGCTGAGCTAGCGGCAACACAGGAGACTTGGATAGTGGCAATACAGGAAATTTGGATAGCGGCAATACAGGAGACTGAACTAAGGGCGACTGAGCTGAGCGTGACTGAACTGAGGGTGACTGAACAGGAGACTGAGCTAATGACTGAAGTAATTGTTGAGGTGAAAATGGAGCTGGTGGCAGAGTTGATGACCAAACTGCTGGCCAGGCAGCTAACAGAGCTTCAGGCCGGGCCGGGCTGCACATCCTCCACCAAGCAGAGCAGGTGAGCAGTGAAGGGGGTGAAGGCGAATGTTGTGGAGAATGTGCAGTCCGAGGGATGGCAAACGGGAGGGAGGCATAGCTGATCCTAATAAACGGGGAAGCAAAACTTGATACATTGACATAGGACACAGACTTTCAAAGTAAAAAAGGAAACATAACAGACATGGACTTGACTAGGGGATAAAGCTGATAAGTGGGACAAAAACTAGGGCTGGGTATCATCACGGATTTCTAGAATCAATTCGATTCCGATTCACAATGTCCCAAATCGATTGATTCGATTCAGTTAAATTTTTTGCCTCAGACAGTCAGAAATATTAAAATTCTGATCACGATCATTTTCCTGGCCTGGGATTTTATAGCAGATGACCTTAAAAATATTCTGCAGTAGATCAAAAACGAAAGAAAACAATTAATCAACATATAAACATGATGCTGCTGAAGTGAAATAGAGCAAAGTTACTGAGGTGTTATTAGAGACAAAACCAAGCATTATGCAATTTTGCACAATTTTTAAAAAGTTTACATTTGTTCAGTAGCTGATTGAACAGCAAAAATTAGGCTCTCTTTTCGGAAGTAAGTAAAAGCGAAAAAAAACCAGCGTCTGACAGCGTTGTAAACAATGGTAGACTTGTGCGTAATAAGCAAGTAAATAATGCAGAAAACTGAGATTTCTAGACAAGAAACTGTTTTTGAAGTACACACACAGAGAGAGAGAGAGAGAGAGAGAGAGAGATAGCTCTGCATGAAGTGTGATTTTTATTGTGGTGAAAGCAAAGCAGCAAAAGTAAGATGAAATTTATGATGATGTTTATGTGAAGGGAAATGTGAAGCTTATTTTGGATCTTCTTTTGCTGCTGGTTCAGTCAATATTGTTTAGAGAGATACAACCTGCAGCTTCAGAATCTATCGCAAAAAGGGCGTAAACATAAAGCGCTGACCCACTGAAACATCAGAATCAGTGAACTGTCGGCTTTCAGCCCCGAGCGCGTCCGTGTTGTCAGGTGAGAAAGGCGACATCTCACTGATTCTGATCTGTCGGGTGCATGTGTGCAGAATCCACGTACCTGCTCTAAGTCACTGTTTTAGCTGTGAATTAGATTCAAAATCGATTCAGGATTTTAATAAATCAATACAACATTATCTAAGCTAGAATCTATTTTAATCGATAAATCGATAATCAAAATCCACCCCTAACAGCAATCATGGAAGACAGAAAAAGACATCTAAGTGGTTGATGATTGAGCATGTGTCTGACAAACGAATTTTCCTTGAGATAAATTAAGTTCTTAATTAATGACTAACCTCATATTGTGGATGGATTTTCTCAGTTGTTCTCCTGACTGAAGTTTGGTCCATTTACAGCATCCTGCCATGCGATTGCATTTGTTCCTTACCACCGGGAACTGTCATGTTAACTTTTATCGAGTGGAAAAAAAGATGGATGCCTGGATGTTAAACGTAATTATTACACCTGGTAGAGCAGCAACGCTGATCATTTTATTAAAGATTAAAGAATTTAGACAATTTTTGTGATTCCACAGTAATCGTTTGACTTTGGGACCTGCAGCATAGTTTGGGTCCAGCCTTAAAGACTGGATTCTGTTGTTATTATTTAATTTAATAATACATTCCAAGAACTGTTACCCTAGACAATGATTGCAAACTAGATCGTCTGATTGGCTGAAAGACCTGTCTCGTCATTAACTAGGGTGGGAGGAGCAATGATGTCAGAGTGTGATGAGAGTACAGCAAACTGGCAACGATTTGTTTTAAGGTAAGTCTATACAAATCCCTATTTTTTCATTTTTTATCACCCCAATCCCTCGTCCTCCCAATTATGTAATAAAAATAGCTAAACTTCCATAATTTTCATCTTTGTCCCTAGACACTCCAGTATTATAATATAAATGACTAATGCTTTGAACATTGTGCTTATGTACCCGGTATGACTAAGAAACATGCCACTCTATGTGCACCAAACATCTGAACTTAATTTAATGTATTTGTTTATATTTTATGTATTTGATTATATTTTATGTGTTTTTAAAAATAATTTCAACACGGGGCTCAATTGGATTCATTTTTATAGGTGGTTCAGTCAGTAGTAAAATTCTCTGATCCTGATTAATATTATATTTTATTATTACTGCTAATAATAATAATAGTAATAGATAACACCTTTGTTTATGTGGACATTTGTACAGCACTTTATTTAATAGCACAGAATCAAAGTTTATTGATTTCATTTACAAGGTATAATTTCAAATTAAAAGATTCCTAATGGTAGCTGTGCAAATCTTATTGTATTAGTTACACATAAAATTCCTAATGGCTATTCCTATTTTCCAAGATCCATCATCCTATAAAAGACAGCAGAATTCATTTGTCTAAATGCCTGAACAATCATTGAGCACAACAGCCAACTTTGGAGGAGTGGCGGTGGAAACAGGCTTGAATTAGGAGTCCTTGTTGTTACCTTTTAGCAGAAGTTGGAGAAGATGGAGAAGAGGGGTTTATTTGAATGCTGGTTCAATCAGAATTCCATCAATCCAAATGAATAACTCTTTCATTTTATTCATCATATTCCCTAAATCTTCCAGTTATACAATACAAATGATTGATGCTTTCATTTTTTCATCCCAATCCCTTGATCTTTCAATACAGAACTACATTACATGAACCACATTTAATCTGACTGTTCATTTTTGCATGTAATGTTTTACAACAGAGCACCACATGCCCTAAACCAGGTGGCTTCTTCACAAGAGCAAGACAATGGAAAAAGAGGAGAATACTTCGGATCCCAGGGTCCCAGTGTATGTCTTGCATGTGAGAGGAAGATGGCGTTTTGAAATATTGGATACAGTAAACAATGCACTGGAGTTACTGGAGCAAGATGGAATTAGTAAGACTCCAGTTCTTCAGGAGTCTCAGTCTCAGAGCAATGATGTGCCAGCCACTGTAAGTTCCTGTAGTAACACAAAAAGTCATTAACAGTTGAAAAGTCTTTTCTTTAACTGTTAGTGTTAATCACCTACCTTGTCTCCACATCGCATTGATCAGATGGAGATGCCTATCCCCTTGGTCTTTCACTGACATCAGTACCATCAGATTTTTTTTATTAAATTGTTACATACCTTTAGATGTTCAATAGCCAGATAGGAAATTAGCCACACTCTAAGTATAAGTATAAATTATAAATTATAAAAAACTATGCTATGTTCCTGCAATTGTTACTTTCTTTCTTAACCTCCTATGACCTGAACTCTTCCATGGCATGCATTTTTATTTTCTCTTTGATATTTGGGCTGATTGGGACCTGATGAATGTAAAAACAAAGACTTGCCAGATTTTTGTTTCTAAGAAAAATGAGAGCCACATATGAGGATATCCATTTAAATTTTGATAGAACAGTAGCAGTATAATGTCCTCGTAAGTGGATATCAGGCCCTTGTAGAGCAAAATTGAGTATTTTGGTCTAAATAACCCAAAATGTGATGTCCACATATTTGGACGCCAGGACCTAGGAGGTTAAGATTGATGCAGCTGTTAAAGAGCCTCAGTCCAGCAATTATGATGTGCCCACCAATGTAAGTTATACAGAAACACGGCTATGAAGAAATGAAATATCAGATGAAAGTTACTGCAACAAATACTAAGAATCTCCTCTCTTCATTTATCTTTGCAGGCAGACGGTGTTGCTGATGGGAAAGGAAAATGACTGCCAATAAAGACACACAAACATAGCTACACACACACAAGCATGCATGCACCTGCACACATATGTTCATATACAACAATGTTCAGATAAAGTTCAATAAAGTTCTTGTTGTTCAACTGCAAAATCCTGCGTTTTCTTTCTCACACTGATGGATGATGGGAAATGTCAACACTCATGGTAGTTTATTCAAGTTTATTCATTACTTTGAAAAGGTGTAATTCCAGATTAAAGTTATAGTGGAGCGATCATGGCTCAAGAATTGGCAGCTCATCTTGTAATCGGAAGGTTGCCGGTTCGAGCCCCGGCTCAGACTGTCTCGGTCGTTGTGTCCTGGGGCAAGAATATAGAAAAGATATAGATGTTAGATATATAGATTAGAAACAATATAATGCAAGGATTTGCAGCTGAATCATAACGGAAGGAGCAGCATTGTAATGTACTCCTTCTTATATAATATTATTTTAGACCTACTGACTACTCGAAGGACGTGAAATGCAAACTAAGAGTGTGAACAGACTCCTCCAACACACCCACTCTGATGCTGCTATTGATCACCTATGTACAATATCTCAGTCTTTCCATGTTCCGTACAATATTTTTGGCTCATGTGCAATATTTTGGTCTTATTGGAATCACCATCCCCACCTCAAATGACCCTCCTCCCTTATTTTATTTATTAGATTTTGCCCTTGTATACAGCCCCACAATGTTTCTTTTTTAATGTTTCCTACGCATGCACCATGTATATTACCTATATCCCATGTATATAGTTCACTCACACATATACGTATACATATATATTTATTTTTATTAATTTTTTCCCCTCAGGGAAGGCGCGACCTCTCACACCGAACGCAGCTTGGTTAACACCTTGGAGACGCTTACAGCTGCCATGAAGACTCGAAATAACACCATTGAGCGTATGATGGGATACATCAGAGAGGGGCCTGCTCAAAATGACACCCTTGAGCGAAAGTTGGATCACATCGCAGAACGGATCACTGCAGTTGTGGGGTCTCAGAATCAAAAGAATGACAACACCACGGAACAGAAGTTTGATACCATCATGGGGAGGCTCGCGGCTCTCCAACGGGAGATCGAGAGACCAGTGTCAGAGTGCTAAATTCGGAGCTGCTCGCATAAAGGAGAAATCAACAATATTCAACATATGGACACCACGGCGCCAGCTGCTCAGGCCCAAGGCTGGAGCCCACCAAAACAACTCCCTGATAACGACTGTGTGATGACTATTCTTCCCATCCCATGCAAGGCCACCTGGGTTGGCTGGCAGACTGTTTACTTAGCCTGATAGGGCGAAGGACACTGTCTCCGCTGAACTCTGGACACGCACACACATACACTCACACTGATAGGCACTCACTCATCCCCCTCATTCCAAACGCCTTCGATGCTTGTTTCCTGTGGGGGAAGACGGCGGGTCTGCGTGCTGCGCTGAAATGGTAGCGCTGTGTAGGACGACTGCTGTGGTCCTTCAGATTACCCCCCACCCCCCTATCCAACCCCTGTTGCTTGTCACGTGCTCTAATGTTCTGATGTGGACATTTATGTGCTCTCTGTGCAGAGGAGTTTTTTTTGTTTCCTGTTCTCATGCTGTCCTCCCATAGGTGCCCAGCGTGAGAAGAGGTCTCTTTTTTTTCCTCTTGTACTTTTCCCATTGTTGTGTAATTTTTCAGTGTTTTCTCTGTAACGCTGCCGATCTCCGACTGTATTCCCATGTGATGCCTTTGTTGTGTGTGTAAGTCGGGGGGGGGTCCTATTCCTCTGCGGGGCAACCTGCATATGGCCAATAAAGCATAAAGCATTCATTCATTCATTGTATATTGTTTTCCCTTCTTTCATTTTGTACCTTGTGGTCCAGGTACCCAATTTTGCTGTGAAAGTAACGGCACGATGACCATAAACACTCTCTAAGTCTAAGAAATTAAAAATCCCATTTTAACTGTAAATTAAAATCCTTATTTAAAACAAGTTTATTAATTTCTTTGACAAGGTGTAATTCCGAATTAAAATTATACTAAACTAGTAAGATTCACAAAACAGATTAAGTTATTTAACATAATTAGAGAAAAGACTCCAAGTGAATCGTCTTCAATTCCAAGTACTAATTCCTTGCAATATAGGCAAAATTAATCATGTGATTGGCGTAAAGGTCTGTGTAGTCATGAGTTTGGGAGGGGGGGGGGGGGGGGGGGTCAGTGATGTCAGAGTGTGGTAAGAGTACAGCAGACTGGAAAAGATTTGTTTCAAGGTAAGTCCAGTCAAAATCACTAATGCTTTCATTTTTTTATGATAATAATAGTAATAATAATGGATTGCATTTATATAGTGCTTTTCATGAACCTCAAAGCACTTTAGAATTCTACTATTCATTCACTCTCTGTCATGGTCCTGGGTCGAGCGACCCAGTGTTTGAGTTTTATGTATCTTTTGTATTCTTTTGTGCCCTAGTTTAGCTCATCTAGTTTATTTTGAGATTGCTGTTTAGTCCTTTGTTCCTTAGTTGTTTATGTCATCTCCCCCTGTACTAAGTCTCCCTGGTTCATGCGTCATGTCTGCGTGGTTATGTTTAGTTCATGTCATGTCTCCATGTTTCCTGTTTTACTTTGAAAGTCTGTATTCAATGTCAGTGTATTCAGTTTCACTTCTCCTGTCCTGTCGTTAGGTTCATGTGTGTCAGCTGTGCTCCCATGTGTGGCCACTTCCCCTGATCATCCCTCATGTGTATTTAGTCTCTGTGTTTCATACAGTCTGTGTTGTGTCGTCTGTGTTCCCACCCTCCATGTCCTCACGGCCAATCTGTACAATCATCGTCATGGTTTTCTGAGTCTCCTTAGTTTATCAGTATCTGTTTCCCAGTTTAGTTTAGGTTCAGTTTAGTCATGGTGTTTCTGCTTTGTGTTGAGACCTGTCATCAGCCACAATAAAGGCTCGCTTTCAGTTTAGGTTTACTCCGGTCTACTCTCTTGTGTTCACACCTGGGTCCACCACACACACCACCGCACGGTCTGTCCCCTCAGATCGTGACAGTACGACGCGACCATGCCGGACCCAGCGACACCAGAGCAGGAGATCATTCGAACAGTGTAGTCGCTATGCGGCAAGTGGCTGCAGTGTTCCAGGAAGGAGGAACGGGAAGAGTTAGTCCGCCAAGTAGGGGTATGCGTGTCCGTATTCCCCTGGTTATGGGAGGCGCTGCATCCCCTCATCATTGACTTTCTCGTCTCCACTCTCCAACTCCGCCTGCAACAGCAGCTGTCCTGTGTGCGTGAGCCCTCGCCAGAGCCATGCTGTAGCTCCATTTCCCCGCTGCCTCGTGAGCCAGAAGCAGTCAGAGTCGGTACGGTGAGGCTCACCGCTGACACACCCTCGGCTCACGCTCCATTGGCTTCCGCATCCTCGCCACTGCCTGACTGCACTACGCAGCTCAAGGAGATCCCAGCTGCTATTGACTTCGGTGAGGAGGAGCGGCAGCAGGTATTACGGGCGTATTGCGAGGACGAGCTCCGTTGGAAGCCCTGGCTCATCCCCGAGGAGGAGCTCTCGCCAACCGGCCCGCCTCGCACCTGCCGCCCACCCTCGCTGCCTCAATCGGACTACTCGTCTCCTGCTGCCTTTCTAGCACGGATGTGGTTGGAGGACGAGGAGCCGGTCGCCATGGAAAGTCAAGTTTTTTCCACAGCCGCTTCAAAGAGGAAGCGGCGTTCACACCGCCGTCGCGCACTGCTACGTCCTGTCTCGCCCTCCACGGAGCATCACGAGGATGCTGTGGGGGTCCTGGATGTCGATCTCGAGGAGCTCTCGGGGGTCCCCGGAGCTGCCAGGGACTTCTACCCCTCACCCATAGCTGGAATGGCCATCGGGCATACCGGGCATTTGCCCGGTGGGCCGCTGGCGATTTTTAGTTTTTATGGGCCGATGGATTTTCTTTTTTTTTTTTAGGAAGGGTATATATAATGAAAGGTGTCGGATTGGCCAATTGGTCATGATCGACTCTGGGCTGGACCAATTACAGCCGAGGAGGCCGGATGCACCCTCCCCCTTGTTTATCAATCAAGTGATTTTCGCGCATTGCATGCCGGGAACTAGCGGCAAAACAATCCAAGTACCGCATCAAATGCAAGCATTTGCAGCACCGCAAAACATTCATTCTCCGGTTCCAATACCTTCTTGTTTTTTCTTTGCCACACAAAAAAGGAATGTACAAAACAAAAGGAGAACAATGCCGGTCCGTACAGACTTGACGAAAAGACAAAGAAAAGATACGAGGAAAAAATCAAAGGAGTGAAAGGGTTAGACCCTTACGAGCACACAGAGTGGACAAAAGACGTCAGCGTGCTGCCCACTTTCACCACGCTCAGATTTATAATTACACGGTTCTTGGAGTGAGTGCATACACTCGTGAAGTTTAGTAACTTCGGGTCACTGCAACAAGCCCAGGTACAGTTTACCGACGGATGGGTAGAGGACCTTGAAATGCACCGTGTAGAACGAAAGACCATCGTACGAACAAAGGTAAGTTTACCAGTCTCACAAATCATCTTCATAAATACACATTCGTTAACTGTTTATTAATATAACCTTTGAGCTCAACGGCAATTAATTAGTAGTGGAAATAATTTCTGGTAGCATCACAGAAATGTAGCAGTGACAATAATATTGTATGCTGTAATCGTACTGGACAATTAGTGATACAAAACAACTGTTTTCTCCTGTGAATAAAAGTATATGTTTTTGTCAATGTACCATGGTAATAACAGAAGCGAAACGCAATATCGTGTCAGGACAATTCACTATTTATGCACAATAAACAAAGGAGCATAGCGCGACCATTTCTGTTCAGCGCCAGACTTGCTTGTAACCTATATCACCAATTATGTTATGAAAAATGACCTATTAACTACTACAAAACTCTGACCTTTGTGGGAATGCTTGGAGCAGACTAACATGTGAGCTGGAGTGTTCTGGGACGTTATATTTGGTATATCCAGACCATCCGTCGGCTCTTACTTCGGAAACATGGCTTAAAAAATTTCTCTTCAACGACGTAATCCGATAAAAAAAAAAAACGATCTCTTTACCCGTCGGCTTCCGTGGCTGTCATGCGACCGGCTATTGCAGTTAATAATACAGCAGCTTCTTGCCATTTTTTTGGGTTTCTTTTTATCGCTGTGTAACTGAGTTCAATTGAAAGCCTGCGTGCGCTAGTACCTCTTGCCACAAGTTCCCAGAATCCTTTGCGGTTTACCCCGAATGACGTCACATTTTCAATCTTTATCCTGGTGGGCCGGTCTCTAGTCAAAATGCCCGGGCCGATTTTTTGTCCCAGTCCAGCCCTGCCCTCACCCCGCCCGCTTCCATGGATAGAAAGAAGCGGTACTCTCGCCGCCAGCACTCTGAGCCTCAGCCTAAGGAGGTCCCTCAGTTAATGCCATCTGAGGCTTTAACTTCCATCAGCCATCCAGTGGTGAGTACCACTGACTCAGTTTCTGACGTTGTATCTAGCCCCATAGCCAAAGACCTCAAGTCAAAGGAGAGTGTTTCAGGGGCTGCTGTGAATAAAATTTTCTTGTCTGACTGTGACCTGGCTGATTCGGCAGGTTACAGCATCCATGAACCGGTTAACAATCATAACAGCAATAAATATGACTGTGTCCTCGGCGTCATGACTTCTGAACCTGAATGTAGTACTGATGCAAACAATAAGTGTCTTGTTCTAGAGTTGTTTAACCCTGGTACAGCAAGCTTTGAGCCGACAATGTCTGAATCTGGTACTACGATCAACAGTTCTAATGTTGCCGTTGATGAAAATGTGTCTGTATCCGCCGACACTAACCTAGCACCCAGCTCTTCAGGGGTTTTTAGCGCAGTACAGGACGGATTGTCTGTAAAGTGTAACACTGTGATAACTAACCCACCATTATTTGCAGCCACCAACCGTTGTACTTCTGTACTGTGTCTTCCTACCAAATCAAAGGGTTTTTCTGAGTTAACTAGTGATGAGGACGTTAAGTCTCACACAGTGAACCTGCAGTCGGTGGGTTTTTCTGAAATAATGAAAGATGCTGGGAGTAAAGGTTTAGACTCAAAGTATTCTGTATCATATGAATTTCAATTTAATGTGTTGAAATCATCAGCGAGCAGTCCTAGGTGTGTGTGTGTGTGTGTGTGTGTGAGATCAAGAATTAAATCCTGTTACCTCAGACAATTTAACACTTACCAAGCCACCTCATGCCAGGTTTGAAACTTTGCTTAAACCATTTTCTAAGTCTGAAGAGAGACTGTCTAGCTTTCCTCAAGGAGCAACTAAAGACTGTTTGAACTGTGCTGAAGTCTCTGAAGAGTTAAGATCTAATTTTGTTGTTGCCCCTCTGCTAGCACCCCTTGAATTGCATGTTCAGGACTCTGGGTGCACTTCCAAGGCAGCTGTGACACTGCTCGACCTTATACCCACATCTGATTCCCAGGTGGGGGCAGCAGCTGTCCAGTCAGCACCCGTCCTAGTTTTGTCCCAGACTCCTCTTATAACGGAGGTGAGTGACTGTGCTTTTTCATCTCATGAGCCTGATATAGTGGAGTGCCCTTTTGTGGGCCCAGCTACGAAGAAACTAGTGCCAAAGACTGCTCTACCATTAATCATGATTTAATAGACATCCATGCTGTGGCCGACCTAACTCTGGTTAAGACTGAGGGCCAGTCAGAGTCGTGTTGTGATAATGAAAGGACTGTGTGTAACTGTTTTGAAGAAGCGCACAATGAAATCACAGACCATGTTCTTGGCTCTGTAGAATTCAGGACTTTTTCTAGTGTTGCTCCCATAGCCGCACCACATGAAGCCAAGGTTCAGGAGACAGTGAAAGGGGTTCACACGTCGACTGTACAGTCTGCTTTTGAGCCTCCTGGGAATGATTGTGAAACATCAAAGATGGCCAAGGGCCGCGTGAGCTTTCTCTCCGCCTCAGACTGTTTTCTACCGCAGCCAGCTCGTACAGCCGAGACAGAGTGTTGCCCCCGTGTGCAGATTGTAGTGGAGTCTAATACTGTATTCCCTGATGTTGGAATTGCAGACAGTGATCAAGACCAAATGTACAGGAATGTGAGCTCTGATGATACTGCTTCTCAGTTGCAGACTGTTAGGCCAGCCATGAGCATGTCTGCCTCTTTATGTGACTCTGAATTCAGCTATGGACTTATGTGTAATCCTACCATGAACTATTGTGTTGACAATGCCGACAGGGAGTTGGTCCACCACACACACCACCGCACGGTCTGTCCCCTCAGATCGTGACACTCTCACATTCACACACTGGTGGAAGCAGCTACAGTTGTAGCCACAGCTGCCCTGGGGCAGACTGACAGAAGCGAGGCTGCCAATATCGCGCCATCGGCCCTTCTGGCCAACAGAGATGGGCAGTAACGCGTTACTTGTAACGCGCTACTGTAATCTGATTACTTTTTTCAAGTAACGAGTAAAGTAAGGGATTACTATTGCAAAATCAGTAATTAGATTACCATTACTTTCACGTAGGAACGCTGCGTTACTGCGTTACTAAAACCGTGATTTTTTTGCGAGAATGTCTCACGACAGTGATGTAAGCAAGTGCGCCGTTGGTGACAACAGCTGTGTGCAGATCAACAATGGATCACATATCGATTGTGGGAGAGAGTATGAGCGTGCAGCGTTTAAAGCGTGGAAGTACTGACCTTATTTTGAGTTTGATTCCATAAAAAGTGACAAAAACATTAGCGTCCGTTGTGCGTGGGAAGAAAACTTTTTACAGTGAAAAAAACCCCTAAACTTCCAAGCAAGCGCAACGACGTAATGGGAAACTCACAGAGAAACTCGCGGATTCTTCAACTGACCGCAGCACACCTGCACCAGGGTAAACCTCCGCCTACCCCCAGTCCTGCTTTACAGGTGAAAATAGAGCAAAAGGACCGCTAAGTCTTTGACTTTATTTATTTTCTGCTGTGTTTTACTTGCATCTATTTGAAAGAGTGAGTGTAAACACAAAAAATATTTTATTTTATGTGCTGGAATGTGCAGAAAATAGGTTTAAATGTTAAACTAATTTATTCAAGTCAGAGAATGTTGCATATAATTATATTTTTGCTTGATGCATAAAGTTAAAAGATTAAAACTGATAAAACAAGTTAAAAAAAAAGAGACTTTTCCATTTGATTACATTTTGAATGATGGATTATGTAGAAAAAGTAGAATTGGGCTGAAAGATCTATTGCTTTATCACCTCTTCAGGTTGTAAATCGTGTTTTTAAAAAGTAACTAAGTAACTAAGTAATTAATTACTTTTGAAAATAAGTAATCAGTAAAGTAACGGGATTACTTTTTTGGGGGAGTAATCAGTAATTAGTTACTGATTACTTTTTTCAAGTAACTTGACCAACACTGCTGGCCAACACCAGTAGGCGGTAGGTGAAGTGTCTTGCCCAAGGACACAATGACCAAGACTGTATAAGCTGGGGCTCGAACCAGCAACCTTCCAATTTGTCATGGTTTGTGGAATGCGTGATGCTCGGGTAGCCACACCCCCGGGCTGGGCCATCACTAGCACACCTGCTCTCCATCCCGGTGATTACACGGAGATCCACTTAATCCGGCGCTGACGGATGCTCCACGCCAGTCCGTAGTCATCCCCACAGTGGTAACCAGACTTCCACGAAAAGTGTGCATTCTCTTCTGCTTGGAACTTTGTTTAACCTGCCTACTTCTGTCCAGATTTCTACTCGGCGTCTGCTACCTGCCTGTCCTCCGGCTCAACTGGATCTCGCGGCGCTCACCTGGCCCACTCGCCATTCCACGGACTTCCTGCCCCCACGGACTGCCACACTTCCCTCCCGAGCTCCCACGGTTCCGTTCTATCGTAAGCCCCTACTCTAACTCAGTCCTGATATGTTCTCCCCGCTTCCTGGCTCCCTAGTAATCATCTCCCCTTTCTATTGCAGCCCCCCGCCGTCCCGATCCCGGCTTCCTCGTGTCATTGTTTCCCCGGATTTTTAGTTTCTGTTTTGCTCTCTACTTTCCCCGGGTCGCCTTTCGTTGTTTTAATAAAGTGTCTTTTTGTTAGCTCGGAGTCTGCGCCTGGATCCTTTCGTGCCCGCGCACCACGGCGCATGACACAATTACAAGACAAACTACCAACTCTTGAGCTTCGATCGCATCAAAATCCCTCGTCCTTCCAATTATAGAACACAAACAGATAATCCTTTGATCATTTTTATTCCAGTCCCTAGACATTCCAATTATACATTCTAAATCACTGATGCCTCCAATATGGATTGTCTGATTTGCTAATAGACAATGGTGTTAGAGGGTGATGTCAGCAGAGGACATAGAAGTGTGACTGGGTAACTGATTAGTATAATGGCCATTCCTTCTATCCAGATGACTAATTCTCCTGTCTTTTAAAAAAAATCCTAATCCCTACAGCTTTGAACTTTAGAAACCAAATCAATAATTCTTCCATTTTTTTCACTCTAAATCCTAGATCTTCCACTTGTAGTTTAGAAATTACTAATCCTTCAAAGAAACTAATGATAATTTCATCTGTATGCATCTTCCTTTGGAAATTGGTTTCTTTGTTCCTATTCCTACTTTGAGAATGTCAGGTATGTGCAAGTGTGTCTGATCAACATCTGTTTGATATCTCAGATTCAGTGGTCTGAACTAAGATGTCATTTGTTCTTCATGCAGTAGAAATACGGCGGCAGAGTATTGCTCAAAATGAAGCAATCTTTGGTCAGCTTCAGAGCCCACAAGATGAGTATTCTACAGGATACAGTGTTTTCTCTTCTTAATCCACCATTTTTTCCATAATATATAAAATGGACCTGGTGTATGATTCTCATCACTGCTGCTGCAATCACTTTAGTCTTTGTTGTGGTCTTGCTCCTGCTCCATTTCAAGAAATGCATATAATTACAAATAAAAACACACACACACACACACACACACACACACAATGGGGTGGCTCTAGCTCAGGTGGCAGAGCAGGTCAGCCACTAATCAGAGGGTCAGTGGTTCGATCCCAGGCTGCCTCCTGGCTGCATGCCAAATATCCTTGGGCAAGATACTGATCCCATGTTTGCCTACTGGTGGTGGTCAGAGGGCCCGGTGGCGCCAGTGTCCGGCAGCCTCGCCTCTGTCAGTGCGCCCCAGGGCAGCTGGGGCTACAATGTAGCTTGCCATTGCCAGTGTGTGAATGGGTGAATGACTGAATGTAGTGTAAAGCGCTTTGGGGTCCTTAGGGACTGAGTAAAGAGCTATACAAATGCAGGCCATTTACCAAGTAAAATGAAGTTTAATAAAGTTTTTTTTTTCTTTAACAGTGTTGTTGGGCTGTGTCTTCATTATGATGGGATTCAAACTGAGTATCTTAGAAGAAAATTATAGGTGAATCAAAATATGATTAGAATGACAATAATACTTTATTCATCCCTAAGGAATTTATGTTCACAATTGCTCCAAGACAATAAGAGCAGTAATTGACAAACTAAATTAATAATACAGTATATTATGAGGCTACAAAATCAAACAAAATAGGTCTAATATATATAAATAGTTCAAATTTTTAATACCCCAGGATATTGCACAAATTAAATATATAAGGTTGACATTGAGGTAATGTAAAAGTGTAAAATTTCCCTTTCTGTGTAGAGAAGGTGCAGATAATAAGGATGTATAACTATTGCAGTGTGTACCTTGCTTTAGTTGGAGAAGTAGCGCAGAGATATCCACAGGCAGGAATGATTTCCTGTGTCGTTCAGTTGTGCATTATGGATAATATCAGCCTCTCACTGTGCGTACTCCTGTGACCAGCACGTCATGGAGTGGCTGGCATTGTCCAGCACTGTCCTTGGTTCAGATGCCGGGTAATCCACACATGGGCTAGCACAGGACCACCAGTGTGTCTGAAACTTGCCTTGTGCTGGCCAATGTGTGGGCCACCTCTGGCACCTCTGGGCCACCAAAGGGCCGCTGTGGATCTGCCTGATTACCTGTACTCCTGGGCTGCTATTTTAGCTGAGTGCTCAGAAGACGTCTTTGCTGGATCGTTGAGTTATCCTCGTTAATACAGCTCTGATAATCTCAGTTTTTTGTGTGATTTCTTAGTTTTTTCCAACCGGAGTTCTCCTGTGCATAGACTCCTGGACCTGTCCTTATTCCTGGATCAGTTTCCCTGGCAGTGTCGTGGAGTGCAGTGGGCGAGAGTGCTGAAGACAAATGTGAAAGGAGCGAACGAGCAGAGCGTGTTTGGAGTCTTCCTCTACTATGGAACCGTGGATGCTGAGTGGTGTGTGAGTGGAGCGAGTCTTCCTGAAGACAACGATCATCTCCTGGGTTCCCTGCACCAGAACGTCAACTGCTGAACCTCATCTCTGTACACTGACTCATCACTGCTAATGAGTCCAACCACGGTTGTGTCATCAGTGAACTTGATGATGTGGTTAGAGCTATGTAGGGCGGTGGAGTCATGTGTCAGACGGGTGAACAAAAGAGGGCTAAGAACGCAGCCCTGAGGAGCTCCTGTGCCTGATGGTGCTGGAGATGTTGTCGCTGATTCAGATGGACTGAGGGCTCTCTGGCAGGAAGTCTAATATCCAGTTCTGAAGCGAGGTTTTCAGTCCCAACTTGCTGAGTTTGTCAAACAGTTTTCAGGGGGATATTGCGTTGAATGCTGAGCTAAAGTCTACTAAAGAACATTCTGACATAAGCGTTTTTCTTGTCCAGGTGGGAAATGGACAGGTGGAAAGCAGTGGAAATAGCAACCTCGGTCGACCTGTTTGGCCAGTATGCAAACTGCAGCAGGTCAAGTGAGCAGGGGAGGTTGCTCTAGTCCAGTGGTTCTTAACCTTGTTGGAGGTACCGAACCCCACCAGTTTCATATGCGCATTCACTGAACCCCTCTTTAGTGGAAAATAAAATATGATTTTTTTCAAATTCAAGACATAGATATGTTTTTTTATTGGTACACAAAATGAGCCGTGCATGTCACGGTGGAGGCTCTGCTGAACCCCTGAGACCGACTCACCGAACCCCTAGGGTTCGATCGAACCCAGGTTAAGAACCACTGCTCTAGTCATTTGCGCAGGATACAGAGGATTTCTTTGGCACCGGGATGATTTTTGTTTTTTTATTTTTGTTCATACTTTTATATCTTGTTAGCACCACATATTAAAACCTATATAATTCTCTGTGAGCACTTATTTAATTTATTAGGGCCCAAGCACTGAGAGTGCGAAGGCCCTATTGTATCTGCTCCATTTCTTCTTCTTCTGCTTCTGATTATTATTATTATTATTATTATTATTATTATTATTCTTCTTCAGGCAAAACAAGGGCCTTTTTGAAAAAAAATTTCAAAACATCAGCCCCTGCTCTGTGTTTTATGTATGAGTCTGAAACCTGAGAAGCTTATAGGAGATATCAAGATGTAGAAAAAAGTCTCCTGGAGCAACATCCCAAATCCAACAGGAAGTCAGCAATTTTAAAATTAATGTGTAATTTTGGTGACATTTTCCCCTCTTTTCAGGCACCGTTCTTTGACGAACTCCTCCAAGGGATTTCATCAGATTGACGCGATTTCCTGTTTGTGGAATCTAAAGACCTTTGTGATGTCAAATTGCGAAGCTTTTTACGTTCAGGGAAACTGGGTGTTCATAGCGGCACGTGGAGTTTCAATCACTCGCCAAAAAGCAGTAATCTGCTGTCACTCCAAAACACAATGTCCAATCTCTCCCAAAGGTCGCAGGTATGATGAGACTCAAGCTCGGAAATGTTTGTTATGCCATTTGTTAGTAATGGTTAGCGCGCCACCTGGTGGGACGACTATAATCATGATTGAATGAGATGAAATGTTAGCAGGTGGTTAAATGCATGAATTCCATCAATGTGACATCAGATCGGACATGCTGTTTTTAGGTGTTGGGCGTGGCTCGACGCGATGGGGTGCGACGGCCCTCATAACGCTGCTTGCAACTTTAATTTAATCGTACTTTCTTCAGTTCATTTTGAGTGAAAAATGTTCTTTAGGCTTTGTCAGGGTGCCAGACAGATTATTAGACCATCCATTCGCTTCCACTTATCCTTTCCAGGGTCGCGGGGGGTGCTGGAGCCTATCCCAGCTGTTATAGGGGGAGAGGCGGGGTACACTCTGGACAGGTCGCCAGTCTGTCGCAGGGCTAACACATAGAGACACAGACAACCATTCCCACTCACATTCACTCACAGATTCACACCTATGGGCAATTTAGATTGACCAATTAACCTATCCCCACTAACTGCATGTTTTTGGACTGTGGGAGGAAGCCGGAGTAACCAGAGAGAGAACCCATGCAAACACAGGGAAAACATGCAAACTCTACACAGAAAGACCCCAGCCTGATGGTGGAATTGAACTCAGGACATTCTTGCTGTGCAGCAACAGTGCTAATGTTGCACACTTGGACAAATGACACTTCCAGGCGTGCATGAGTTCAGAATCGTTCTCTTTACTTGCTCATTTGCAACTGCAAATACAAAACACAAGCACTTCAGTTCAGCGTAGCTGCGCTCTGCAGGCTATCTGTGCAGTAGAACACTCACGACCATTTTACATATAACTACTGAACACGTGTTAACAAAGTACTCATTTACTCAGTATTTTCCCACCAATGTTCATATTACAATATTCTGCACACTTGTATGCTCCTCCAACTAGTATTGTTGCGCATGGAGACTACCCTCTCGATCCCCTCATTACATCATTTGCGATGTGACATCCCGTTTAACACCAGTTCGGGTACATCATGTAAATCACAAACTTCGACATTAGCGTTGTGTTCCATTAATGACAGTACCTTACTCTAATACATTTCTCATACGTCAACATCATTCTGTTTATCAACACATAACTTGTGCTCACCTGCAAATACAAAACACAAGCACTTCAGTTCAGCGTAGCTGCGCTCTGCAGGCTATCTGTGCAGTAGAACACTCAGGACCCCAAGGCTGCCCGATTCAGTGCCTGCGTGAGCCCAAAGCTGCCCGATTCAGTGCCTGCGTGAGCACCACCCGTGGGAATCATCATTGATCAGAGTATATTGCCAGTTATCACAGTATGTGTCAGAAATAGTAATACAGAACTGAACGCATAACATAACAATGATAAGAATGCATGAGATTATGGAGGGGGTGCAATATCTATTACAATACTTCCATCTGTGCCCACCCATTACATGAGTCCCACACTAACTACCGTGCCACCGTGATTATTAGTGTCAAACTAAATAGGGACTTAGTCCTAAACGTGTATATACACATACAAATATCAACACACAGAGACATTAACCCTATAACTGCCTTAACAACCAACAGAATATTTTTCAAACAGTTGTTCTTTGCTGAAGAGCTCTGTAATCATTATACAAACTGAATCCATTACAAGGTAACCTACATTTCTTTCACAAAATTACATAAACCACTGAATAGTAGGACTACAAAGACTCTGTATATAATTTTATATATTTTATTTAGTCTTAGCCACAACACAAGCCATTATTTGCCTAAATCGGCTTGACCTAGTCGATCCACTGATGGTCCTGGATTGTTGATTACCTGACAGAGTGACCACAATGAATGCATCTTCAATACAAGGTGTCTGACAAGGTGATGGGTAACACAGGGGCATCACAAGAGACCGTCCTCTCCCCTTTCCTCTTCACTCTCTACACCTCAAACTTCAGCCACTGCACTAAGACCTGACATCTTCAGAAGATGGTTGAATGCATTATTGAGCATGACGAGATGGCGTGCCGGGCTGTGGTGCACTCTTTTGTCACACTGAACGGCAGATGATTCTGCTGTTCAGTGTGACAAAGACCAAAAAATTGACTGAAGACCAGGAAACTTGAGATCCCTGTTTCTACCCGAGGGGTGGAGCACTGTAAATATGGCAGCACAAGAACAAGATCTGAGTACAAGATCCATAGAGGCTGGGATCTATCACAACATGCAAGACCCCAGGTGCAGGCTGTGTAAAGATGCCCCTGAGACAATCCAGCACATAACAGCAGGGTGCAAGATGCTAGCACGCAAGGCATACATGCAACGCCATAACCAAGTGGCCGGTATAGTGTACAGGAACATCTGTGCCGAGTATAACCTGGAAGTCCCGAGGTCAAAATGGGAGATGCCCCCAAGGGTGGTGGAGAATGACCGAGCTAAGATCCTGTGGGACTTCCAGATACAGACGGACAAAATGGTGGTGGCCACCTTCGCATAGTGGTGGTAGACAAACAGAAGAAGACGGCTGTAGTGATCGATGTAGCGGTCCCGAATGACAGCAATATCAGGAAGAAGGAACACGAGAAGCTGGAGAAATACCAAGGGCTCAGAGAAGAGCTCGAAAGGATGTGGAGGGTGAAGGTAACGGTGGTCCCCGTGGTAATCGGAGCACTAGGTGCGGTGACTCCCAAGCTAGGTGAGTGGCTCCAGCAGATCCCGGAAACAACATCGGAGATCTCTGTCCAGAAGAGCGCAGTCCTAGGAACAGCTAAGATACTGCGCAGGACCCTCAAGCTCCCAGGCCTCTGGTAGAGGACCCGAGCTTGAACGATTAACCGCCCACAGGGGCAAGTGAGGAATTTTTACTTATATATATATATATATATATATATATATATATATATATATATATATATATATATATATATATATATATATATATATATATATATGCAAAGGATAGATCGCCCTTACGGGTGGAAGAGGAATTTTATTTATTTATTCTTTGCCAATTTACAAAAGCGATAAATGGTAAAAAGAAGTTCTAGGTTTGAAGTTGAACCTTGTTTTATCATATAACTTATTAATCCAAATGTGGGATACTTCGCACTAAGAACATTCCCAAAGAAGGATATGCAAATGATGTTTGTCATGTGTTTTGAAGGAAGGAAGGTTCAGGGCTGAAGCAATCAGCATCATGGGCTAATCCGGTTAGAATAAGAAAAAGCAGCCATCTAATTCAGAATTATTCTCAGGGTTCTCCTTTTATTCTCAAATAAATAAGGCAAAGAAGGAAGGAAACAAAGACACACATGGACTGCCACAGCTGAAAGAAAACAGGGAAACAGATTTAAGTTACTCATTCCCTTAAACAATACATAAAAATAAAACCCAAATAGAACCTCACCTCAGCTGCCGCCCCGTGTGGAAGTGAAGAAAGAGTGAGCCAAAAGTGAATGCAGTCCTTATATAATGTGTGACATATAATGTGTGACAGGTGATTGCAATCGAGGACAAGCACCACACCCAATCAAAGGTGAGAGAACTAAACAAGGTGCATCTGGTGAAGTGAGTGGGTGTGCTGGGATGTGCCAAAGGGTGGGTCTCTACAACAGCCGCCCCCATATTTTCTAGAGAGAAATATGTTGATATGGTCAGGATCGATCTTCGTCAGGAAGCGGGGGCAGGGGGATCAGACAGGAGACAGGGCGGATATAGGTTTTATCCTGTACTAAGACCTCCACAGTTCTGATGCGGTCATCTGGGCTTTTCAGCAGGCGTGTCACTCTTCCTACAGGCCAAAGGGCACGTGGAAGGTGTGAATCCGTGATCATTACGACAGAGTTCAATGTGAGATCTGGGTTCTCCTTCTGCCATTTGTGTCTTCTTTGGAGGGATGGTAGATAGTCTTTTATGAAGTGCCGCCAGAAGTGATCTGCCAATATTTGTGCATGTCGCCATCGTCGTCGACCTAGGAGGTCAGAATCAGAATAGGATACTAAGGGAAGTGACGAATCATGTCGGCCCATAATGAGAAGGTTTGGGGTTATGGGATCAATATCCGCAATGTCTGAGGATACATAGCCTAGGGGTTTTGAGTTCAGAATGCCTTCAATCTCAATTAGGACTGTTCTTAAGACCTCTTCAGTGACCATCTGTGCACCAATGGTTCTCTTCAGAGCATTCTTCACAGAACGTATCTCCCTCTCCCAGGCTCCACCGAAATGGGGTGCATGCGGGGGATTGAATTTGAAATGGATTCTTTTAGTCATCAGGACCGGCTGTAGAGTCGGAGCAAGGTTGTTAAAAGCTGCCCGTAGTTCCTTATCTCCTCCTTTGAAGTTAGTTCCTTGATCACATATAATTTCCAGGGGTGTTCCTCGTCGAGAAATGAATCGTTGGAGGGCCATGAGGAAGGAGTCTGTATCCATACTGTTTAGGAGGTCAAGATGTATACACCGAGTGGTGAGACATTTGAATATTATTCCCCACCTTTTCTCCGATCTGCGGCCTGTCTTGACCTTGTATGGTCCAAAGCAGTCTATTCCTGTGGAGTAGAAAGGTGGTTTGAATAACCTAAGACGAGCAGCAGGCAAGTCTGACATTTTTGGAATGATGGGCTGTGCTCTCCATTTCTGACATGCGACGCAGCTATACTGATGCCTGCGTACGGCTTCCCTTCCTCTGAGAATCCAGAATTTCCGACGTAGTTCAGCAAAAAGTCTTTCTGAACCAGCATGATGCAGTTTGTCATCATAATTTTGTATGATCAGTTTGGTCACTGGATGAGCAGGATCAAGTACTATTGGGTGAATGACATTCAATTCCAAGTCTGGGCTTTGCCGTAGTCGGCCTCCTACATGGATAAGTCCAGAATTCCTGCACAACACTGGTGACAAACACAATAGACGGCTGTCGGATGAGAGGGGTTTGTCTGACTGTAAACGGGCTAAATCTTCACCGAAACTGTCCAGTTGTGCCTGACGAAGGATTTCTTGTTCTGCTGTTTGATAATCAGCTGCAGAAGGAATGTTACCCTTTTGGTTGGAGAGTGAATGAGCCGTGAAATCCAATAGCTCTTGATACGTTCTGAAGCTGGGTGTGTATGTATGGGAGGGTATACTGACAATACCAAAAAAGTAGGATTTCTTTAACTCAGTCTGATCATCATCAGGATGGAGATCTGTAACTGTGGGCCAGTTATTTGGAGGTTCATGCAGAAACGAGGGACCCTCAGTCCACCTGTTTGGGCTAAGGAACTCTTTCAGGGATTTACCTCTCGTAACATCATCAGCAGGATTTATGGCTGAATTGATGTATCTCCAGTCTTGACTGTTTGTGAGGTTTTGAATTTCTGAGACTCTGGCTCCTACGAATACCTTGAAACGGCAGGAATCTGACTGAAGCCAGTGAAGTACAGTTGTCGAGTCAGACCAAAGGTTGGTAGTCCTGACTGGTAAGGTGAGTTCTGTTTGTATGAGCTCACAGAGGCGTGCGCCTAGTAGGGCTGCGCATAGCTCCAGTCTGGGTATTGTTAAATTCCGTTTAGGAGCAACATGTGAGTGAGCTAACAAGAAACTCAGTTCCACGTGACCTTCAAGATCATCTGATCTCAAATATGCGACAGCACCATATGCTCGCTCCGAAGCATCACAGAAGATATGAATGTCTCGAACTGTGGTAGAAACATCCATTTCCTTAGAAGTATAGCAACGTGGGATGGCAATTTGTGGGAGATAACAAAGTTCTTCTTCCCAGGACTTCCATGCCTCTAAGAGGTCGTGTGGAAGGGAAGGGTCGTCCCAATCTCTCTCTTTTCTCCATAGCTCTTGCACCAAGGTTTTGGCGCGTGTTGTGAATGGGAGTAAGTAGCCTAATGGGTCATACAGACGAGCAAGTACTGCATAGATACGACGCATTGTGGTGGGGTGTGAGGCTAGAGTTCTGTATTTATAGGCAAACAAATCAGTCTCACAATTCCACAATAATCCTAATGTGCGTTCATGTGGGCCAGATGGCTTGTCTTCAGTCAGGTAAAGTTCATTACTTGCCGTTCTTACCTCAGATGGTAGATGGCTAATCACAACAGGATTATTGCTGGCCCACTGGCGAAGGTCGAAGCCTCCTTCTGATAGATGGTTTCTTAATTTGTCTAGGAGTGTTCGAGCTAACTCTGCTGATGGAAAACTCTGCAAGCAGTTATCAACATAGAAACACTGCATTACTGAAGACTGCACATCTTTGTCAGATTGATATTCCTTCACATGTTTCTGCAGTGCATAGATTGCACAACAAGGGCTGCAGGTCGTACCAAAGGGGAGTACCTGCCACTCATACACTGAAGGGGGAGCTGCTTTGTTCATGTCACGCCACAGGAATCGGAGGAGTGGTTTATCAGGAGGCAGAAGACGGACTTGGTGAAACATGCCTTTGATGTCGCCACTTATTGCCACTGAATGTTGCCTAAAACGCAACAAAACACAGAGAAGTGTTGGGCCTAGGATTGGTCCTGGCAATAGGTACTTATTGAGACACTGACCTTGAAATGTGAAAGAGCAGTCAAAGACTATGCGATCTTTATTGTTGTGACTTGTCATATGATGAGGAATATACCAGGTTTCTTTGCTATTGTGCATCTCCTCCGGGCTAAGTTTGACTACATAGCCTGCTTGCTCCAATTTCAAAATCTGATCCTTGTAAGACATGGCTTTGTCAGGATCTTTAGCTAACCGAGCCTCAGTGTTGCGGAGTCTAGACATGACTACAGTTGGAGGGACATTCAAAGGAGGAAAGTTTGCCATCCGAAGAAGAGGAGTGGCGTAGCGATTAACACCATTGATCTCAACCCTTTTTGTGGCCTGTTCAAGGAGTTCCAGTGCCAGTTGATCTTGCTTTGATCGGATCACAGATTTCTCACTGTATTCAGGTAAAGTGTCTAGTTGCCATAGCTTCTCAACATGATAACGCAGTACATCTGCAGATGAACTGAGAGATGTGAACAAACACTGCACATGCTCTGTACTGCTCTGGGGCTGAAAATCTGTGATCGGACCTTGAAGTGTCCATCCTAATTGGGTTTTAACTCCTGCAGGAGACCCATATGGTCCCTGCCTCAATGGAGCAGTAGGCGTGATGAGGTGAGTATGATCTGAGCCTATGAGCAGGAGTGGCGCTGCTTTATTAATAATGGGTAATGGGATACCTTGAAGATGCTTGTATCTCCGTTGGAGAGATGATACAGGGTAGGTGTGGTCTGAAAGTGCTAGGTGACTTGCAGTGAAGGCATTATTAATTGTGTAGGTTTTCTCTGGGTGTGCGATGGGTGAGATTTTGAAACTTACGGAAGAACCATGAATAGTTTCAACTTCTTGACGGACCGTTCTAAGTGATAATCTCTCTGCTTCCCCAGTTAGGTTGAGATGCTGTGCAGCTGATGTTAGAAGAATGGTACGCTGGGAGCCATCGTCAAGTACTGCATATGTTTCAAGGGTTCTTTTGCCATTTCGTAGGAGCACTTTCACAACCTTTAAAAGGACACTAGGACAATCACTAGGTCTATCAAAGTATAGCGTCCTCACTACAGGATGAGTGTCAGTTTTAGATCTCTTATTTACATCACATAGGATCTGTAGATGTAGTCCCATACAGGTGGCACATGCTTTCCTCAGGTCACACTTTGCGGCCTGATGAGTCCTAGCACAACGCCAACACCATTTGTTTGCTTTTATCCAGTTTATTTTCTCATCCTTTGTCTTCTGAATGAACTCGGGACACTTACTAATGTGATGTTCAGGTGAGCAGCAATATGCACATGTAGCCTTAGTTATGATTGGTTGTGCTGCCTGTACAGGATCATCAGATGTATTTGCCCCATGTAATATTGTTGTAAGTGGAGAGGTGTACTTACGGGCAGGTCGTGGCTGGTTGAAGGATGAAACAGGACTGGCCTTCCTTGGTTGACACTTGCATTCCATTTGCAACCAGGATGAGAACAAAGGTATACGTCATTTCTCCCTGTTCCCTGTAAACATGCCGTTTGAAGCGACTGAAATGCTCTGCAGGCAACTTCGCTAACAAGCGATCGACATGGGAGCCACAATCTAGTTCTGCACGTCCTTTTTCTTCCATAGTGCTAAGCAACCCAACTAAAGCCTGTACTCGAAGAGCAAAATTATCAAGGCTCTGACCATCACCTGCTCTGATAGGAGGCAGTTCCAGTATATTCTTTAGCTCTTTCAATGCCAGCTGTCTTGGTTGCCCATAATGCTCATCAAGGGCTTTGATGGCTTGAGTGTATGGGTCAGGAGCGTAGGAAAAGGCAAGAGCTAATCGTTTAGCTTGGTCTACTTTGAGGTGATCAAGAAGGACATGATATTTGAAGTGCTCTGTCTCATGAGGATCAAGAAGGTTTGTAAGGGCCATCCGTAACATCCTGTATTGCATTTCGTCTTCTCTACTAAGGTCTGGAAACGAAGGACCTTCAAGCTTATATACATGTGTTCTCGTGCTAGAGGAGTGACCCGAGCTAGCAGTACCAGGTATCAAAGGTTTCTGTTCATATGAGGCATTGGATGTAGCTGGTCGCTGCTCTAGAGGAGGGCAATATTTGTGGTCAGATATGCGAATGAGAGGTTGAACAGGGTCTTCAGCTAAAGGAACAGCAGGTTGAACACATGAGATCTGGTGGGGATCCTGCCGTGATAAGGCCAGGAAATCAAAGGGAGTCTCATCTTCTGTAGCAAGGACTGGTCTAGGCAAACCAGTGGAAGGGATTGCAGCATCTAGTATTGTTGAATTAGGTAAAGGAGGGCTGGCAGCTGTAACTAAGCCAGACTGACGGCTAATCTGCGGGGGCTGGAAGGGTGATTGACAGGTTGCTGTATCAATCACTGGGAGCTGCTCATGTCGTTGATGTGTTTGAGGACTGGCTCGTAAACTGCATACAGAAGCTTTGATTCCATCAGATGAGACTGTGCGAATGGAAGATCTGGAGCTACGAGAATGGGAAGGAGATGATTGAATCATAAATTGCCTAATCTCCCTCATTGTTGTCAGGAGTTCCCTCATGACCTCATCTTGGTTGGTGGGTAAAGGAGCAGGGGATGTCTCTGGTTGTCTTTCTGACTCTCCATGTGTGTCTTTGTCACTATGCTGACATTCAGTTTGGCTCTCTGTCTCACATGTAGCTCTTCTAGCTCCAGGATACTGAACATCATACTGCTGCAGGTAGGCAGGAGGTCGACTATCACGACTGGATCTTCTCAAACCTTCAGTCAATGGCTGCTTTGAATCCACGACGCTAACACTGCTCCGGCTCGGAGGACCATGTTTTGAAGGAAGGAAGGTTCAGGGCTGAAGCAATCAGCATCACGGGCTCATCCGGTTAGAATAAGAAAAAGCAGCCATCTAATTCAGAATTATTCTCAGGGTTCTCCTTTTATTCTCAAATAAATAAGGCAAAGAAGGAAGGAAACAAAGACACACATGGACTGCCACAGCTGAAAGAAAACAGGGAAACAGATTTAAGTTACTCATTCCCTTAAACAATACATAAAAATAAAACCCAAATAGAACCTCACCTCAGCTGCCGCCCCGTGTGGAAGTGAAGAAAGAGTGAGCCAAAAGTGAATGCAGTCCTTATATAATGTGTGACATATAATGTGTGACAGGTGATTGCAATCGAGGACAAGCACCACACCCAATCAAAGGTGAGAGAACTAAACAAGGTGCATCTGGTGAAGTGAGTGGGTGTGCTGGGATGTGCCAAAGGGTGGGTCTCTACAACATCATGTCAATTACATTAATTACATTTAAAATTCCAAACGAATCATCCTCCATTCCAAGTTCAGATATACGCTATTGGTAAGAAATCACATGATAAAAGCAGATGGCATGATAGGTTTGACAATCTGAAGGCTAAGCTCCCCATAGGTTATGTGCAGAGCTGTTAGTGCTGTCAGTTGAAGTCTGTGGAATTACATAGAGGTAAGTTGCGATAAAATTCACTAACTCCTTCCAACTGTAAGATCCCAATTCCTAATGTCTTTTGTAACATTTACTATACTATACTATAATTTTATACTTTATATAGTATATAGTATATACTATACTATAATTTCAACTATTAAATGTAAATAACTAATGTTTAAAAAACAATTCCGTGTTTTCCATTATTTGTATTTTCGTTTTTCTAGGTTTCCTTTCATAATTCCTCAGTGAACAGTAAAATATTGTCACAGTCAAGAAAGAAGTCAGTAACAAAATGTTTTTTTATTTTATGTTTGTTCATACTTTTATACCTTGTAGCACCACACATTAAGATCTATGTAATTGTCTGTGAGCATTTATTGAATTTATTTTAATCGTACTATCTGCATATCATTTTGATTGAAAAATGTTTTTTAGGCTTTGGCTGCCTGCCAGGCAGATTATTTTTGTCAAATTAAAAAGGAACAAACGCCCTACAATAAATAAGTACACATACAGAAATCAGCGCATAGAGACATCAACTCTTTAAATTCTTTAACAACACTAACATCTTTTTTCAACAGTTCGTCTTGCGGAAGGGCTCTCCAGTGATTAATCCAACTGAATCCATTTTTGGAAATTTGTTTCAAAATAAGTCAAATTTAAATCAATTATTCATCCATCCAAATCTCCAATTTTTCCAGTCCTTAAATATGATTCCCTAATTCTTCACAGTCTTGTATCCAAAGCAATAACTGTTCCAAGAATTAAATACATAACACTAAAATTTTAAACAACATATTTCCCCAGTAAAACTATTTTTTTTAATTATTTTGTAATTATATCATGAATTTATAAGTATACATACATACATACTAGTATACATATCATGATGTGAATACATATCATACTATTTCTGCTACTTCATAGTATTTCTGCAAACTCATAGTATTTGTGCCAAAGCATAGTATTTCTGCTATGTTACATTACTATGCTTTGACACAAATACTATGATTTGGCAGAAATACTATAGAATAGCAGAAAAACTAAGATTTAGCACAAATACTAGAATATAGCAGAAATACTCTGTTTGGTCACAAACAGTATGCTTTGGCACAAATACCATAATTGCGTACAATTCCTATAATATAGCAGAAATACTATGATTTTGCAGAAATACTGTTTTAGCGGAAATACTAATTTTAGAAACATAATACCTGATCAAAACTTTAAAAACACTTACTAAAGACTTTCAAATTATTTTAATCCCCCTATTAAAAGTGGTAGACTTTTAATTATGTCAAGGTTTTCTTTTAATTCCTTTAATATTTGGTCAAGTACTGAAAAGTGTACACCTCAATTTGAAGATTTGCGGACAAAAAATTATAAATAATTCAACAAATAATTCACCTGTTCTGATGTGTATTCTTCTCTACAGGAAAAATGCCACGTCAGATGACAGAATGCCCAATATGCTTGATTCCATATGTTGCAGTTGGGCAGCATTTAAAAAAATACCACCATGTTGTAAACAAAGAAGAATTACATTTACTGCTAAATTACTGCTCTACAGTGTAAGTCACTGTCATACAGTATATGAAAAAACATTGCAACAATTTAAAGTGGTAGTTGTAGTTACATTTGTCAAACTGGATGTGATATGCAGTTACAGGGGCAGGCTGGACTGTCCAGTATGTAAAGCTAAAAACCGTATAAGACTGGACAAGCACTTGGAAAATGTCCACTGTGAGATTGAGGTTAGTGTTTTGTATAGCTTACATTTTGTTGTTAAATTAGAATGCATTCTTATGTGACATGTTTCACTAACTTTCTCAAACATTGCTGTTCTATTGTTTATACCCTTTCAGAAATCAGATCACAAGAAAGTAATAAGGACAGCGAAACGATTGGCTAATCTGAAAGCCCTCAAAGCTCTCAGACGTTCAAATCCACAGCCTCCAATGGTGACCTCACTGGACATAGAGCAGCTGACTGAAAGCAGTGATCAAGAGGAGCAAAGTGATAGCAGTGATACCCGTGAAGAATCTGCAGAGATTAGAGAAGACAGCTCAGTCCATTCCCCTGTCAATCAGTCAGATGATGCTCAAGTCCAACATCAGAATTGCAAAAAGTGCAAAGAACTGGATTTGTTACTTCAACTCCTGAAAAGGAATCTGAAAAGTCTGAAATCCACTAAGGATAAACTTGGCTTCAAACCTCTCAGCCCCCCAAAGCGCCAGAAATTTGAAAGAAGTAAACGTGACCCAACAGCCCGGCTTCCTAAATTTGGTATGAATTCTTTGGCAATAATATTGTTTCTTGTGTAGTGTAATGTGAATTTTTAGAACTGGTTGTTCTATTTTGGAACTCACATCCCGCTAATTAAACAGATACTACTAATTAGCAATATCTTCCAAATATCATTGTCAACCACTTGAATAAGAAGTATGTTTTCTGTACTTCATCAGTTTGTCATGACACTTCTAATTGCTATGTTGTTACTACACTTTATTTTAAACAGAGAAAGTCCTGAATGCTTGGTTTCAACACATTTGTGGAACAAGTAAAAAGGACGTCGAAAACGCCAAACAACGGGTCCAATATGTCCGTGCCTGGGCATATTTCATGTCTCACAATCAAGTCCCTGCAATGATGTTTGCATTTATGGACAACAGAGAAAGACTGACTGAGTACATTTTTACAAATTTCTGTGATATATTAGTCCAGTAATCTCAATAATACTAAAGTGATTACTGATTTGTGTTTGTTTGTGGGGCTTTTTTAGATGGACAACTTATCTGAATAAACATGCCGTGACAACCAAAAGGATTCGGATTGGAAATGTGAGGGCGTTCTTGAAATTTCTAATTGATGCACAACTGCCAGAGGTCAGAGCCTCCCGTAAGGCTTTAAAGGGGACTTTATTTGCTCTTCAGTCGGAAATGAAGAAGAGCAAAAGGGAGTTACAAACCCACAGGCAAGCCATCCGGATCAAAAAATCACGTAAGATCCAACTTTACTACTTAGTTGTTACCTAGCATGTGCAATAAATAAATCATTTATAGATGTCATGATATCATGACTGTGATGTAGTGAGGAACAAGGACTCAAAATGTTGTAATGTAAGGTATAATTGTATATAAGTAGGTCTTTTGTGCATTGTATATGTACAGTGGTATGCAAAAGTTTGTGCACCCCTGTTGTTTTTCAGGATGTTTCTTTATAAATCATTGGTTGCTTGAATTAGCAATTTCAATTCAATATATCATAAAAATCTGTATTAGGTCTGAAATACAACCTGTTTTATATTTACATCATTGCGTGCAGCATGAATGAGCATGACTGGAGCTGCAGGAACATAAAAACATTCTGTGTCTTTTAGAAATGCTTGTAGATCCTGTCCACATCACTGATTTTCTCAAGAAGGCCACCACACACATCCCTGAAGCACTTGGTAAGTGTGTAGTTCATTTCTCCATAAGGACAACTCTAATAGCCCCAATAATATCTCTGTTAATGAGAAATTATATAATATTTACTTACCAGCTGTAATCTGTATGTATATATAGTTCAGAATCTCAGATTTACAGAAATATATGACAGAACTTTTTGCTTTCAATTATAACAGACTGCTCATTTATAATCACTTGTTGGACTTTTTGATTTTTCTTCAAATATATAATACATATACAAACAGTAGCATTTGTGATGTTTATATAGGATTATATTAGGGGGAGTATATAGCAATATAAGGGATATGCTCCCCTATCCCTTGTGTCTTACTGTGCAACCTCTATGTTACTCAATAGTCGAGCTTGAGAAAAATCCCACACCTGAGAACCTAGACTGGTTCTATGGTCTTCTGGCTGGATTTGTCATCTGCACAACTGGGCACAGAAGAGGCGTCATATCAAATATGACAGTTGAGGAAGTTGGCACTGCTGAAGCGGATGGTGATGGCCGGCGGATAATCAGAGTAAAATCATTAAGCAATTATTTCTCTCCCTGATTAAAGATATTTTCTTACCAGCGACATCAATGACTCTGTGCAATGTAATTTAGTTGCTGATTCTTTTACAGGTAAAAGAGCACAAGACCAAAGAAACATTTGGCCATGCACTTGTTCCCCTAACGAAAGACGAATACATATGGTTTCACCGCTTTGTGAACCACCGCCACAGATACCTTGGTGTATCATCACAATTGATTTTTGCCAACACCAATGGAGGGCCTTATGCTAAGATGCTGACATCATTTCAAGATGCATGGAGGAAGTTTGGTATCCCAGGAAAACCAACGTTCTCTATGATTAGGAGCAGCATCAGCACTTTTGTGAGTAGTTTCCACTTTATGGTGATTCAGTGTTTTTACCTTCCTATCCTTTTAGAGGGATGATATAAGACAGTCACCCTTCCTGGTTCTTCTCCCAGTGTTTTAATGTTGAAAGGACATTTCTTTTTCTTTATATTGTCTTCTGTTGTACTTCTTTTTGTGGTTCTGTCCTTAGCTCTGTAAATCTCCTTGAAAATGTCAAATGTTAGTGCAATTAATAACATTATTTAATGTTTACATTTGTAGAGTGGGAGATTCTTGGGAACCCAAAGCAAGGTACAAGTCCACCGGATGATGTGCCATTCTGATGCAACTGCAGCGAGACCTTATGAGGCAGATTTAAACTTTGACGAAGCCTTCAAGTGCCGCAACAATGCTGCAAAGGCACTTGCTGTGAACAATAGAACCAGAGACTCTGAGGAATCTACAACCTCAGAAGACAATGAAGATGTGTTGCAGAGAAGATATGCTGGACCAAAGAAAAGAAAGACTAGTCAAAATGCCAGAAGAGGAGAAATTGTGAAAAAGAAGACCAAACAGCACGCAATCACCATTGACACAGACAGCAGCAAAGATGAAAGTAACAATGAAGTCAGGAAAGTCATTGATCTGACAGCAGGAAACACATCTGGAAAACACCGACATAAACAGAGTGGCAGGGGAAGAGCAAAAGTGACTACAGAGAGTAGTGAAAGTGAAGATTATGCTGATAACTGTGAACACATTGACCTTACAGCAGCAGGTACATTGGGATCCACCAAAGTTAAAGATAATGCTAAAGAAAAGGGATAAGCCACAAAGGACACAGGACATTTCTATAGTCATACTCAGTTTCTTAAAAAAAAGTCTAAATGTTGGGAATATCCTAAAATTATCTTAGAAAGAATTGCAATCCAAACACAAATACAAAAAGTTGTTAGACCAAACGGCACAACTGAGGGTGTGAACCAAACACAGACAGAGACAATAGATGAAGACAATGAAGCCTTGAGGCCAGAAAGTTTGTGTGAAAATGAAAACAGTATGCAAACAGTGACTACAGATAACGAAGAAGACAAAGCTGAAGATGAAAATGGTCCCTTGTTGAAAACAACAGACATAGACCAAGAAGTTTCCAGTGGACTAGTGAGAAAAACTACAGAAAAAATAAAAGGAATGAGCACAGAGGACATAGGCAGAGATAAACATGGACCACAGAAAAAGACAACAACTGAGGAAAAATGCAATTTGAGATCAGAAGGAACAACAGAGGAAGGAATGAGAACACAGACAGAGACTATAGAAAAAGAGAAAGGATTGAGCACAATTGACATAGCTGAAGATAAAAATGGGCAACACACAATAACTACAGATAAAGACAAAGCACTCCGCACAGAGGACACAGACATAAAGGAACAGGGACCACAGATGGAGACCGCGGTCAAAGAAAAAAATGATTTGAGAGAAGAAGGAACAACTGAAAACAAAGACACAGTTAGAGTAAAAGAAGATGGCCCTGGGACTAGCTATGAGTCTCCAGTGGCACACCCAAAAAAGAGGAAAAGGTCTCTAATGAAGAAAAGCTCTTTGGCGAAGTGTGATGAAAGCAGAGAAACAAGGCAAAAGAGCAACAAGCAAGAAAGAAAAAGACCAAAGAGCCTGACTGCAAAACAGCTGTTAAGTCCAAAGATGCTCAGAAGTCACAAGACTAAAGAGGCACCTAAAGATACCAGCAAAAGACAAAAAGCCATACAAAGAGTCAGAGGAAAAGATAAGAAAAACATTTTTGGTTGTTGTTGATTTTACTCTGATCTTCTGACAGTTTGTCTTTCTACATTTTGAAAACTTTGTTATCATGTGAGGTTTTGGTTACTGATTTTACACAGTTGCTCTGAGGGTTTTTTTTTCTAGATTTTACTCACTTTTGCATGTGAGAGTCTTCTTTTTTGTTAAGGTAAGTTATTGTTTTTATTTCTTACTTTTAAAATAAAACTTGTTAAAAACGGACAAATGCTGATATATATAAGTTGTTGAAAACAAATGCCAAATGCAATAATAAAAATCTTTCAGTTATATTTGAAAATCATGTGTCTTTGTTCAACAATCATTAGTCATGGATTTCATTTCTAAGCTGTAATTCCAAATAACTCATATTATTCAGGCAGGGTTGCTAAAGGATGAAGTCCTCACAAATTATATCTGATTCCAAGTAACAATATCCTATAATACATAGCAGAATCAGTCATCTGATTTGGTAAAAGTCAGTGATGTTAATGGTGATGTCAGCAGATTATGTACAAATTATGTTTTTTCTTTCACAATGTGGATTTCCAAATGAGTCACATTTCACACTAATGTGGTTCCTAAAGGATAATATGCAAATTAGTAGATTGAATTAGACAGTTACTTTAATGACACATGCAATTCCTCACAAATCATCCTCAATTAAAATTGTCTTATAACAGACAGCATAAATTGATCATCTGATTTACTGGTAGATAGTGATGTCAGAGTGATGTCAGCTGAAGTCTGGAGAAGAACAATTTGTTAAGTGGTGAGTCCAGTCAGCATTGTATTGATCCTAATTACTATTGATTCTTCTTCTTCTTTTCATCCCAATCACTAGCGCTTCCAATATTCCCATACAATCAACAATTCTTCCAATTTTTCCACCCTAATCTTTAGATCTTCCACTTATTCAAGATGCATTGTCTGAAATTCAGGAGCAGGACCATGCCTCCAAACATACCCCTTCTGGGTCTTATCTATATGACCCCCCACTTGTACAAGCTGTTCGTTCTTGTTTTCGTGCCCCACCTTCCTGTTTGCTTTTTTCAATTCTTTCAATTCTTCATGTCTCATTAGTACATTTGAATCTACCATGCTGGGGAGCTGCCTCCAGTCCCCTTCGAGGTCATTCCCAAAAAGCAGCTCAATTCATGTCCAAAACATTCAGCGTAATTTACATACTGTGAAACGCTTGGCAGTTGCACTTTCTCCTTCTCCCTCTCCCTTATTGTACCTGCTTGGCTTCTCATGTCTTTTGTATGGTCTTGCTCATTCTCTAACCCTAAGAGAGTCTCCCAGACTTGTTCTCTATAAACCTAAAGAAGAATTATGGATTTGATCAACTGATCCCTTAACGAAACTGACAACTCCTGGGCTTGGGAGAGCCGATTGTTCTGCAGAGACATTTGCTGCTGGATACTCGATGGTCTATTGCATTGGGTGTCTGGTGACACTCTTGATGGAGGACATTGAACGACATCTACCAATTCAGAACCATGATAACAGAGTTCTGGCTGATTGGAGCTGGCTCGGACCTGGGCTATAGAAGAACAAGAAGCGGCTACAGCTGTTCAAAATCCCACAAGGCTGGCCGACAAGATAGACGATGGGCAGGGCTGTGAGTACTCAGACTGTGTTTTTTTTAAACGCAATATGGATAAGATCTTGGAGAAGCTCATGGCTCTGCCATATGGATAACATCCTGAAGAAGAACAATGGGAATTTAGAGACCTGATGACCAGTGACGGACATTAGACCTACTGTAAAATTGGAAGCAGTTTGTATATTAGTACTAATCTTAATGCTCACAGGGGTCAATTGGTTAACTTTCTTGATTATTAATTTTAAATTCTGACAATAGGTTGTGTGAATAAGCAGAGCAATTTGCAATTTTTTTGGGATTAACAATGTATCTGATTCTGATCATTAATATAAAATACTACAACAACTAATAATAGCAACTCGGAAAAAAAGCCGTTGTTTATGTGAACATTCGTACAGCACTTTAATCAATACTACAGAGTCAAAGTTTATTGATTTCTTTTACGAGGTATAATTTCAAATAAAAATATTTCTAATGGTAGCTGCGCAAATCCTGTTAATTAAGTTGTATTAGTTACACATAAAATTTCTAATGGGTATTTCTACTTTCCAAGGTCCAGTACCCAATAAAACACAGCAGAATTCAGTTCTCTGATTGGCTAAAGATTGTTTTGAGTATAACAGCAAACTTTGGGGGAGTGGCAGTGCTAGGCCCCTTGCTAGCCCGCTTGTGGGTCTGCAGTGCCCACTATCCTGGGTTTTGGCACCACTGTAACAAACCACTGCAGGCCCAGTGACATTTTCAAGCTTTTCATCATGGTTTATTCCACATCTCCGCAACATCCCTTGATACAGGACCCGGTACAGCTTTTAAGGTTGTGAGGCTAGATCGTAGATGCAGATCATAGAGGTGCGTCCATCTCACCTGCAGTGGTACTGCAAGCCACGACCACATCAGATTTTAATTCAATTCAATTCAATTCAATTCAGTTTTATTTATATAGCGCCAAATCACAACAAAAGTCGCCTCAAGGCGCTTCATAGATACGGAGAAAAACCCAACAATCATATGACCCCCTATGAGCAAGCACTTTGGCAACAGTGGGAAGGAAAAACTCCCTTTTAACAGGAAGAAACCTCCGGCAGAACCAGGCTCAGGGAGGGGCGGGGCCATCTGCTGTGATCGGTTGGGGTGAGAGAAGGAAGACAGGATAAAGACATGCTGTGGAAGAGAGACAGAGGTTAATAACAGATATGATTCAATGCAGAGAGGTCTATTAACACATAGTGAGTGAGAAAGGTGACTGGAAAGGAAAAACTCAATGCATCATGGGAATCCCCCGGCAGCCTACGTCTATTGCAGCATAACTAAGGGAGGATTCAGGGTCACCTGGTCCAGCCCTAACTATATGCTTTAGCAAAAAGGAAAGTTTGAAGCCTAATCTTAAAAGTAGAGATAGTGTCTGTCTCCTGAATCCAAACTGGAAGCTGGTTCCACAGAAGAGGGGCCTGAAAACTGAAGGCTCTGCCTCCCATTCTACTTTTAAATACTCTAGGAACAACAAGTAGGCCTGCAGAGCGAGAGCGAAGTGCTCTAATAGAGTGATATGGTACTACAAGGTCATTAAGATAAGATGGGGCCTGATTATTTAAGACCTTGTATGTGAGGAGCAGGATTTTGAATTCAATTAACCATACATTTGGACAGCACTTTATTATTTTTTTTCATTTAACCCATTTTCTATCCATGACTGGTTCGGAATCACCAATAAGCCTAACACGAAACTTTTCTGTACTGTTGGAGGAAACCCAAGTATCCACAGAGACAAAATTCACTCAAAAGCAAGTGAGCAAGTCAAAAAGACACTTAGATCCACTGGATAATGATAACGGAAAACGTGTGGGATCAATTTATTGATTTCACATTTCCTTTTTTTCGATCACTGTTAATGTGGTTCATTCCACATAGCTTGTCCTAATCTCCACATCACACTGATCAGATAGAGATGTCTATCCCTTTGATTTATATCTGACATCACAGCATCCATTCTTTTCCTGTCATGCTTTCCTGCATTGCAAAATAACTTTATATGTCCAAAAGTCAGATAAGAAATTAGTCAGACTATAGGTTGTAATCTACAAATTATATTAAATTGTGTTACATTCCTAAAATTCTTATTTTCTAACTTAGATGTAATTGTGTACTGCTGCCAATGAGTTCATAAACACGTCTGTTTGAAGCTATTTTATTGGAGTATCTACCAGCAAGCATTTCGAGATTCAAAGATCATTTTAACTAGGTGTGAATTCAAAAGAGTTAATTGTTGCACTAACCAAATTCCTAAAAGCTGTTAATATATTAATTTAATTTAATTTAATTTAATTTAATTTAATTTAATTTAATTTAATTATAGAAAAGATTCCAAACAAGTCGTCTTCCATTCCAAGTACTGGTACCATCAACTATGTTGGTAAATTAGATCGTGTGATTGGCTGAAGGATCTGACTCATCATGAACTTTGGGGGGAGGAGCAATAACGTCAGACTGTGATGAGAGTACAGCAGACTGGCAAAGATTTGTTTCAAGGTAAGTGCAATCCTAACCACTAATTCTTTCCTTTTGTTATGATCCTAATCCTTAGTCCTTCCAATGATACAATACAAATAGCTAAACTTCCATAATTTTCATCCCTGTCCCTGGACATTCCAGTTATGTAATATACATCACTAATGCTTCCAACATTGTGCTGATGTCCTCTGTATGCAGTGTGTCTTTGGAAACATGCCACGCTATGTGCACCAAACATCTGAACTGCATTTAATGTTTTTGTTTATATTTTATGTATTTTTAAAAATAATTTCTCTTTCAACACAGTATTGCAAGACCTTAGTCAAGTTGGCTCCTCACAAGAAGAGGAAAATGGATAGAAGAGGGAAGACTCCTATTCCTCAGAACCCTGTGAAAAGCAATAAACCACAACTGGTGGAAAAAGATGACCTGCAGCCACAGGATGAAACTAGGAAGTTGGAGATTTCTGAAGCTGTTAAAGAGCCTCAGTCCAGCAATGATGGTGTGCCAGTGAATGTAAGTTAACAGAGTAACACAGCCAACAAGAAATGAAATATCAGATGAAATGAGTTACTGCAACAAATACTAAGAATCTCCTCTCTTCATTTGTCTTTGCAGGCAGACGGTGTTGCTGATGGGAAAGGAAAATGACTGCCAATAAAGACACACAAACATAGCTACACACACACAAAAGCATGCATGCACCTGCACACATATGTTCATATACAACAATGTTCAGATAAAGTTCAATAAAGTTCTTGTTGTTCAACTGCAAAATCCTGTGTTTTCTTTCTCACACTGATGGAGGATGGGAAAAGTCCACAGTCATGGTATTCAAAAAGAATATAATGCAAAGATTTGCAGCTGAATCACAACATGAGGAGCAGCATTGTAATGTAATCCTTCTTATATAATACTGTTATATACCTACTTACTACTTGAAGCACTATAGATTAAAAGTCCCATTTTAACTGTAGATTAAAACAACACTTAAAAAAACAAGTTTAATAATTTGTTTGAAAAGGTGTAATTCCAGATTAAAGTTACAGTACACTAATAAGATTCACAAAACAGATTCACTGAATGTTATTTATTATAATTACAGAAAAGACTCCAAGCGAATCATCTTCAATTCCAAGTACTAGTACCTGGTAATATAGGCAGAATTAATAATGTGATTGGCTGAAAGGTCTTTATAGTCATGAGTTTGGGTGGGAGGGGCAGTGATGTCAGAGTGTGGTAAGAATACAGCAGACTGGAAGAGATTTGCTTCAAGGTAAGTTCAATCAAAATCACTAATGCTTTAATTTTTATGATATTAATCTCTAGTTCTTCAAGTTTTTAGAATACAAATCAATAATTCTTCCAGATTTTCCATTCTAATATTTAGATCTTCCACTTATAGAATAAAAATCACTAATTCTTCCAAGATAGTAATGGTTATTTCCTCTGTATGTGTCTTATCTTTGGAAACTCGGCTTCATCACATGCAGAAGAAGGAAGAACAATGTCAGGTATGTACAAGTGTTAGTTCTACATATGTTTGATTCCTGAGATTCAGTGGTCCCACATGGTATTCCTAAGATTTTTATTTGTCCTTCATGCAGTGGAAATACAGCTGCAAAATGCTGACAATGAAGCACGCATTGGTCTGAGCCTACAAGATGACAATCTTACAGGAGAACATTACAGGCAAGAGCAGTTTGTCTTTGTTACACAGAGATACTTACCACAATAAAAGAATACATCCACTAACATTCTATCCTCATAAATGTTTTAGATGTACATGTGGGCAATTATTGGATCCATTGACCTGGTGGATACTACTTGCAGTTGCAGCTGCAACCATTTTATTCTATATGGTGGTCTTTCTCCTGCTCCATTCCAACAAATACATCTAAGTAAATAAATGCAGATTAAAAGGAAGTTCAATAAAGTTTATTTCTTTACAAATATCAAAATTGTGTCTTCATTCTCACACTGGGTTAATGCGGGATGTCAAAGGTTGTCTAACATCAAGATTTATGGTGGTTCAAAATGCAGACAAGAAAAGAAAACTACAGGTGAATCCAAATGTGATGCTCATTGTTGTTCCCAAGACTAAGCAAAAAATGCAATGTAATATATTTGTACTAATCTTTAGCTGTTAGACTACTAAATGCTGACAGGGGTCGTTTGGATTCATATTTATGATCATTAATTTTTATAGGTTGTGTGAATGAGCAGACAAAAATGGCCCTTTTTGGGATTAATAAAGTTATGTGAGATTAGTTAAAAAGAAAAAAATGGGCATTTGTGCAACATTTTATTTAATATTACAGAGTCAAAGTTTATTGATTTCTTTTACAAGGTATAATTTCAAATAAAATGATTCGTAATGGTAGCTGTGCAAATCTTGTTATTAAGTTAGTTGTATTAGTTACACATAAAATTCCTAATGGGTATTCCTATTTATTTGAAGGTTCTCCAATCAGAGTTAGTGGATCAAGCTGGAACCAGGGAGGTTGTTGCAGCTCTTCAAGGGTCTCAGTTTCAGAGCAATGACGTTCCATCCACTGTAAATTCATGGAGCACAGGAATACAACAAATCATTAATAAAAAATAAAAAAAAGATTGCAAAAGACACTTAGAATCGCCACCATAAATTTGTCTTTGCAGCCAAGGAGTTCTAATTATGGGAAAGAAAAATAAATGCTAGACAAGACATACAAATATGACCACCACACACGCACACACACACACAAACAGTTAAGAGGTCAAGATTAGTCAGAAATATATATCTAATTGGTTGGTGATTGATTATTTATTGTCAGATGTGAACTCAATTCAATTCAGTTTTGCTTAGTGCCATATAGTGCCAAATTCCACCAACAGTTTCTTCGAGCTGCTTGGAAAGGTAACGACCCTTACAATAATATCAAGAAAACAGAAAAAAAATGACTATGGCCCTTGTGAGCAAAAGCTATGGTGACAGTGGCAACGAAAACCTTCCTTTTAACAGGAAGAAACCTCCAGCACTACCAGGCTCACAGAGGGGCTGCCATGTGCTGTGACCGGCTGGGATTCTGTCTGCATATCAATTCAATTCAATAAAACTTTATTGATCCCAAAGGTTGACCCCGAAGGAAATTGGTTTAAGGGTGCCGACCTTTTGCCAGCGCCAGCTTACCCTTCCAACCATACATACAGTGGGGCAAAAAAGTATTTAGTCAGCCACCGATTGTGCAAGTTCCCCCACTTAAAATGATGACAGAGGTCAGTAATTTGCACCAGAGGTACACTTCAACTGTGAGAGACAGAATGTGAAAAAAAAATCCATGAATTCACATGGTAGGATTGGTAAAGAATTTATTCGTAAATTAGGGTGGAAAATAAGTATTTGGTCACCTCAAACAAGGAAAATCTCTGGCTCTCACAGACCTGTAACGTCTTCTGTAAGAAGCTTTTCTGTCCCCCACTCGTTACCTGTATGAATGGCACCTGTTTGAACTCATCATCTGTATAAAAGACACCTGTCCACAGCCTCAAACAGTCAGACTCCAAACTCCGCCATGGCCAAGACCAAAGAGCTTTCGAAGGACACCAGGAAAAGTATTGTAGACCTGCACCAGACTGGGAAGAGTGAATCTACAATAGGCAAGCAGCTTGGTGTGAAAAAATCAACTGTGGGAGCAATCATCAGAAAATGGAAGACATACAAGACCACTGATAATCTCCCTCGATCTGGGGCTCCACGCAAGATCTCATCCCGTGGGGTCAAAATGATCATGAGAACGGTGAGCAAAGATCCCAGAACCACACGGGGGGACCTGGTGAATGACCTGCAGAGAGCTGGGATCAAAGTAACAAAGGTCACCATCAGTGACACACTACAACGGCAGGGAATCAAATCCCGCAGTGCCAGACGTGTTCCGCTGCTGAAGCCAGTGCATGTCCAGGCCCGTCTGAAGTTTGCCAGAGAGCACATGGATGATACAGCAGAGGATTGGGAGAATGTCATGTGGTCAGATGAAACCAAAGTAGAACTTTTTGGTATAAACTCAACTCGTCGTGTTTGGAGGACGAAGAATACTGAGTTGCATCCCAAGAACACCATACCTACTGTGAAGCATGGGGGTGGAAACATCATGCTATGGGGCTGTTTTTCTGCCAAGGGGACAGGACGACTGATCCGTGTTAAGGACAGAATGAATGGGGCCATGTATCGTGAGATTTTGAGCCAAAACCTCCTTCCATCAGTGAGAACTTTGAAGATGAAACGAGGCTGGGTCTTCCAACATGACAATGATCCAAAACACACCGCCCGGGCAACAAAGGAGTGGCTCCATAAGACGCATTTGAAAGTCCTGGAGTGGCCTAGCCAGTCTCCAGACCTCAACCCCATAGAAAATCTGTGGTGGGAGTTGAAAGTCCGTGTTGCTCGGCAACAGCCCCAAAACATCACTGCTCTCGAGAAAATCTGCATGGAGGAATGGGCCAAAATACCAGCTACTGTGTGTGCAAACCTGGTAAAGACCTATAGTAAACGTTTGACCTCTGTTATTGCCAACAAAGGTTATGTTACAAAGTATTGAGTTGTATTTTTGTTATTGACCAAATACTTATTTTCCACCCTGATTTACGAATAAATTCTTTACAAATCCTACCATGTGGATTCATGGATTTTTTTTTCACATTCTGTCTCTCACAGTTGAAGTGTACCTCTGGTGCAAATTACTGACCTCTGTCATCATTTTAGGTGGGGGAACTTGCACAATCGGTGGCTGACTAAATACTTTTTTGCCCCACTGTACATTACACAAACATCACATGGGTAAGACAGGTCCGAGAGGTATAATAATGGAAAATCCACAACACGAGGAAAGACGAGGAGAAAAAAGAACTCCCCCAAGACTGAGCTCACACAGGGAGATCAGTTTGAGAACAGAAAGAAACACATAAGCACATAGCACATGAATCATCACATCTCACAACATAGAAGACATAAGCTTCGAAGGCGTTTGGAGGGTGTGGGGGGTGGGGCTGGGGGGGTGAGTGTAGGTCTGTGTCAGTGTGCGTGTGAGTGTGTGAGTGTCCTGCTGAGAGAAAGTGTCCCTTCACTTTGTTAGGTAAAAGTCAACAATCTTCGGTCGACGCGCGTGGTCTTGAATGAGGAGAGAGATACAATAAATGGTCTTGTTATCAAAGGAGAATTGTTATTCCCGTCAGCTTTTGCCTCAAGCATCCAGTCGGTGCCAAGGGGGCCGCATGAGGTGAAGATGGTAGTTGTTTTGGTTAGTGCGAACAAACTGCTTCCAATTTACAGTAGGTCTAATGTCCGTCACTGGTGACCAGGTCTCTAAATTCCTGTTGTTCTTCCCCAAGATCTTATCCATATCGTGTTAAAAAAAACCACAGTCTGAGTAGTCAAAGGAGCTTGCAAAGAAAAGCGTCTGGACTTCTTTAAGTTGCTTGAAGACGTTCTAAGGTCAAATGGTGGAGAGTCCCAGATATAAACCCAGTGGGAGTAACCCCCCACAGAGGGACAAAAGGACCCCCTGATGATCCTCTAATCGCCTGAGCCAAGGTGTGAAACTGGGTGTGGGTCCCAATCAGCCAGAGTTTCGGGTGAGTTCATTGTGAAACCTGCCCCCACCTTATCATGCGAATTCCTGAGATCAGATGGCCCAGGATGTGAGTGGGCGTTAAGGCGTCTGGGAAGGGGTCTCACAACTGGATTATAGATGGCAGAGAGTTGGTGTCGTAAGCCCCCGCCTCTGTTCAAAGATGGTCGCTCACAGTGGACATAGATGGCTTCTTTCACTCCTCTTTCAAACCATCTGTCCTCTCTGTCCAAAATGTGAACATTGGCATCCTTGAAAGAGTGTCCTTTATCCTTAAGATGCAGATGGACTGCTGAGTCTTGTCCTGTGGAGGTGGCTCTTCAGTGTTGTGCCATGCGCTTGTGAAGTGGCTGTTTGGTCTCTCCAATGTAGAGGTCTGGGCATTCCTCGCTGCACTGTACAGCATACACCACATTGTTAAGTCTGTGTTTTGGCGTTTTGTCTTTCAGGTGAACCAGTTTTTGTCTGAGCGTGTTGCTGGGTCTGAAATGCACCGGGATGTCATGCTTGGAGAAAACTCTCCTGAGTTTTTCTGATACACCGGCTACATAGGGGATGACAATGTTGTTGCGTCTGTCTTTCTTATCCTCCCTCGCTGGTGTCTGATCTTCTTTTCTGTGCCTCTGTGCTGACTTTAAGAACGCCCATTTAGGATAGCCGCACGTTTTGAGTGCTTCCTTTACATGTGTGTGTTCCTTCTTTTTTCCTTCAGGCTTAGAGGGAACATGTTCTGCCCGGTGGTGTAGGGTCCTAATTACTCCAAGTTTGTGTTCCAGAGGGTGATGGGAGTCAAAGAGGAGGTACTGGTCCGTGTGTGTAGGCTTCCGGTAAACTTCGATGTTGAGGTTGCCGTTCTCTTCAATGTGCACAGCGCAGTCCAGGAAAGGCAAACAGTTGTCCTTTGTGTCTTCCCTGGTGAACTTGATGTTTTTATCCACAGCGTTAATGTGCGCAGTGAAGGATACCACTTCTTGTGTCTTGATTTTGACCCAGGTGTCGTCTACATATCTGTACCAGTGGCTGGGTACTCTTCCTTTGAAAGAGCCAAGAGCCTTCCTTTCCACCTCCTCCATGTAAAGGTTGGCTACAATAGGTGACATGGGGGAGCCCATGGCACAGTCATGTTTTTGTCTGTAAAAGCCTTCGTTGTATTTGAAATATGTAGTGGTGAGGCAGAGGTCTAACAGTGTGCAAATCTGATCGGGTTTTGAAGTTGGTCCTCCAAGGAGCTGTCTTCTTGTTGTCGTTTTCTGACAGTCTCCACGGCCTCCGTGGTGGGTATGCAAGTGAAGAGAGAGACTACATCAAAGGACACCATGGTTTCATCTGGATCCAGGGTAATTTTCTGGACCTTGTCAGTGAAGTCGGTGGAGTTCTTGATGTGGTGTGGGGTGTTCCCCACGAGAGGAGCAAGGATGGTAGCAAGGTGTTTAGCAATGTTATAAGTGGCTGAGTTTATGCTACTGACTATGGGTCTGAGTGGGACAGCTTCCTTGTGGATTTTAGGAAGTCCGTAGATGCAGGGTATGGCATCCCCTGGGTAAAGGCGGTGATATGTAAGGCGGTCAATAATTTTGTCCTTTTTAAAAGTCTTGAAGGCAAGCTATAACTTTCTTTTTGTAGCTGCTTGTGGGGTCTCGCTTTAAGGCTTTGTAGGTATTGTTGTCACTGAGGAGAGTAGTGATCTTTGTATGGTAATCTGTAGTGTTTAGGACCACGGTGCATCTTCCCTTATCAGCTGGTAAAACAGTGATGTTGTGGTCTTTGCTCAGGGAAGCGACAGCCTTCTTTTCCAGTATTGTGAGGTTGGATGGAGGGACTTTGGCACTGGAGAGCGTGGCTGAGACTTTCATCCTGATTTGCTCTGCTTCTGTCTGTGATAATTTATTAATCCGTATGGCAGATTCTGTGGCTGTGATGAGGTCCACTATGGGCAACTGTTGTGGAGAAATGGCAAAATTGAGTCCTTTGGCTAATACTCTCTTTTCAGGTTCAGTGAGAATCCTGTCTGAAAAGTTCTTAACCCATTTCTCCTGACTGACTTCAGGTGTGTTTTCTTCTCTGGGTTGTGTAGGTTCAGGATGAGGAGTGTGTTTTTGAAAACAAGATGTGAAATTTCCTGTGTTGTCTTTCTTTTCCTTTAGAGTGTTGGGCCCGCTGAGCCTTGTCCATAAACTTGTAAACCTCTTCTAAGATTGGAGAGGGTAGAAGGATTTCCAGTTCCTGCAGGGTCTGGCTGATCTTGATCTGGAGGGCATCTATGGTGAAATGGACCTGTCTTATCCTTTAACGTAAAAGGTGATTTTGTGCTCTCTGTAGAATCAAATCACAAATCAAATCACAGTCTGAGTACTCACAGCCATGCCCGTTGTCTATCATGTCGGCCAGCCTTGTGGGATTTTGAACAGCTGTAGCCGCTTCTTGTTCTTCTATAAGCCAGGTCCGAGCCAGCTCAAACCAGGAATTTGTCAGTCTTGTTAAGGGAGCAGTTGATCAAATCCATAATTCTTCTTTAGGTTTATAGAGAACAAGTCTGGTAGACTCTTTTAAGGTTAGAGAATAAGCAAGACCATACAAAAGACATGAGAAGCCAAGCAGGAAAGATTAGAGAGGGAGAAGGAGAAAGTGCAACCGCCTCCATCAAAAGCCAAAAGATTCAAAGTGTTGTATTCATAATACTATTTCCTTTGTAGTATTGTCTTTTCTATTTCTATTTTAAATGTCATTGTTTTCCTGTCACACTTAGTGTGGTTCTTTCCACCTAGTTTCCCCTAATCTCCCCTAAACTGTTAAGTTCACGCGGTTTTTATTTTCTATAACATGTAGTTAGTTTATTGCTGTCATTGAGTTCATAAACACGTCTGTTTGAAGTTATTTTATTGGAGTATCTAACAGCAAGAATTTGGAGAATCAAAGATAATTTTAGCAAGCTGTGATTTCAAAAGAGTTAAACATTGCACTAATAAGATTCCCAAAAGCTTTTAAGATATTAATTTAATGGAATTTAATTTAATTATAGAAAAGATTCCAAACAAGTCGTCTTCCATTCCAAGTACTGGTACCATCAACTATGTTGGCAAATTAGATCGTGTGATTGGCTGAAGGATCTGACTCATCATGAACTTTTGGGGGAGGAGCAATAACGTCAGACTGTGGTGAGAGTACAGTAGACTGGCAAAGATTTTTTTTCAAGGTAAGTGCAATCCTAACCACTAATTCTTTCCTTTTGTTATGATCCTAATCCTTAGTCCTTCCAATGATACAATACAAATGGCTAAACTTCCATAATTTTCATCCCTGTCCCTGGACATTCCAGTTATGTAATATACATCACTAATGCTTCCAACATTGTGCTGATGTCCTCTGTATGCAGTGTGTCTTTGGAAACATGCCATGCTATGTGCACCAAACATCTGAACTGTATTTAATGTTTTTGTTTATATTTTATGTATTTTTAAAGAATAATTTCTCTTTCAACACAGTATTGCAAGTCCTTAGTCAAGTGGGCTCCTCACAAGAAGAGGAAAATGGATAGAAGAGCGAGTACTCCAATTCCTGAGGATCCTGTGAAAAGCAACAAACCACCACTGGTGGAAAAAGATGAAACTAGGAAGCTGGAGATTTCTGAAGCCATTAAAGAGCCTCAGTCCAGCAATGATGGTGTGCCAGTGAATGTAAGTTAACAGAGTAACACAGCCAACAAGAAATGAAATATCAGATGAAATGAGTTACTGCAACAAATACTAAGAATCTCCTCTCTTCATTTGTCTTTGCAGGCAGACGGTGTTGCTGATGGGAAAGGAAAATGACTGCCAATAAAGACACACAAACATAGCTACACACACACAAGCATGCATGTGTGGCGAGACGAGGTTGGGATATAAGGTAAATACTCTTCAGTTTTAAAGAACGACAACGCCACCCTGGGAATTTCACCCAGAGAATACTGGAAATAACAGTAAATCACCAAAAAGGCACTTAGGTTCGCTATACTCAATCCAGAGATGAGGTTCAATAATAAACAAATTGACAATTTATTAATAATTATTTAAAACACCATATAAAAGCACAATCATAAATATTCAAGTACAAATATGCTTTAAAAAGGTATTCAGAGCTGAGGCTTACCAGTGGAGGGGCAGGGATGCCACACGCAAACTAAAGAAAGAAAACACACCCAAAACACAAGTGCAGCACACTATCACACACACTCACACTAATAAACTAAACAAGGCAGGTGTGTACACTCAAGGGATCCCACCACCAAGGCACCCTAGTCTCCTCCACGTCGGCACTCCGCATCTGAATAAAAGAAACAAAGAAAATTTTAATATATTACAACAAACTAATGTGTAGCACCGGGGGATAACCCAACTGCAAGACCACACTGGTGATCTACAGCTAGAAAAAGGGCCTCCCACCAGTGGTGTAACAAAAATCCAAACTACAAATCAAAAGCAATAAAACAACATACAATCTGGATAAAACTCTAAAATCTGGAGCAAACGGAATCGCCGTACTGCTCCAACTTGCCGTCACACAACGACAAGTTAACAGTCAATCAATATGCACGCCAGCTGACTCCGATAACCGGCATGCATATGGCCGTTGTCCACGCCGACGTCCACTGTAAAAGCTGACAGCAGCAGGGAAAGAAATCTCACAACGGGAACAGACGATAAAAGCACAGCAAGGCAAAACAGCAGCACTTCCTGCGAAACATAATAAATAATTACTATAAAAGAACAATAGAAGGCAGAGAGCGTAACAAAAGTTGATTACGTACCAAGTAAGCCGTGTCATAGAACGTAAGCAGAATAGCTCAGAGGAGGCTTCTATAGCTACGACCAACCGCGATGGAGGCTTCAGAAGAGTAACCCGCAAATGATCTCTACCACACCGAGGGGAAGTCAGGTGACCAAAAAGGAGATCACAGGCAAGCGATGCAGAGACACTCAAATGGCCACTATTTATACCAGCGCCCCCTAATGGGCCAGGCTGAAAGTGGGTTGGACCGAGGGATAACATTCATCCTGCCACACATGCACCTGCACACATATGTTCATATACAACAATGTTCAGATAAAGTTCAATAAAGTTCTTGTTGTTCAACTGCAAAATCCTGTGTTTTCTTTCTCACACTGATGGAGGATGGGAAAAGTCCACAGTCATGGTAGTTTATTCAAGTTTATTCATTTCTTTGAAAAGGTGTAATTCCAGATTAAAGTTATAGTGGAGCGATCATGGCTCAAGAATTGGCAGCTCATCTTGTAATCGGAAGGTTGCCGGTTCGAGCCCCGGCTCAGACTGTCTCAGTCATTGTGTCCTGGGGCAAGACTACTGGTGGTCAGAGGGCCTGGTGGCACCAGTGTCTGGCAGCTTCACCTCTGTCAGTGCACCCCAGGGACTAAGTAAAGCGCTATACAAACACAGACCATTGAATAAGATTCACAAAACAGATTCACTGAATGTCATTTATTATAATTACAGAAAAGACTCCAAGTAAATCATCTTCAATTCCAAGTACTAGTACCTGCTAATATAGGCAGAATTAATAATGTGATTGGCTGAAAGGTCTGTGTAGTCATGAGTTCGGGTGGGAGGGGCAGTGATGTCAGAGTGTGGTAAGAATACAGAAGACTGGAAAAGAGTTGCTTCAAGGTAAGTTCAATCAAAATCACTAATACTCTCATATTTTATGATTTTAATCTCTAGTTCTTCCAGTTAAAGAATATAAATCACTAATGCTTCCAACATTGTGCTGATGTTCTTCTTGTACTGATAGCCCTGCGCATTACTTGTAGGATTTTAGATTAAAAATCCAATTTCAAACTATGTATTAAAACAACACTTTATAAATATATTTCATTGATTTCTTTGACAAAGTGTAATTCCAGATTAAAAATTGCAGTACACTAAAAACATACCTAAAGGATGATATGTAAATGCCATTAATTAGGTTTATGAGATCATTTACATATAAATTTCCAAAAAAATCAACCTTGATTTCAAGTTACAGTTTAGAAAATGATTATTTGATTTGCTAATCAACATTGATGTGAGCAGAAGTCCTGAGAAGTGTGATTTTGGTCCTATCCAAATGACTAATTCTTCTGGGGTTTTTTTTTGTTTGTTTGGTTTTTTTAAAATCAAAGTCTCTAAAACTTCCACTTTTAGAATACAAACCAATAATTCTTCCAATATTTCCACTTTAATTTATAGATCTTGAATAACAATTACTAATCCTTCCAAGATACTAATGTATATTTCCTCTGTATGCAGGTTATCTTTGGAAACGTAGGGTCTTTTGTTCCTTCGTAATCCGACTTTGAGAATGTCAGGTATGTCCCAGTGTGTTAAAAAACTCTCTGCCATCTATAATCCAGTTTTGAGATCCCTTCCCAGATGCCTTAACGCCCACCCACATCTCAGGAATTCGCATGATAAGGTGGGGCCAGGTTTCACAATGAACTCACAAGAAACTCTGGCTGATTGGGACCCACACCCAGTTTCACACCTTGGCTCAGGCGATTAGAGGATCATCAGGGGGTCATTTTGTCCCTCTGTGGGGGGTTACTCCCACTGGGTTTATATCTGGGACTCTCCACCATTTGACCTAAGAACTGAAGAAGCTTCTCGGATGAGAGGTGAAACGTCTTCAAGTAACTTAAAGAAGTCCAGACACTTTTCTTTGCAAGCTCCTTTGACTACGATGACCTGGATGACTGAGAACCTTCACAGACAGACTGAGGTGGAGTTGTTGCTGCGAGTAACACAAAAATACAAAGTTGCAAAAGCGAGTGACAGTTAAAGAATTGGAAGAAACGCTCTCTTGAGCATGTACAGACTAGAGATGGACCGATCCGATATTACGTATTGGTATCGGTCCGATACTGGCCTAAATTACTGGATCGGATATCGGAGAAAAATAAAAAATGTAATCCGATCCATTAAATATCACGAAAGCACCTCACAAAACTTGCAACACGCCGTAACTCGCCTCAGAACGTTAGCACGTCGGAGCAGTATGCATCACGTGATAGAGCGGCTGTGGCATGCAGGACCTGTCGGTGGTCTGGATAGCATGTGGAGCTTCGCTAGCAACCTGGCATTTCATCTCCGACAAAGTTATCCCAGAGAGAAGTAAAGCAAGTGTGTAAGTCCATCTCTGAATGTTTGTAAAGCATTCCTAGGTTAAGCTTAACAAGCGACTGCCTCTTCTTGCTGCTACTTCAATCATGAAACTGCTTAGTGATCAGCTGATTGGCTTTTCTGTCGCGAGTCTGTCTCTCTTGTTTGTTTTTGGCCCACTTTGCACCTTTCTTTCTACAGAGCACTTTAATTCTTATTGTCTGCACTGAAGCACCGCAGCAATTTCCTAATGTTGTAAACCTCAACATCTGGCAATAAACCCATTCTGATTCTGATTCTGATTCTGAGAAAGAGGAAACCAGCGGATAAACAACAGCAGCACGTTTAAGCTTGATAAGCTGTTGTTAGAATTTATTTAATATTACTTTCTACTCGAGGATCTTTTTCTACGTAGCTGACGCTGGTAACTGTGCAGGGGCGGATCTAGCAAAGTTTAGCCAGGGGGGCCGATAGGGCATTAACAGGGAAAAGGGGGCACAAAGAAATACTTTTCTTTCTTATTCTCATTTAAAATGTCTAGCTTTTAATAAATAATTATCTGACACCCAAAGTTTTAATTTGATGTAAAATGAATAGAAGTCAATTACTGTATATAGTAACTATTAAGTCTAATATATATACCCTAGTAAGCTATAGTACTTTTTCCTTTGGGAAGGTATCATCTGTGCAGTCTGCAATTTTGTTGAAGAAAGATGTTGAATCTATTTAATATTTCTTGAAAAAGAATTGATTTCTGTGCATTTTTTTTCCACACTGCATCAAATTAAGGTTGATTACGTCGATTAAGCATCATGAGGTGGAGCATGAGGGGTGGTTCCCCATTTTTTATTTATTTATTTTTGTTGTTGCTGGGAGTTGGAACCCTGTTAGTTAGGTTGGTTAATATTTACGCTGAGTACTCTTTAAAATACCAGAATAGGGAGGATGGTGTAGGTTTAAGTTTATTAGATTGATCAGTGTTGCTGAACTATGAATTTTTTTTTTTTTGCATACAGGTATAACAGAATAGCTTTAGTGTAGTTTTTGTTTTAAACTTGAGTATGAACTTATACAAAATGCAGCAAGATATTTAAAAAAACAGTTTTGTTGATTAAAAAACCCTATATCGGATTCATATCGGTATCGGCAGATATCCAAATTTATGATATCGGTATCGGACATAAAAAAAGTGGTATCGTGACATCTCTAGTACAGACTGATATAAATCTTTAATACGGCTGTCAAAACTGAGAGCATTGTCCTTGTTTCAGACTGTCCCACAACACTATCGGCTTTGTGGACCACTTTATTGAGCCAGTTGGCATCTGCAAACTGCAACCTGCTGCCCCAGCATGCAACAGCAAAGAGGATGGCACTGGCCACAACAAACTCATAGAAAATCGTCAACCACCTCAGAAAATTACCTGGGCACTCTCGAGTGCAGTAGTGTTTTTTACCCAGTCCAGTTTATTTTCAGTGTGTACTTATATTTACAGTGCTCCACTATGTCTGCATTGACCCCTTTGATTAAAACAGGGGTCACGGGTTTCCTGGTCTTCCTAAAGTACAAAATCAATTATTTGGTCTTTTTCACTTTAAACTGCAGAAGATTTTGCTCAGACTACATGACAAAGGGGTCCACCACAGCCTGGCACTCATCACCCTCAGTGATGCATCCAACCACCGCAGAGTCATCAGAAAATGATGATGGCAGGTCTTGCAGTGGCTGAAGTTTGTGATGTAGAGGGTGAAGAGAAAGGGGAGAGGACCGTCTCTTGTGATGCCACTGTTTTGCTGATCATCTTGTCAGACACCTTGTGTTGAAGATGCATTTATTGTGGTTGTCCTGTCAGGTAATCAACAATCTAGGACCAAGAGTGACCTGACTATGTCGAGAGTGATTTAGGAAAATTATGGCCAGTGCTGTGGCTAAGAATAAATAAAGCAGGCAAAAATAATGCTTTACATAAAGCATGTGTAACGCGGTTAAAGGACCAGGGCGCCTGACTGCAGCCTCATAGACAATGAGCTATCAGAATAAGATTCGACTATGGAGCCTGAGGGTGTGAATAAAACACAGGAAACAAAAGTAGAGCTCAAATATATATATATTATGTTTGTTATGAGAAGTGTATAGACGGATGTACAAAAGAAATAAAAAACATATGCATATATATCACAAACAAAAATAATGTTGACAATACAAAACAGCTTAGTAGGTTCCAAAAGGAGGTGGGATGAGGTGTAGTCCAGTATGTGATTTAGTTTAGTTCCATGGACCTGTGATAGGTCATGTGTCAACAATTTGTGATTCAGTCCATAGGTTCACAATTCCTACCGCAACGTAGCGGTGGTCGGGTGGCTCGCCATCTCGCGCTGATCAGGGCTGATCGCGGGAGAACAAAAAAAACCTGACCTAAACAAGGTCAAAAAACAGAAATTATCATTCACAGAAGAAAATGAAACAGCATTCTACTGCTGTGACAAAATAAATACATAAATCCATAAATAACAAAGTCAAGTAATCAATGCCACGTTTCATACAACAATCAATAAACCATCATCTCTTATAATGAATGTCATTCTAAATACTATTATAGAAAGACATTCTCATGGGTCCCATCAAAGTATATCAGCGTTAAAGCTAATAAATATTATCCAAAGTTAATCAAATATATTTACAAAACTCATTTAATCACAGGTGTTGCGCAACAGATTCAATAATGTAAATGGAATTTAACTCAATGCAAAATCTCATAGGCCGTTTCGGCATTTCATCAGAAAAGTAACAAAAAACATCCAAAACGGACAAAACTACAAAAGTCAAATCACTCAGTCAACTCTAGATACGTTAAGTCAACATTCGGCCATAATGGAATAAACAAAAACAACAATATTCAATAGATGACACTAGTAATTGCACTTACTGTCGCTAGCCTAGCATTAGCTTACCGGCATTGTAGGATGTGCGATCGCGGCTCCGCATGTACATTAATTGTGACAAAACAAAACAAACAAATAACTCACCGTTAAGTCGAGTGTGAGGTAGTGTAAAGATGAATGAATCGGCCGGGTTATTGCACGCTGTCAACTGGCCTGTAGTGCAAAATTTGTCGTGATCTGACAAGTACGCCAACCACAGGGACAACAGCAGCCAGAGGAGCAGGGACATGCAGCTGATTGACCCGGAACTTATACAGGATTCATTCCCGCCACAATATAGGGACTGGCGGAAGTGGGGTCAGAAGTTACCGTGGTTACACATGTGTAGTCTTACCCACACTAAACGACCAATTACAGTTATTCACTGATTTATTTGATATATTAAAGGGTGTAATTCCAAATGAACATTTTTCTCATGTTTATGTTATGGATATTTATATATACTAATGTATGCTGAAAAAACATTCTTCATCAAGTTATAAATCCAAATGAGTGATACTTCACACTATCAAAATTCCTAGAGGAAGATGTGGAAACTATGTTCATTCATCAGATATACATTATTGGTAAGAAATCACATGACCAAAGCAGAGAGCACGATTGGTTGAAAGATCTGAATGCTAAGATCCCCATAGATTATATGCAGAGCTGTTAGTGTTCATTAAGTTGAAGACGGTGGAATTACATAAAGGTAAGTTTAGATAAAATTAACTAATTCCTTCCAACTGGAACATCCAAATCCCTAATCCCTTGTGTTGAATTCAAATGCTATAATTCCAAGTATTGTATATAAATCACTAATGTTTAGGTTCCCGCATGAGGTTATTCTTTTGTGTGTGGTGGGGGGGTCTTTCATAATTAAAGTCTACAGTCAAGGAAGAAGTGAGTAACAAAATGCAATACTTGTTCATACCTTTATACCTTGTAGCACCACACGTTAAGACCTATGTAATTCTCTGTGAGCACTTATTGAATTTATTTTAATAGCCATTCAGCCACACTAACATCTTTTTTCAACAGCTCTTCTTTGCTGAAGGGCTCTGTAATGATTAGTCAAACTGAATCCATTTTTAGAAATCTGTTTCACAATAAGTGAAATTTAAATAAATTATTCATCCATTCAAATCTCTAATTCTTCCAATCCTTAAATATTATTCCCCAATTCTTCCAAGTCTTGTATCCAAAGTAACAACTATTCCAACAAATAAATACATATCACTAAAAGTTTAAACAACATAATTCCCCATTCAAAGTAATCATTTTAGTTATTTTGTAATTATATCATGAATTTAGAGGTATAAATCTTAACCTTTAAGAATTTAAGATTAGACACATAATGAATTTGTTTTGAACATACTGTCTGCAATTTTTTTTACAAGTCAAACATTATTTTGTAGACCTCCAAAAGTTGATTCTGTTAATCTTGACATAGCGTTTTGTGGGAGAAACGTTTCGTCACTCATCCGAGTGACTTCTTCAGTCTCAGCTGACTGCAGGTTTCCCCAATCTTATAAACAGTACATTTGCATAATGACTGAAACCAGCCCACTGAAGGAACAATGGGAACTGACCTCCAAGCCCATTGTTCCTTCAGTGGGCTGGTTTCAATCATTATGCAAATGTTCTGTTTATAAGATTGGGGAAACCTACAGTCAGCTGAGACTGAAGAAGTCACTGGGATGAGTGACGAAACGTTTCTCATACAAAACGCTACGTCCAGATGAACAGAATCAACTTTTGGAAATTTACTTTCCTGGATGATTGAGAATGCATCAAGACGATTATTTTGCAGACAGATGGTAGATTTGTCCTTTGGAAGTGAAGGGAGTTACGCTCAACAGTGAGTAAACATTCATTTACACATTAGTGTAACTACATATTTACACGTATATTTCTTTATGAAAACTTATTCTTATTTTTTTTACAAAAGAGACAATTTTTTAAAAAAATTAACAACTGTCAGCAAAAATACTGATTTAAAAAATCGGAATCACCTTATTTAAGTTCAATATAAATACACGGAAGTGTTATGAAAGCCCTAAGTCAAATGAAGTCATTTTAAATGGTTCAGCATTGTCTGCATCTGCAGAGGATTCATGTGTACATGTATTTTAAAATAATGATGCCAAGCGCCTTGATGGAATTGAAAAATCAATAAATGTTTTTCACCCCTTAATGTCTTAATTACAATCATTAATTCAGAGAAAATGTAGGAAATTGACCTCCCATTCTGAATTAGACAACCCCTGAAAAGGCTCTTCTGGGACCGCAGAAGCAGGTCTTGTGTGTACTTACCCCATTTTTCTTCTTTTTACTTACCAGATTCCACGAGCCATGGATGATGTTGGCAGGGAAAATATGCGTGCTTTGTCCAAAGCATTCACGTGCTCCCCAAGTGTGCTGAACTTCCTCACCGACCCTGACATCCTCATTCCCCTCCAAGCAACTACTGTTGACAGTCCCGTTGAACAACTAGCTGCTCAGTTCAATATCAACGGGATAGTCATCAAACTGAACTTCTTGGAAAAGTTGAAGATTCAATTCTCCAAGTTGAGGCTTTCACTATACAGAAACCCCCAGCTGCGAAATTCCTGGCACATCATTAAAAAACACATTGATCGTACAAAGTATTCCAGCGAAGGGTTAGAAGTGCTCCACAGGCTGCGAGGTATTGATCTAGCTGAGCTCAATGACGGATTCAAACTCCATGTCACAGCAATCCCGAAATCCCCTTATGGGATGGAAAAGGTATTTTCCACATTTGGATATCTGTCCTTCAACACCATAGAACTCATCAATGCGATGTTGATGAACTTCATTGAGAGTCTGAGAGCGCTTCCACCAGAACAGCTTTGTAGACCCTCGCTCCAAAAGATTATCCTCCAAAACAAAGGTTACATGAAAGTCTTACCACAGGACCAGGAATTCCTGCTGCGCACTCTCGATCAATCCAAGGATTTGCTACCTGAACATGAGACGTTGGATTTACATTTCTATGTCTACAAGTTTGGCCACAGATCCCAGGAACCGCTGATTCTGTCCAACATCACTGACTTTGACAACATTGTTCGCTTGTCTTTACATGTTGCGTGCACATTGTCAACAGAGGACCCCCACACCCTATTGTTTTGGTCCAGAGCAGGGTTAGAGAAGTTGGTCGGTCCAAGAACAACTGTCTATACTGCCATGTCAATGCACGAGTGCGCAAACATGCAGACTGAATTGGATGAACATGAGGTGGACGTCAGTCCAGTTCTGGGGTCTATTGCCGACCTGCCGTTTGCGAACCATTGGCAGTTTTACGTGGACAGTCCCCACACCCACGCTCTGGCAACGTTCCGTCACCCAGTAAGTGGCTTGATAGTCATCGGTGGGCTCAGCCACCCCAACTATACCAAGGCCCTCGAATCCCGTGCGCAGGACTACTACGTACACATGCGGAACCTTGCAAACAAGGCCATGTGCAAGTATCCCTTACGCATCGAGATGGTGCAAGCGCTGGACGCCGCGGACCTCTCATGCCTGATCGAACCTATTCCCGCTGTTCATTTCTTCTCCCTTCGTCATTTGAAATGGTTTTTAAACGAACTCCCAATGGTGATACCCTTCAAATGGGACGAGGGAGACTGTAGTATCCAGGAGATACTCTGTACATGTCTCACCTACATGGCCGACGAGCTCTGGACTCTGGGAAACGAGCACTCGGGAAAAGGTGGGTTCATCCCATCGTGGAGAGCCTTTCAGCTCGAGCTCGCGCTGGAAGAAGCTTTTTACGGCCACCCTTTGTCCAATGTGGACAATGTCTACTCCTCAGCAATGGGCACTAGCTCACGTCATGAGTTCAGTGCCACTCATATCAGGGGGTTCATGGCGCTTGGCTCTGCCACAGTGCCAACAAGTGAGGACACACCTCCACCTGTGTTACACTGGACAAAGGATGCTCTCCAGACCCATCGAATCCACAGGCTGTTCTCTCTTACATGTAACATGGAGGCTGAGCCTTCTGTAGTTGGCCCTTCACTTGTAGTCCTTCTCCTCCAGGATCTTTTCGGGAGAAACGAAGAGATCCCCATCTCTGCGCTCCAGGGAGATAAGTGCCCTGACATTCTCAAGGGACACGTTAACCTGTCAACATTAGTAGGCAACCTTGCAACCAAGGACACATTTCCAACTCCCTTTACATTCTCCAGGGCCAGGATCCTCATTCAAGAGGCAGGGAAAGATGTGTACGAATGCCTGATGGCTGGTTTCCTGCAGCTGAAGCTTAGGTGGTTCCCCGAAATCAAATATCGTGATGTCAGAGGCACGACCAAGGCCTCATGGAACTTTCAGCACTTCATTGAAGTACACAATGATCACCACGAGCCTTCAATGGAAGCACGGGCGTCAGCCATGGTTGGAGACATTGCAATGGAAATGGAGCGCCGTTCGATGTGTTATGGCCGCAAGTTGGAAAGATACCAGGAACATGGCATGCCGTGGTTGGCTGACGTTTTGAAAAGGATCCCAGGAACTGTCCCTGTACAGACCCAGAAGAACATCTTGATTCTGGCCAGTTCAATCGGAATGTTGATGAATGGTGATTATGTGTCATTTGAGAATATAAAGGACCTGCTCATCGAGAAGAATATCAGCCAATCCGAGCTGCAGAAATACAAGATCCTGTCAACTTCTCTATGCGAAAGAACATCTGGATTTACATTTTACAAGCTCCACTATGACATCCCCTACAGGATGTTGCACCGTCCATTCCTTCCAGACCAGAAAATGCGTCCAACAGTCCAGCTGGATATGGAGGAACTGAAAGCTCCTCTATTGCTAGAGGACGAAGTACCAGAGTCTGTGGTCACAAGAGCTGTGTACATGCCAGCCAACGTGAGGAGGGATTGGACTCCAGAGGAGACAGGGTTTGTCAACCCGGACTCTGCAGTCCCAGTTCTTGACGGGTACCGCAGTTATGTCCAACAATGTAAGGCCGCTGCTATGGCTGCTCGATCATACCAGGCATACGTCCAGAAGAGGAGGGAAATTTTGTTCAGAAATTTATAAGTAAACGTTCATTGTGTTCTGATTCCAGATGTGACTTCACTTATAAGTTACATTCCAACCAGATCATGCTACACGTTATGTTATAGGTTCGATGCCACTTGACAGAAGTGTGATTTAAGTTATATTTCATTTCAGGTGAAAAAAGTGCTGTACTACAGCATGTGTGTTCCATGAAGAAGTTACCTTCCAACCAAAGTGTTCAAAAAAAGAGAAATCCATAAAAAGGTATAAGGAAAGGAGGAGATGTGTAAAATACTTCAAAAATATATATTTCAAATAAAAAAAAAACAAATAAAATGGGGGCAAAAGCCACAAGAGAATTGCATTGTGCGTCTGTCACTCTCTGTGGTGTGTTTGAGTCTCTGATTTTTAAATGCACAGCAAGTGGCTCTCTCTCTCTCTCTCTTTCTCTGTCACACACAGACACACACAAACATACACACACACACTGAGCGGGTCACAGATAAGGGAAAAATAACAGAAATGAGGAGAGGTTTCAGTGTCAGGAGAGGGCCTGTGATGCCGGGAGATTTTGTGACAGTGCATGGTTTACCTGCGGGTGCTGAGTGCTCCCTAAAGGTCCCAGGAGGAGGAGGAGATGAGGAGGCAGCGGGCGGCTGGCTTTGGGCTGGGCATCAGGAAAGTGATTTGTCTGTGTGGTGCCGTGTGTGCCCTGTGAAGCTTAGATGGCTGCTGCTGACGCTCTGTGTTTCCTGTCATCTCCTCGTCCACACACATGCCTTCAAGATGCAGCCTACAAGTGGAGACCAAGACATCATCGGTTGCCACAAATAATACAATCTCCTTCTGCGTCTGACATTCTCTTTGGTTTGTTTGAGTGTTTGGTTCTTAAATCCACAGCAAGTGGCTCTCTCTCTCTCTCTCTCTCTCTCTCTGTCTGTCACACACACACACACACACACACACACACACACACACAAACAGTTAAGAGGTCAAGATTAGTCAGAAATATATATCTAATTGGTTGGTGATTGATTATTTATTGTCAGATGTGAACTCAATTCAGTTTTGCTTAGTGCCATATAGTGCCAAATTCCACCAACAGTTTCTTCGAGCTGCTTGGAAAGGTAACGACCCTTACAATAATATCAAGAAAACAGAAAAAAAATGACTATGGCCCTTGTGAGTAAATTCTAAGGTGACAGTGGCAACGAAAACCTTCCTTTTAACAGGAAGAAACCTCTACCACTACCAGGTTCACAGAGGGGCTGCCATGTGCTGTGACCGGCTGGGAATCTGTCTGCATATCAATTCAATTTAATAAAACCTTACTGATACCAAAGGTTGACCCCGAAGGAAATTGGTTTAAGGGTGCCGACCTTTTGCCAGCGCCAGCTTACCCTTCCGAACATACATATATTACACAAACATCACATAGGGAAGACAGTTCAGAGAGGCATAACAATGGAAAATCCACAACACGAGGAAAGACGAGGAGAAAAAAGAACTCCCCCAAGACTGAGCTCACACAGGGAGATCAGTTTGAGAACAGATAGAAACACCTCAGTACATGAATCATCACATCTTGCAACATAGAAGACATAAGCTTCGAAGGTGTTTGGCGGGGGTGGGGGATGGGGGGGATCTGTGTCAGTGTGAATGTGACTGTGTCCTGCCGAGTGAAAGTGTCCCTTCACTTTGTTAGGTAAAAGTCAACAATCTTCGGTCGACGCGCGTGGTCTTGAATGAGGAGAGAGATACAATAAATGGTCTTGTTATCAAAGGAGAATTGTTATTCCTGTCAGCTTTTGCCTCAAGCATCCAGTCGGTGCCAAGGGGGCCGCATGAGGTGAAGATGGTAGTTGTTTTGGTTAGTGCGAACAAACTGCTTCCAATTTACAGTAGGTCTAATGTCCGTCACTGGTGACCAGGTCTCTAAATTCCTGTTGTTCTTCCCCAAGATCTTAACCATGTAGCAGAGCCATGAGCTTTTCCAACATCTTATCCATGTTGTGTCAAAAAAACCACAGTCTGAGTACTCACAGCCCTGCCCATCGTCTATCATGTCGGCCAGCCTTGTGGGATTTTGAACAGCTGTAGCCGCTTCTTGTTTTTCTTTAAGCCAGGTCCGAGCCAGCTCAAACCAGGAGTTTGTCAGTCTTGTTAAGGGAGCAGTTGATCAAATCCATAATTCTTCTTTAGGTTTATAGAGAACAAGTCTGGTAGACTCTCTCATTATTAAAGAATAAGACAGACCATACAAAAGATATGAGAAGCCAAACAGGAAAGATAAGGGAGAAGGAGAAATCGCAACGACCTCCGTCAAAAGCCAAGAGATTCAAAGTGTTGTATTCATAATTCTATTTCCTTTGTAGTATTTTCTTTTCTATTTCTATTTTAAATGTCATTGTTTTCCTGTCACACTTAGTGTGGTTCTTTCCACCTAGTTTCCCCTAACCTCCACCTACTTTCTGCTAATCACAACATCACACTGATCAGATGGCGATGCCTTTCACCCTGGTTTATCTCTGACATCAGCACCAACTATTCTGTTGTTCTTATAATTTTTTTCTACATTGCAACATAAATTTGTATGTCCAATAGCCAGATAAGAAATTAATCTAACTATAAATTGTTATCTACAAATTATATTAAGCTGTTACGTTCACACGGTTGTTAATTTTTATTTACATGTAGTTAGTGTACTGCTGCCAATGAGTTCATAACCACGTCTGTTTGAAGGTATTTTATTGGAGTATCTACCAGCAAGAATTTTGAGAATCAAAGATCATGGGTGCAGTTCCCCCCTCCAGGGGCAAGGGTACCTAGACCCGGTTCGTAGAGTACGCTTGGGGAGTGTGATTGTGTGTACAGCGTCTCTTTATGTCTGTCTCCACGTTGGTTGAGTGTGGAGTAAGTGCATATGAGAGCATGAGGGTGGGAATGGATGTTTGTATCTGTGTGTGCCTGTATGTCTGTGTCTATATGTCAGGTTGGGTATCAGACGCCACCTCTCTGGGGACATCTCAGGCCCTCCAAGGTTTGGAGGCCTATCTCCCCCCACCACCATTTCCCCTGCCAGTGGCGGACCCCCTCAGACATCGGTGCGTTGGTGGTTCTTTGTGTCCGGGGATGGGCGTCCAGGTACACACCGGCTCACTCCTTGGTGGCCGCTTATCGGGGCCTGGAGCCTGGGGCTCGCTCGGGCCACTTCGGAGGCGGGGTGCCCTCGGCCTGGGGCTCGGTCACTCAGCCACAGCTGGCTGCCGGCGGAGCTCACGGGCGCGTCACTGCAACTCCCCCTGGCTTCTGCTCCGCGGCTGCTGAGTGACGCCTCATCTGGGACTCTCCTCAGCTCTTTCTGGGACAGTGGCGCGGCTGCCCCTCTGTTGGTCTTCCTTGGTCTCTTGTGTTCTTGGGGCCTCTGGATGTCTGGAGTTTTGATCTCCTCCATACCTGTTTCATGCCCTGAAGGACGGGGCTGTGGCCCCCCCACACCCTCTAGCAGATCATTACATGAAGGAACCTTTTAAAAAAACAAGCGCATCCATGCTCACAGGTGTACACACGGGTGCTCACACACACACACTACACCCTTTTTGGCTCCTACCTCAAAGCACACTGTGTTCTGTTGATCTTATGTGCTGCACAATAATGTTTAACATTTAGTATTTACTGTCATATGGGTTAGGGTTAGGGGGTTAGGGGAGATCAAGTTGGGAGTCCGGTCCCCGAAGGGGGCCGGGCTCCAATGCACTGTCCATACCTGTTCCCATCCCGGGCGTCAAGGTCCCCCATAGCATGCCCCAAGAGGCTGTGATCGTCCAACGGACTGGTATGATGTCCTTGTCCCGTCTCCAAAAACAACCCGTAGGTAGGTTATTATTATAATTTTGTGTTTTGTGTTTTGTGTATTAATCATGTACTTGTGTGTCATTGGGCCGTCGCGACGTTTCGGCCGGTTAGGGTTAGGTGTTAGAAAAGAAACAGGCCACCAGCAAGCTGGTAGCCTGAGGTGCACGGGCCATCGATGGGGCTGGGTGGTGATACCCCTGCCCTGTTTCAAAAAATTACCCATCTTGGGTGTATGCGCATTGTACATCATGGGGGCCCTCGCGACGTTTCGGCATATCTGTGCCTTCTTCAGGCTGGCCCCATGTGTGTTCTCTTGTGTCTGATTGACTTCTGTCTTGTCTGTGCCTCTCTTGGCTTTTATACTCTTTCTTAGCTCCTCCCACTCTTGGGTTTCCAACTTGTGTTTCTTACTTGTTTTTCTTTCTGACTGTGTTTCTCTTTACGTGACTTTCTTGTCTTACTTGTTTTTCTTTCTGTTTTTCTCTTTACGTGACTTTCTTGTCTTACTATGTTTCTGCCACTCTGGGCCTTTTATTTACGGGACTTTCTTGTCTTTCCGTTATTCTTTATTCTTTTCTCTTTATTTCTCTTTTCTGTCTTTTCTGTTTTACGGGACTTCTTGTCTTTCCGTTATTCTTTATTCTTTCTCTTTATTTCTCTTTTCTGTTTTTTCTGTTGTACGGGACTTTCTTGTCTTTCCGTTACTTTGTTTCTTTTTCTTTGTGTTTTAGGGGACCCCCCTGGTTAGGGTTAGGGTCCTGGGTTTGGGCGAGGAAAAGTGTTCCGGCCCCCGAAGGGACGCGGAGGTGCACGGTCCTTCCCTTGGGCCCTCCCGCTACTCCACTGCCTGTTACGGCCACCAGGCACAAGACGCCGTCCCCGGTACCGTACAGGGATCCAATCCTGGTCCTCATCCAGGTAGACCATTGTCGTCTTGTCTGTGATGAAGCCTTTGTTATCTGAATAATAAAGTTTTGTGTGGATGATGCAGCCTTTGGTATTATAATTTAATAAATTTTGTTTGTTTGTTATTTATGAATGTAGGTATGAATGATAATGTATCTAATTTATAGTGCAGAAAAATAATAATGAGAAAAAAAGAAAGCGTTTGTTTTTTTTAAAAAAATAAAGAAAAACTGATTAATTTTTAATAAATTCAAAATAGGCCAAATGGTAGTGTGCCCGGGGCAACGTTTCGACCCCACCGGGTCTTCTTCAGGCCAGGGCACACGCGGTACAAAACGAAAAAGTGGCTGCTGTGAATAATCTGGAGATGTTGCTCCTTTGGCTGTCAGGGCTAGAATGAGGGTGTTCAGCACTCCTCTCCTTATATAGCCTCTGACGAACTAAACTAAAAATGCAGTTTTCAATGAACTGATGTTTTAAAGTTATGCAGCCTTGCCTATAATAATGAAAAAACACAGAAAATGGAAAATACGTACATAGTCAAATAATACAAAATTGTTTTTAACGTATTTTTTAATCCTTTTTAACCACTAAATGTTGTAGATAAAACTATGTTTAAAATTGTTTTTAGTATTTTATGAAATGATTTTAAATGTTTTTTTTTTTTTGTTGTTTTTTAATGGTTTTTTAATTTTTTTTGTTGCTTATTCATTTTTGGTGCTTTTATTTACATTTGTAAACATGACAAAATTGTTTTTAACGTATTTTTTAATCCTTTTTAACCACACTAAATGTTGTAGATAAAACTGTGTTTTAAATTGTTTTTAGTATTTTATGAAATGATTTTAAATGTTTTTTTTTGTTGTTTTTTAATGGTTTTTTTTAATTTTTTTGTTGCTTAGTCATTTTTGGTGCTTTTATTTACATTTGTAGACATGAAGTTTGCATGTTTTGAAGATAAACAATGCTTCAAACAGGAAAAATTATTTTTAACTATTTACAACCGTATGAAACATTGAAAAGAAATTTTAACTAATGTGAGTGGGGGTTGGGAAATAAAAAGTAAAGACCCCCATGGTTAGGGTTAGGGCTTGTGAATCGGGTTGGGGTTAGAGACAAAAGATCAAAATGGTTAGGGTTAGGGCTTATGACTGGGTCGGGGTTAGAAATAAAAGATCCAAAGGGTTAGGTGTTGGGTAAAGACCAGGCCCGGCTATTGCCGGAACCTGAATGCACGGTCCATCAATGGGACTGGCAACGGTGCCCCCTGTTCAAAAAATTACCCTTAGCGGGTGTAGTGCACTGCCGTTGGGCCATCGCGACGTTTCGGCTGGGTGCAGCCTTCTTCAGGCTGGCCCAACGTCTCTCTGTTTCTTTATGTTGCCACTCAGGGCCTTTTATACTGGGCTGTCTCCGCCCCTTTTGTTTCCTTTGAGATTTCTTTTTCTAAGCTTTTTCTGTTTCTCAGCTTTTACGTGATTCTCCCTTTGTCTGTCTTTCTTTACGTTTTGTCTTTCAACCTCAACCCTTGTTTACTTGTTTTTTTCTCTATGTTTTCTTCTTTTTGTTTACATGGCACCCCCTGCATTATAGACATCCCGTCCTGTGGTCTTTATATTCTCTTTAATGGCACCCCCTTCCTTTATATCCTTTCCATTTTTTCTGTTTGTGTCACTTATTCCTTCTTTGTTTATCTTATCTTTCTTTGTGTCTTTAACGTGACTTTCTCTTTCCTTTTCTTAGGCTTTATGTGTCCTTTACGTGACTTTTTCTTATCTTTCTTTGTGTCCTTTACGTGACTTTCTTAGTTTCTCTTTTCTTTGTTTGTGTCCCTTTTTCCCTCTTTGTTTGTCTTATCTTTCTATGTGTCTTTTACGTGACTTTCTTTTTCCTTTTCTTAGGCTTTATGTGTCTTTTACGTGACTTTTTCTTATCTTTCTTTGTGTCCTTTACGTGACTTTCTTAGTTTCTCTTTTCTTTGTTTGTGTCACTTTTTCCCTCTTTGTTTGTCTTATCTTTCTTTGTGTCTTTTACGTGACTTTCTTCTTCCTTTTCTTAGGTTTTTTATATTGTTCCCTTAAGTGAGGGATAAGAGGGGGGAGGAGGGGAGGGGGGTCAAAGGGGTTAGGGTTAGGGAAAGTTAGTGGGTGGGGGGATTCCCATTCTTAGGGAGGGAGTGATTAGGCAGGGGCACCACCAATCCCATGAGGCACAGGCTGGTTAGGTGTTGGGTAAAGACCAGGCCCGGCTATTGCCGGAACCTGAATGCACGGTCCATCAATGGGACTGGCAACGGTGCCCCCTGTTCAAAAAATTACCCTTAGCGGGTGTAGTGCACTGCCGTTGGGCCATCGCGACGTTTCGGCTGGGTGCAGCCTTCTTCAGGCTGGCCCAACGTCTCTCTGTTTCTTTATGTTGCCACTCAGGGCCTTTTATACTGGGCTGTCTCCGCCCCTTTTGTTTCCTTTGAGATTTCTTTTTCTAAGCTTTTTCTGTTTCTCAGCTTTTACGTGATTCTCCCTTTGTCTGTCTTTCTTTACGTTTTGTCTTTCAACCTCAACCCTTGTTTACTTGTTTTTTTCTCTATGTTTTCTTCTTTTTGTTTACATGGCACCCCCTGCATTATAGACATCCCGTCCTGTGGTCTTTATATTCTCTTTAATGGCACCCCCTTCCTTTATATCCTTTCCATTTTTTCTGTTTGTGTCACTTATTCCTTCTTTGTTTATCTTATCTTTCTTTGTGTCTTTAACGTGACTTTCTCTTTCCTTTTCTTAGGCTTTATGTGTCCTTTACGTGACTTTTTCTTATCTTTCTTTGTGTCCTTTACGTGACTTTCTTAGTTTCTCTTTTCTTTGTTTGTGTCCCTTTTTCCCTCTTTGTTTGTCTTATCTTTCTATGTGTCTTTTACGTGACTTTCTTTTTCCTTTTCTTAGGCTTTATGTGTCTTTTACGTGACTTTTTCTTATCTTTCTTTGTGTCCTTTACGTGACTTTCTTAGTTTCTCTTTTCTTTGTTTGTGTCACTTTTTCCCTCTTTGTTTGTCTTATCTTTCTTTGTGTCTTTTACGTGACTTTCTTCTTCCTTTTCTTAGGTTTTTTATATTGTTCCCTTAAGTGAGGGATAAGAGGGGGGAGGAGGGGAGGGGGGTCAAAGGGGTTAGGGTTAGGGAAAGTTAGTGGGTGGGGGGATTCCCATTCTTAGGGAGGGAGTGATTAGGCAGGGGCACCACCAATCCCATGAGGCACAGGCTGGTTAGGTGTTGGGTAAAGACCAGGCCCGGCTATTGCCGGAACCTGAATGCACGGTCCATCAATGGGACTGGCAACGGTGCCCCCTGTTCAAAAAATTACCCTTAGCGGGTGTAGTGCACTGCCGTTGGGCCATCGCGACGTTTCGGCTGGGTGCAGCCTTCTTCAGGCTGGCCCAACGTCTCTCTGTTTCTTTATGTTGCCACTCAGGGCCTTTTATACTGGGCTGTCTCCGCCCCTTTTGTTTCCTTTGAGATTTCTTTTTCTAAGCTTTTTCTGTTTCTCAGCTTTTACGTGATTCTCCCTTTGTCTGTCTTTCTTTACGTTTTGTCTTTCAACCTCAACCCTTGTTTACTTGTTTTTTTCTCTATGTTTTCTTCTTTTTGTTTACATGGCACCCCCTGCATTATAGACATCCCGTCCTGTGGTCTTTATATTCTCTTTAATGGCACCCCCTTCCTTTATATCCTTTCCATTTTTTCTGTTTGTGTCACTTATTCCTTCTTTGTTTATCTTATCTTTCTTTGTGTCTTTAACGTGACTTTCTCTTTCCTTTTCTTAGGCTTTATGTGTCCTTTACGTGACTTTTTCTTATCTTTCTTTGTGTCCTTTACGTGACTTTCTTAGTTTCTCTTTTCTTTGTTTGTGTCCCTTTTTCCCTCTTTGTTTGTCTTATCT
>NC_140617.1:50539152-50591652 GCF_057381915.1 Diplotaxodon limnothrissa
TCTCTGTCACACACACACACACACACACACACACACACACTGTAAGGTCTGAAGTGCAAAATTTGAATTACATTCCTTTGTATCTCTCCCTCTCTCTCACTCTGTCTCTCTCTCTCTCTCTCTCTCTCTCTCTCTCTCTCTGTCAACACACACACACACACACACACACACACACACACAAGCTGGTCAGCTGCTTTGCAACTCAATGCGGTACAAATCGACTTGTGTGCCTCTTTTTCTCTTTGGGTTTTCTGTGTGTTTTTTAAAATTTTTAAATCCACAGCAAGTGTCTCTCTCTCTGTCTCTCTCTCTCTCTCTGTCACACACACACACACACACACACACAGTAAGGTCTGAAGTGCAAAATTTGAATTACATTCCTTTGTATCTCTCCCTCTCTCTCTGTCTCTGTCAACACACACACACACACACACACACACACACACACACACACACACACACTGTGAGGTCTGCAGTGCAACTGGGATTTAACAAGAGGGGCTCCCTCTGCTGCAATTGCATCTGTGGTCCACCGGAGGGCGACCAGCCGGGACGTCCTGTGCTTTGCATATTAAAGTTTTTGCAAGCGCATTGACATGTGTTTTTTGTGTAAAAGAGAGAGAGACACATACACACACAGAGAAGGTGGTCAGCTGCTTTGCAACTGGGATTGAACCAGAGGTGCTCCCTCTTCTGGCTTTTTCTTATGCACACTATTAAAAAAAGTTGGGCGCACCCAAATCAGCGTTCAAAGATTGATGGCTCCCTGTCAGAGCACTGGCTATGAATTTCAGATCGATCAGGCCTTAACTTGACAAAAAAGTTATCAATCGTTCTTTTCATCTTTTCTCATTGCCCACGGTCAGTTATATCCACTTCTGTCGGTCCTAGGATATTCACAAGGCCTGTGTATCATCACTGATTTCTATAATCCACTTGATTCCGATTCACAAGGTCCAGATTCGATTTGGTGCAATTTTTACTCAGAAAGTGAGAGATCTTATAATTCTGATCATTTATCAGTACTGACACTAAACTTTATCAGAGATGTGACCATCACAGCACATGCCGTTGTGTCAAAGTAACTGAGAATAAAATAAAATAAAAAACATAAAGGAGATTTTCCTGGCATGGATTTTATAGCAGATAACCTTAAAAATATTCTGCAATTATACCTAATTTGAAAAAGTTTACATTTCTTCAGTATTAAACAGCAGAAATTAAGCTTTCTTATCCGACGTCATTTAAGTACAAAGGAAAGAAAAGACAGCGGCCGCCAGCGCTGTAAACAACGGTAGACTGATGGGTAATAAGCGAATGAGTAATGCAGAAAACACATGTTTGAGATGGGAAACTTTTCTTGAAGTTTCTCTCACAGTTCACGCACAGCTCGCTGTGCGTGAACTGTGGGTTTTATCGTGTTGGAAGCAAAACAGCAAAAGTAAGAAGGAATTAAGGATGATATTAGCCCCCACGCCGACTAAGCTAATTCTGATGCGTCGGTCCGCTCTGTTTACGTCTTCGTGTGGAATGCGTTTCCTGCTCTCATTTGCTGGTTGTTGTTGAAATAGTTTTGTGAGCTTTAACCTGAGATTCTGGCGTTTCTGGTAAAACACATTTATATTCATTCAATTCAGGATTTAATGAATCGATATCGCTTCATTCAAGCTACTCACCTGTCTATATCCACCTCCACTTCCAGCTGGACCACGGACATTTACTGATTGGTTTAGACCACGAAGGGGAATCACGTGTCTGTTGTTGATCACATGGACGTCTGTGGCAAATTTTACAAACACTTCTCATAATGAACGAACTCAGGAGGTTCAACGTTCCAGCGGTGAGCTGCTCTGTGCCACTTCCTTGAATATTAGCTGGGGAAATCAGCCAGATCAGCAGCAGGTGGACACAATCACACAGGTGCGTGGGCCAAGAGCGAGAGCCCGTAAGGATCTCCACCCAGGCAGAGAGGAGGAGGAGAGACAAAGAAAACAAAAACGAACAACAAGAACAACAAAACCTGTAGCCAGCGTGAGCGAACCAGAGAGACACGGGGACCGTGACACATTTTCCCCACCAAGTTGAAGTCACTGATTTTGCTGTTCCAGACTTTTGGACTGAAAGTGAACAGCGGGTCCTGACTCCGCGTCTGTGGTAGAGGTTGACTGTCATGTTGTGTAAAGGTGGCATCCTCCTGCCCTCGTAGGAGTTTTTTGAGCTGTGGATCTAAACAGCTTTTTTTATTATTATTTTTATTTTTGCTTTGCCAGACTTCTACAACCTCAACTGAAAACTGTACGCTCCATGGTAATCCGCTGTTACTGGGAAAATATAAGTCAATGCAGTACTGTGTAAATACAGGGAGTTTATTGAAACACAAAGAACTTCAACAAAGCATAGCATGTTAAACCATGCAATCTGAATGGGAAAAAAAGCCCCCCCCCCCCAAAAAAAGTGGCATTTAACATGATGATATTCTATTGCCTTCTGGGGGAGGAGGTGGTGCGCCCTTTCGTTTTTTCGCCTCTTTGGTGCCGCTCTCCTTCTTCTGTTTATTGTCCTCCTGTAGCTGTAACAAAGAGGGACGAAATAACAAAAAAGAGAAACATATTTGTCAAGTAATTTTACCCCCCCCCCCCCAAAGTGGCATTTAACATGATGATATTCTACTGCCTTCTGGGGGAGGGAAGGAACAGCGGTTTTTCTTTTGAGTTTATATTCAAGTTTTCTCCTTCTTGCCCCCTCTGGTGTACAATTTCTTCCTTTTTCCTGTTTAAAAAGAGTTCATATATTTTGTCATTTGACTGTAAGCAGTGCAAGGAGGAGATGCTCGCTTTTTGCATGACAGTCTGCCACTTCAGCCTTCCCTTTCTTTATAAGGCTGGAAAATACTTCAGACCCCTCCTCAGGCAGTAAGGGGCCTGAGGTGGGGTCTGAACTGTGGGTACCGGTATGAGGAGAGAAGGGGCACAGGACTGGATGGTGGGTTAAGGTTAGGATTTGGTTGGGGGAGGGAATTGCTAAAAGTCCTCATCTCGTCTTCAAATCCCTTCTTTCCTGTATTAATGAGAATCCTGCGACAGTCTGTTCAGACCCCTCCCTGACTGAGGAGGGGTCTGAACCGGGTCGGGTAGAAGCTGGAGTGGAAAATGGGTTAGGGTAGAAAGGGAAGGGTGACAGACAGTCACACAAAAAGCAAGCATCTCCTCCTTGCACTGAAGTGGCTGCAATCAGCTGGAGGTCCAGGCTCCAGTGGATGAGGGTACAGGTACTCAACAGGTACAGGGGGCAGCCACGGCATGTTGGTCATGAACTGTTGAGATGGAGATGAATGGCTGCTGGGGTAAAAACCAAACAACCCAACTATGGAAGGCTCCTCACATACCCTCGAGGATACTGGGCAAACCCCACTCAATGAGGGCACCTCAAGAGCCGAAAGAAACATCCAAAATTATTGTTTTATATTATATTATATTATATTGTTTTATAAAAAAGCAAGAAAAATCTTTTCATTTCAGACTGTTGAGGCACACTTGGTTGAGTGGAGCTTCAGTGGCACTGTAAACTATCTGAAAACACATTCACTTCAGTAATTATAATCTTTTAAATGGAAGTAGATCAAACAAGCAACAAGAAAAACTACTCTCGTTCAGTGTAACAAAAAGCACTGTAACAGCTTCATATAGCAGAAGCTTCTCCTGACCACTGGAGCCTAGCTGATTCTATAATGAACAGAATAAACAATTATTGAAAGAAGAAGAACTTATTTCTGTCCAAAGGACCTACTGAGCATTGGAACTTAAGAAAGGTGAATCACTCCTCCCACTTTTCAAGGCTTATGGGGATGGCTCATTTACACACTGGTTCCACTGTTCTAACATACACATTGCTGCTCTACTAGTCGAGTGAATGTTGTCCTTCTGTGCCGAATATCACAGTAGGAAGTGCAGGAATCTGTTCATCTAAACCTGTAATAAAGTTGTTAAGATCCAACATTGTGGCTTGTTCTTTACAGATAAGGGCCTTAGAAAGATTGCTGACTGCTCTGCCTTTAGTCCCATTTTCAGCTCCATCACTGGTATTCAGTCCAAAGTTATAAAACCAGATTTTCCACAGGGTGCTTTCTCCAACTGGGCCTCACCGGGTGGCAACATTTCGCTCATGGAAATCTGTCGATCTGTACCCCTCTGCTTTATAGGACGGAGGAGTCTGTGCACATAGGAGTCACCGATGATCACAGATATTTTCTTCACATGAAGATTCCAATCCTGCAGTTTCCTCTGTGTGTTGGGGTCTCTCGTTGGAGTGCAGACCTGTCGTTCTGGTGAGGATGGTGAGGAAGGAAGACAATAAGAGGAGGAGTCCTCTGTTATTCTTGTTTGGAGGCAGGTCTGCACACAAGGTTTCAATCTGTGTAGGTTTGTGAGTGTAACTCAAAGCTGTATTGTTTCAGTGAGGGGTTGACACGGTTATTCAGCTGTGTCGTTTCCCTGCTCACCTGTGGCTGTTGTTCTGGTTTACTGGGTGTGTCACTGCTGGTGTGGTAGCTGGATTCCAGTCTGCTAGCTCGGCTATAACCACCGCCTGGTTCTGGTCCAACGACTTGGGCTGGAGACGGCGGCCCAGGTTCCGTTTCTCCCAGGATGCTGCCATCTCAAAGGGGCCTCTCTAGAAAACTGAAAACAAATTTTAAACTCATACTCTATGCTTTGGTTATAATAGTCATGAAGGATAAAAATTGATCTCTGAGCTGAGTTTTTAGCATCTCCTCAATTAGAGTCTGTGTCCTTCTATTGAGATAGCTGGTTTAATCAAAGTTACTAAATTTGTGGTTATTTTTATTCAGAGATTGATGATAACGGTCTTCTGAAACATTTTTCTGATGATCAACCGCTTTAATAAGTCTGTAAATTTTGCAAACTTTAATAAAAAAAAGTGTGGATCATCCGATTGTACTCTATTCCTCCGAGGTTCAGCTCTTTCATTCAGGGTGGATTTTACATACCGTTTGTCTCTGGCCACTCCTCGTTAAAATCTCCGATCTCCACCAGTCTGTACAAGGTAACAGATCATGTTGTTTTTTCATGTTAGGCTTCTTCTGGGTTAGGCCTTCCTGTTGCTCATGGTGGAAGATGGGTGCCTTTGTTGACCTAGGAGGGATAGCTGGAGACAGGTATTCTGAAATTGCCTTCTTTATTTTTTTTAACGTAATTTGAGATGGGCTACGTAAAAGGTATTTGCACATACCAAGGCAACTCTTTGGATTCCCCGTCCATAAACATCCGACAGTTCTGAAACATGGTTTTTTCCACACAGAGGATGGGAGAGGAGGAGGGGTGAGGAGGGGAGAGCTGGATGGGGAGGGTTCTGTGGGTTCATAAAATGGAGGTGGTCTGGTCTGATGGATTCCTCAAGCAAACGTGTCCGGTGGCAGTTTTATTTTCACCTAAATAACATTTGGGTGGGAGGAATCGGATCCACCGCAAGGCTTCTTTTTAAACAATTTTTCCCCGTTGTTGTAGCCGTTAACTTTTTAAGTGTCATGAGGGACTGGTTGTCTTGCATACTGGGCTGCGGAGCAACCCAGGCCTGCAAGATGGCATTGACAGTGGGCTTGTTGGTGTGCCATTTCTCCTTGTCCAAAGCCATCTGCACACGTGCAGGCTGAGGTGGGTAAAAGTATTTTCATTCTGAAATACATACAAAACAAACAAAGCAATGGAACAGAAGAGGCTTCTACTGAGCTTGATGCTGACTCAGCCATAGCATCCCCAGGTTCAGTGCTCAGGTATCTGTGGTTTTTAATGCATGCAAATTAATTAGAGCCAAGAGAGATGAAAAAACCAAAATACAAGGGGCGAACATCTCTGACATACAGCAACATATGTGGCTGACTGTTATGAGTCCAGGGTTAGGGTTTCTCTGTCAGATCAAAGAAACAAATCTTTCTTAATATGCTATTGATCCAGTTAGGTCAAGCACTCACCTCGCTCTCAGGCGTTTTACATCTAATGATGGGTTGGACAGTGGGACCCCACATTCTCCTAGGAAGAACTTGCCCCTGTCATCGCTGCCAGCAATTTGATTTTGCAAGGACACTGGACGGATGTTCCTAAAATAGCAGTCCAACAACTGCAGAGAAAAAAAGGAATCAATGTTAAATATCTCATAAAATCAATTCACAAGGTGCCTATAGAGCAAGAAGAGAGTCGCTGCTGAGAATGAATGACTTACTTGTTCTTCCTGGCTGGTTATCTTCAAGTTACCACTCAGCTCAACACCATCAGCTACTGCTTTCCGCGCCATCCAGTCCTCTACCTGTGTATGTAAAAAAAAAGGTGTTGGAGCTTAAAGAAATACAGACTTACATCAGCTGTCATTTCACTTATCGTGCACTTTGGTTGTTGGTGGCGCACTTACACAAAGTTCTTGAACAGCATTTCCTGTCAGTCCATGTTGTAAAATCAGGATGGCCTCGCAGTACTGTCTGAAGGTAGTCATTGCATATGTGGGGATGCAATCACCGCCTGAAAGTCTTGCGTGGAAATATTCAATATCCTTCTTGGCCACGGCAAGAATTTCCTTCTTATCAGACCTATTGCAAATGTGACAGAGGTAAGACATTATTGAAAGTTTGTATGTGTCATCCAATATGTGGAAGTGGCAATAAGGTCATCATACCTCGCTGTTGGCACAACTGTCGAAAACGCTTGGGGACTGTTCGTGATGATAAATCCACGTGTTTGAAGGCGAGTGCAGAGTTTAATGCAAGATTCTTCATCCTTGCAGTACTCCTGGAGCTCTGAGAAGTTCCAGACTCTACCTTCATTAGAAAACAGCTTCTGTGAAGCAATGGCTCTGGAAGCTTCTTCCTCACATTCCTGTGGTGTGCAGTCTTTCAGGCACACTCTGCTCAGGTGTGTGCGAATGGACTGTTGCGGCTTTTTACAAAGCAGGCAGTAGACAATGTTTCTCTCCATCTTGTTTGCACTGTAAATACAAAGAGTGAGAGGCAGAAAGTGAGAGAGAAAAACTGCATATCAATTTAGTTTATTTTGATAGTATGAGAAAACAAACAAAGAACAACAACAATACATCCACACACAAACTTTGCTTCCATCCCACCCCCCCAAAAAAACTTAAAGAAAAAAAAGTTTTAAAACAAGTTTTAAAGTTTAAAAATGAGGAGAATGGCACATGCAAGTTTTACATGTTCAACCTGTCACGGCTGCCGAGGCGAGCCGTGTGGATTTAGAAGGAGGACCCAAGATGCAGGCAGTGGATGAGATACCGGTGGTTTTATTTACAGAGGTGTAGAAGCAAACAAACAGTGGGGCATAACAAACAACTAAAGACACCTAAACTGGGAGAACTAAAATAACAGACCTGGGAGCATATGACAACGGATGATGAATAGCAGAGAGACGCAGACGAGGAACAGGACTCCGTGGAACACAGGGTAACAGACTGACACGGAGTTACACAGACTGACACGGAGGAACACAGACGAACCGGCAACAGGCAGGAGAACACACAGGGCTTAAATACACACACCAGTAATCAGGGGTTGAGAGACAGGAGGGCAACACAGCTGGGAGGAATCTGGGCTGACGGGACAGGGGAAACGTAAACTGATCACACTCACATACGACGCGGACCTTCACAATAAAACAGGAAACTTGCATTAAAATATTCATTAAAATACCTCATTTGTAGATACCATCATTTTGTAGACCGCGGCTGAATACCCGCTAACTAGCTTTAGCATCCAGCTTCACCACGAGACAAAGAAATCACCCAAACACGCATAAATTCCAATCCAGGCAGAGAGACATACGCATAAATAAATCACTTTCAAACCGGGAGACGCTTAATATCCACTAAATAGCTTTAGGTGCCGAACATGACCACGACAGACAAAGAATCACCCAGTCACATGAAAAAAATCGCGATCGCCAAGATACACATACAAAGAAAAAAATCACTTCGCTTCTTACAAGTTTTAATTACAAACGATACCTCTGGTCCAAGTGCTAACCACACCATCATTTTGTAGATACCTCATTTGTAGATACCATCATTTTGTAGACCTCGGCTGAATACCCGCTAACTAGCGTTAGCATCTGCCGAACATGACCACGACAAAGAATCACCCAGACACATTAAAAAATCACTTTCAAAGCTAAATTTTAAACCGGAGAGAGAGAGATACACTTACCTTGTCAAACCTTACACTGTTGTTCCGAATACTTCAGAAAATGACGTTCAAATCTCAATTTCAAAACGTAGGAGAGGTGGACAGATGCATGCGGGTCCAGCATACGCTACGGTGTCTTCTAAGGTCAATTTCAAACTGGAGGAGGGGCGGACTGACGCGCGCCGTTGATAGTGTCATCATTACGTTAATCCGAATAGGCCGCACCACTCCCGGCATACCACTAGAATAAAGGAATTATCGGCCCATATTAACGAAAAATAAGTCCAGTGTGAAACAGTCGCTTGGCGAGCGATCGGGTGGTTTAGCGAGTGTCAGCCTCTTAAGTTTAAGACAAGCCCGGCTGCTTTTTAAGCGACGCGGCGCTAGCTACCCAGCTAGCGTCAGTACACAGGAACTACTTCCGGTAGTTATACAAAATAAAAGCGTCCCCCATTATAATCCGCTATAATGCTCTTATTGTGAAGGGCAAGCGGGACGCCATACTTCCGCTGCAAAATGTATTCTAAACGCTTTTAGGTTGTTTTTTTAACTCACTTTATGTGTCTTCCACAATGTTATTTCCCTTTCCTACAGTGTCTGTTACAAATGCTCAGGCAGGACCAATTAAGTAAATTATGGGATTAGTTATCTCGCGACTTCTTGGACAGCCAATAGCGATCGTCCTTACGTAGGCGTTGACAAAACTGGGCGCGATTGGGAACTGCTTTCTACAAATCGTCAGAGGACAGGATGCCTTCGCTGACTCTTAGGGGAGTGACAGTGAATTTCCCCTTTTCTCCGTATGAATCTCAGAAGGCATACATGAACAAAGTAATCGAATGTCTTCAGGAGGTAAGAATCGACTGTCATGTGTATGTCTGTTGATGGAAATGGGGGCAATACCGAGTAGTCATGGCTGCTGGGCTTTGGAGTTGACACATTTCTTGCAAGTATCAGCTCGTCTCACAGCTGCTATCCAGGCTAGATGACTTCTTTTGGTAACATCTGATACACGAGCTCCCTCATGATGCTTCCAGGTGGGGAAATAATAAAAATAGAGCCGATTTTCCAGCTTATTCCCTTCCCGATCGTGCGATTTAACAACCAACAACACATTAAGTGCGAGCCATTGCTGATGCTTTCGCTCCTTCAGCCCTTTGTTTGGCCTGCTAAAATGGCACTTCGGCAGTCACACCCCCTCCCGTGACATCACGCTCCAAAGCCCCATGAAGCCACCATGCTTACCATTTGCCGAAAGACAAGCCGTCTGACGTCTGCTTGTCCAAAATGTAGCTTCACATAATATAATGATAATAATGGGGAAAAAAACATATGACAAAAGAGGCTTCATGTCATTGACCTGTCCTTAGAATTTCTTTACAGTTTCTATGTAATACAATAAATAGCACTCTGCTGACTTGTCTTGGGTTTACCCTGGCTCTTGACAGCTGACAAACAGCTCAAATACCCCCGATGTTTAATCAAGAACTGATTTAAAAATCTGCCTTTTCATGTGTATGAATGATTACAATGTTTTTCAATCATAAAATATTTGCTCTGGCAGTGAAAGCTTACTGAACCTGAACCATCCTTATGTTAGGCTCCCGAGACAGTTTTGCACTAAACATGTGGTTGTGTACTCTCTCTGATAGTTTTTTTCTACTTCTCACCACACTACACATCTGGCCAAAGGTCTGATCAGTTTATGCAATTGCAAGGTGTATATCCACATATCAGCCACAAGTCACAAGAATTTCTACTTCTACAGTGCTGGTCAGAGTTTGATCAAACTTGTACACAATTGTCACCTAATGGATCTTGACACACGCTGTGCTGTTTTATTTATTTATTTATTTTTCACCTTACCTTTTAACTGATCTGTGCAGATATCTGCCCTTTTATGAACCTGATCTGCTAGATATTTCTTTCTGCTAAAAGGGAGATCTTTCTCCACAATGCCAAATCTTTGCTCATAAAAGCGTAGTCTAATACCTGGAAGTCTCTAATATTTTAATGTTGTTACCATCACAATTTGTGTTTTTGGGTTTTCTCCGTTTGTTTTTTATTTTATTTTATTTGATGTATATCTTTACCTGTCTGGTTATTTCAGAAAGTCAATGGGGTTCTGGAGAGCCCAACAGGCACAGGTAAGACTTTGTGCCTGCTGTGTGCCACCCTGGCCTGGAGGGAGAACTTCAAGGACACCATGTCTACCTGTATGATGGCAGAGAGGCTGGGCCAGGAGATGTTTCCAAACACACCTATGTCTTCCTGGGGGACAGCTGACGGTGACAAACCATGTATGTTTGTATCATCTGCAAATCAAGAGTCATTTGTAATTTTACTTGTCAAAGAAGAATAACAGATACATATACAAAAACGCAAAGGATATAAGCTACGAAGACATGCTGTGTGCTTACATCGCTATGCAATAGAAAATGAGCTAGCACTGATTTCTTTATATTTTGATAAATGGTAAATTGACTGCTTCTTCTATAGTGCTTTTCTACTCGTTTTGAGCACTCAAACCACTTTATATTTTGTTAGGAAAATAGGATTTAACGATTCACTCAAACATGTAATGTTTCCAAACATACATGGAAATATTCTACATATTTCAAGACAGCATTTGTACTACTCTAACAAGGTTGTAAGTCAATATTTGGTAGGATGTCCTTCTTCCATTCCCTGTCAAGATGGGTTGTCATCCCCATGTTTCAGCTATGCATTCAAATCGTACAAAGAATGGTTGAGATGTAGGAGGCTGCTCAGCTTGGTGTTCAGGGGCTCCATGAGGTGGTAGCACAGCTAATAGCTGTGGCAGGTGCTCAGTCTCTCGCTTTGGGAAAACAGCTGTTGTAGAAATGTCAATCTGGACAGAAGGCTGATATAGAAGTTTAGAATATACATCATGTTGCAACTTTTGCATATTTATTGCTCAGCTGTTTAATCTGTTCAAACTGTATTGTCTGTGTTCTTTTGGATCATTGCATAAATTCTCAAATTTCTTCAAAGACAGATTTGCGCATATACACTGTTAGTAAATGAGGCCCAATATCCCAGAAGTTTGACTTGATGGTATACTATGTTAAAAAGTGTTCAGTTAATTTTTTTCAGCAACGTATAAAGCCCTAATTGTCTTTTCTTATTGTTGTCAAGCCTACTACACTGATGTCCCCAAGATCATATATGCAACGAGGACACATTCTCAGCTTACACAGGTTATTAATGAGTTAAAGAACACTTCATACAGGTAAGCATTTCTAACTTTTTGATCATGCATGATTGTCTGAATGACAGCTATTCACAATATAAAACAACATTTCTAATAGGTTTTGTGATCATGGTGTAATGAGGACACCAAACCCCTACTGTTAGTATATACTAGGGAGATACAAATTTTAATTACCAGGTTTACAGTATACATTTTAGTATAGCTGAATTTGATCCTGGAATGGTACAATAGCTACCGTTTTTATTTTGTTTTGTTGTGTAATGAGTTCAGTTTCACAAAAAAACACTCAGGCCTGATAACTGAAACCTAATAACAGAATGTATCTGACAAAGTTTAACAGGCTAAAAGATCTCAAAAAGCAACACACAAGTCCCAATTAACCAAATACTACTGGTGCTTTAAAGGGTTATTACATAAGCTATAATCATTTTGAAGTCTTACTGAGTGCAGCACCTTTTGTCTGTTCTGGTTTTTTTGGCTATTTGTGGTAAACCAGTTCTCCCATGTCTCTTTCGATTCAGCCCAAAGGTGTGTGTGATGGGCTCAAGAGAGCAGTTGTGTATTAACCAGGACGTCATGTGTCAGAAGAGCAACCACGTCAAAGTAAGTTATAAAGGCAATATTAGAGATATAAATATAATGGGATGTTTTAACTGCTATGTCTAATGAATTGTTTTAAACACAAAACAGTGAATTTCTTCAAGCTCACTGCTGAAAAAAAGGAGGAAAATCTACTTAAAGTTTGACTACATTCACAAAGAACAAAAATCAGTTGTGCCAACTGTATTCTATTGGACTTCCACTCGAAACAGTAACTTCATCCTTGTTCTGGTCAGCCGCCAACAGTAGCATTATAAAATCAGTTCTCCACCTGCTGCAGGTTCTGGTTGGTGTGGTGCCTTCAGTGTGCATTAGATCTCAGGAACACAAGCACTACTATCGCCCGCTCTAGTTCAAGACGGTGGAGCTTTATTATATCTGAGAGCAAGATGAATTCCTCATTTTTGTGGAAGCAGCTCAATGAAACCAACGGCCACCACACCAGCCCCTTTACATGAATTCCAAATCCTGCTCCTCACATACAAGGTCTTAAATAATCAGGCCCCATCTTATCTTAATGACCTTGTAGTACCATATCACCCTATTAGAGCACTTCGCTCTCGCTCTGCAGGCCTACTTGTTGTTCCTACAGTATTTAAAAGTAGAATGGGAGGCAGAGCCTTCAGTTTTCAGGCCCCTCTTCTGTGGAACCAGCTTCCAGTTTGGATTCAGGAGACGGAGACTATGATCATGCTTAAAACCTTCCTCTTTTCTAAAGCGTATAGTGAGGGCTGGATCAAGTGACCCTGAATCCTCCCTTAGTTATGCTGCAATAGGTGTCTACTGCTTCTACATTTTAAATATTTACAACATTACATCATGACAATTTTCTAATTTTGGTGGGCTCAGGCCATTTGCTAGTAGTTGTCTTTCTACTGCGTGCCAATAGTGCCTCTACCAACTTGTTATACTTGTTCAGTGTCAAACAGGGAAACCTATCCAGGGTAAATTTTCTCAGAGTTTAAAGTAGGCTACTCCTCCACATTCAAACGAGCCAGTTGAGGTGGTTTGGGCATCTTACAAGACCTCACCAGCATGTCAAAAAATAGTTATTACATCTGCAACAAGAGTGTCTCAACCGTGTTTTTCACGTAACAGTCACATGAAGATTCACCTTCCAAGGCCTCCCCCCGCAGGCCCTCTCAGTCCCAAAGGTCAGAGACGGGTCTCCTCTTCTCCAGTGATTTATGGTGCCTGGGTGTGCCAGTCTACATATAACTTGCAATACCTAACTGTGTGTGGAATAAAGCATAAAAGACATATGTGACGCTATCCTTTCTAATGTCTGTATGTGTACTATTAAAAATGAGCCAATGAGCTAGCTGGTGGAAAAAAAATGATAAGTAACGGGTTATGGGTAGATAGTTAGTGATTTTTGTCTTATTGTGGAATCAATTTTTTTGTTTTTCAGGTTCATATGTGCAGAGGAAAAGTTTCCACCAGGTCATGTGTCTACTACAAAAAACTTGAAGGTAATGGTCTAACAGAGTGACTATATCCGTGTAGCATAATAGTCTAGAAAAGCATGTAATTTACCTTTTTTGTTTGTGTTGTACAGACTACATATATCATTCAAATATTATATTATTCAACACTAATAACTTTCTATGTATCGCACAACCTTGGCCTCACGTACTACTGTGAGGAAGTTTGAAGTCCAGGAATGTCCAAAATGTGGATATTAATGAAATGTCTACTGCCTGCTTTTAGTGGCTGTAAAAATTTGAATGAAAATTGTTATGTTGAGAATGTGGTCCATGCATTTGTTACTTCGAGGATAGCAAATTATAATAACTTGTTATGACGCCGTTCTATAACTTATATAAAAATCCCCCATTTGATAGAAAACAGGAAACTTGACACGTGTCATTTTTATACATCTCTCTGTAAATTTTTATCTGCACATATGAATTTGGTTTCTTGTGTATAAAGGACTACTTGTGTTTATATCTGTCTTGCTATAAGAGCTGTGTAACCATCCCAAATTTCTAATTTCTGGGAATATAAAGGTTTAATCTATTCTATTCTATTCCATCAGTGATTTATAGCAATTTATCTTATAAATACTCAATCTTAAGCTTGATCTTCTTTTTTTCTTCTAGAAAAGAGCACTGATAGAGACTTTGTTAGTTCTATCCTTGATGTGGAGGATTTGGTCCAATTTGGCAACAAGCAGAGGTGTGTAATTGATGTGTTCTTTTTTTTTGTAAATTTCTGTTTCACTAATAAGTCTCTGTTCTGCACTTTCTTACTTTGGTAAGAAATAATCAGCATTGGCAGGTGGGTATGTCTCTGTGTGACACCAAAGTATTGTCTTAATAGTAGCTAATGAATCAAATAGTATTTTATTAATCAGTCACTTGATTAGTAGTATCCTCTTTACTTCAGTATAAGATGCTATTTAGCGCTGTCCAGCAAAACCCTTTAAAACTGTAGCCAGTGTGAAACCCCTGTAGGTAATCTATAGATGGGTCACAACTTAAAGTTAAGCTGAACTCTTGATTGGAACAGTGAGGTGACCCAATAAATATGTTACAAAATAGAGGCATTTCATTATAGTGGGTGGAGTGGGTTAAGTGACTTGCAAAATGAATGGGGCTTAACAGATATTTGGTGTTAACCGTTTAGGAATTGCAGCCATTTTTAATGCATCGTCCTCTATTTTTAGCAGTTTAAAAGTAGTTGGATAACTGACTGATAGACAGTTTCATGGCCAGGTAAGGACTGGTCTTTCATCATTTCATGACAAATTAAGCAGAAAAAAGATCTAGAGTTGATCAAAGTGTTGAATTTGTATTTTGTATCAGTTCACTAAAACTTTCAATACAAGGACCAAAGTCATATCAATACAATTGAAGGAGAAACATCATAATGCTGAAAAAACCCAAAGAAATCCATCAGAGGTCGAAAACAAAAATAAATAAGAGTGGTCAAATCAACAATCTAAAAGTACCTGGGTGTACCATAGCCGAAATAATAAAATGGCCACTGACACCTTATATAGGCTACTGATATCAGGACATACGGTGTCCTCACAGTTTATAGAGATCTTCACCCAAACTCCAGCACCCCAACCAATAGAAAGAGGCAAGGTGATTAGTGAGTTCAGGATGAAACCCTCAGCATCCATGAAGACACTAGCAAGATGGGCCACCCGAGATGAGCTGCTTGGGTGACTCAAATACATGATAAGGAATTGTCATGCACAATCCCTCTAGCACACGCACCATTGACATGGCAACTTGCAAAGGCTGGCTTAAAGGACAGCACAGAGGCTCTGATTGTGGCACCACAACAATAGGCCCTAAGCACCACTTCAATAAAGCCAGGAGTCAACCATAGCGCACAGGACCGAAACTGCAGAGTGTGCAATGGCTCCCCGGAGACTATCCAACACACAGTAGCAGGATGTAAGATGTTATATAGGCCTGGCTACACTTAGACCCAGCTATCAGGATGGGTCTGTTTTTGTTTGAAGTTCATGTATTTGATTTCGGATTTGCACATTTTTCCACAGAGTCTGTCCTTACTACCTCTCTCGTTCACTGAAACAAGAAGCAGATGTCATTTTTATGCCATACAACTACCTGCTAGATCCAAAGGTGAGCTCAGTCATCCATCCTCATTACATCTCAGGATGATATATGTGACCATAATTGAGCATTGAAAGAGACTTTAGTGTTATGATTGGCACTGTCATTTCCAATTTCCATGAATCCTAATATTCAACTGCCACTCTCTCGCTCTCTCCGTCTTTCCATTCCACAGAGCCGTAAGGCACTCAGTATCGACCTGAATGGAGCTGTGGTTATCTTTGACGAGGCTCACAATGTGGTATGGTTATATCTTTCCTTTGTTAAATGTATTCACTAAGTAAACTAAATTAAAGCTTCGAAGACCAGAAGTGACCCACTACTAAGGCTTTCAAATTCATTTTAACTTGTATGCCACATAGAGCCTAAATAAAGACCGCTGGGCTGCTCAAACCCTAAGCACATATTAAAACAAATGCTTCCAGATTTTCCTTTTGTTTTAGTGTAGAGAAATACAAGTACATGCACAAATTCACATTAATGAACTATCCTTTTGCAAGCCAGATATTGAACAGCATAGCTTCACAAAAAAATGCATTTTTTAATAAATCCCATGTCATTACTGTGCATTACAAGTGATTGATTACAGTAGATCTACAATTTCACAAAATGCTCAGTGTACAGTATTTAAACATGAACAAATATTTTCTTTTATTAATTAAAGAACCTAAAAAACATAAATTCAAACTCCTGTATGAAATGTACTCTTGGGCATACTAAAGTACTAATGTCATCATCATGCCATAATAGTTGAAGTGAAATGTATTAAAATTTCCAGTTACTTAAGCTTTACAAACAATTTGTAATAAATAAAACACAATGTGGTGCGATCACTATTATTTATAGGCTGATACATATTCCATTTTCAAACATGAAGAGAACGTTTGCAGACCTTTCAATTTGGGGTAGCAATGTTTATATTATATTAGATTAGATAAAACTTTATTAATCCCTCCGGGAAATTTTACTTCTTTTATTTGCAGGAAAAGACATGTGAAGAATCAACATCATTTGATCTCACTCCCTACGATGTAGCCTCAGCCATTAATGCTGTGGACAGGCTGCTTGTGGAGCAGTCTAAAGAAATCAGCCACAGAGACTCTGTGAATGTAGACTTTCATGGAGAAACCTCCGCTTCTGGTAAGAAAACCTACTTGTCTCAATTTCTCAGGTTATATACATGTTTCTAAAAGAGTTTTCCATGGAATATAGTATAGTTATGTATAAATTTCATGGCATTTTGGGCTACTTGTATACTTGTATAAGTTTGGATTTACTTCTACCTTTTAAGTCTTCACTAACTTTATTAGCCTTAGTTTAGCCTTGGCCTTATTAAATTATTAATAGTAATAATTTTTTGTTGTTTTGTAAAGCAAGTAAAGGATTGTCAGCTGCACGTCTTTTAATATTTTCTTTTTTTGTTTTAGGTTTCAAATTAGGTTTGTCCACCATTGCAAAAATCAAACGTAAGTATTTATTAAAGTATTGCGGAGTCAGTCGTCCTGTTGGTTTGTGACAAGAGTTAATTTTCAAAACTTATTTTCTGCTTTAACAGAGATACTACTGGATCTGGAAGCTGCCATTGATGCCTATGATCCAAGTGATCAAGGCATTACCAAACCTGGAATGTAGGTGACAGCATGGTAGAACAAATAAAGTGTGGTCATAGAATGTCTCTGTAGTTAGTACCTTAACCGTAGTGCGGGTTCTCACTTAAAGCTGCTGAGAGAATGATTCTGAATCTTAACTGTTATAATAAACCTAATAAGCACTGCATGTCTCTATGTTGTGTCTTAGCTTCATCTATGAGGTGTTCGAAAAAGCTAATCTGACCTTCAGCAGCAAGACAGCAGTCTATGAAGCTCTGGAGCACATCATTGGATACCTGGCACAACGTAAGGCATCATATTTTGGCTTAGACACATTATCACATCATTTATCATTTGTAACATTGGCTAGTTTTATTATACCGATCAGTGCAACTAATTAACAAATGACCTGTTTGATGCATGTTTCTCCTCAGAGCCAGGAATATTTCTCAATACTAGTGGACTCCAGAAGCTTTCTGATATCATACAGGTACACTTTGTATGGCTATTAAAGAATTTGGTCAATATTAAACTTTTTTTGGGGGGGGGGATTTTTGTCTTTTTGAGTGAAAATTAATATGCATTGGTCCCATATTATTTGTGTGGCCTAACAGATTTGATTGAGGACAGTCAATAAAATTATAGAATTCATTACTCTTCGTTGTATAAAGAGTAGTTATTTAATCACCTTGTGGCATGTTTGAAGGTTCCCCTTTGTTTTGTTATTTTAGCTGGTATTTTGTGGTGAACCGTCAGAAAAGGAGAAACTACACCAGATGGAAACCAACACGGCTCATTTCAAGGTGTGTTCATTAAGTCAATGGAATTTTTTTTTTTTTTTTTTTTTTTTGGGGGGGGGGGGGATACAATTCGTGTTCATATTGGAACCAGCTAAAAGTAGCATATCTTTGCCACAACTATCACCATTGTTCCGGTATATTAAATTTAAAAAGAAATCTTGGAAATTAAATAACTAATTATGAGCTTCTGTCATTTGTTCGGCTCAGGTTCATATCCATCGGGACACCAGCATTCACTCAAAAAAACATAGTGTTGATATGTGGGCTTCAGGTTCATCAAAAAAGCAAGGTAACGGTGCACAACCTGATGCATTGTTGTGTTACATGGATCCACATTGACAGAATGAATTTTATTAATACCATTTATATATTTCCGCTAGAGTGTGAACCCTGTTAAAAGTTATAGTTTCAATCGTTATTAGTGTATGAAAGATTCGTACTACAGGTAAATGTGATGTGTTTCTCTGGAAATTGCAGGAAATATTCTGAGTTACTGGTGCTTCTCTCCGGCCTTCAGTATGCAAGATCTGGTGAATCAAGGCATTCGCTGCATCATTCTGACAAGTGGTACCCTATCGCCCCTGTCTTCTTTCACATCTGAGATGAGAATGTAAGTTAGCTGTCACTCTGACTGCCCTGCTGCACAATTACATTTTTCCCACACCAGCTTGAGTAGCAACTACTTTAAAATAAAAAAAAATAAAAAAAAACAATCACCTTTATACCTGTTTAGTCTGAACATTGAACAGAAGAATTAAACCCTTTCTACAGTGAACTGCTGTTTGATGTAGAAACTGTTCACTATCTCATAATTTAAATCTTCTGTTCATTATTTGATTTTTCTAGCAATTGAACGATGCTCAACATAAAAGTTAATGATTCATTTTATAGCCAGGAGAACTTGTTTGACATGGTCTATGAATAAATCAGAATGATTCTGACAATACACAGATCTATGTAATCCTCTAACAATTTGTTAGCATCCAAAGGCATTGTCATCTCTGCTATATACAGTGTAGTATATAGCGAGACAAGACGATGAGGCTCCAATTCCATGCAGTGCAAATGACTAACAATAAATATAAGAAGAGTAAGAAACAAATACACACTTTATGACTAAAGTAAAAGGATCAATAACAATTTAAATTTACAAGTTACAGTTGAAAGAGTTAAATTGACCTTGATGGTCAAAGGAGCTTGCAAAGGAAAGCGTCTGGACTTCTTTAAGTTGCTTGAAGACGTTTCACCTCTCATCCGAGAAGCTTCTTCAGTTCTAAGGTCAAATGGTGGAGAGTCCCAGATATAAACCTAGTGGGAGTTTCCCCCCACAGAGGGACAAAAGGACCCCCTGATGATCCTCTAGTCGCCTGAGCCAAGGTGGGAAACTGGGTGTGGGTCCCAATCAGCCAGAGTTTCGGGTGTGTTCATTGTGAAACCTGGCCCCACCTTATCATGCGAATTCCTGAGGTCAGATGGCCCAGGATGTGAGTGGGCGTTAAGGCGTCTGGGAAGGATCTCAAAACTGGATTATAGATGGCAGAGAGTTGGTGTCGTAAACCCCGCCTCTGTTCAAAGATGGTCGCTCACAGTGGACATAGATGGCTTCTTTCACTCCTCTTTCAAACCATCTGTCCTCTCTGTCCAAAATGTGAACATTGGCATCCTCGAAAGAGAATGCCAATTGACCTTGATGTTATTTAAAGTGACGAGTGTAGCAGCTTGTAAATATGGGCAGGATTCTTGAGAGTGGAGTTAGTCAGTATGACACATGCCGATGAATTTGCGGCATTTTATCTTTACATTTTCAAAAAATTCTGTCTAATACATCTAACATATATGGTTTTCTGTAAGTGTAATGCTTTTTGAAAATGTTGTAACCTCCAATTTTTCTGTCCTTCACTGAATAGAAATTCATCATGAAGTATCATATGAAGTAGCATTACTACTAAACTTTTGTTTGCTGCATGGACAGCGGGGTAAACCTAAAACTTGATCACAGTGAGTTTCTGCTCCTCCTCTTACAGAGAATTCCCAGTATGTCTGGAGAACAGCCATGTGATTGAGCGCGACCAGATCTTTGTGGGCGTCATTGCACAAGGCCCAGATGGAGTGCCCTTAAGTTCAGCGTTTGATCGAAGGTCAGTATTCTTTTTTTAGCATATGATTACTTTCTAACAGGTCACTTTGGAAATTTGCAGTTGTTTGAAATGAAATATGTTTTGCCATATGCCTAAATACAAATTAAGGTGCATGGCAAAACTTATAATTTGCTCATTTATTTGCTAGTTTTTCTGACTTCTGGAGTCAATTATCGTTGTGTAACGATATTTTTTTCTCATGTTTTGATTTATTATAAAGTCAAGTTAAATCCTTTTATGTGTATGTAAGACTTTAGTTAATTTTTATATAATACTAATTCAAGAAAACAGTCTTTTCTATGCACTTTGTATTGCAAGATAAGTATTAGAAAGAACACCCCACCAATCATACTGTTTTATATTCTGCACTCCAGATGGATTGAGTGCGTTAAAATATTTTTCATGTTAATTGTGAGGACTGCCTTAACGCGTTTAAGCCTGTTAACGCCAGATTAACGTGTGAACGCTGACAGAACTAATATATACCTACATTGGTTCTGACTGTGAAGTTTTTACTTGATTGCTAAACTCAAACTTTAAATTTCTGTCACAGGTTTGTTCCTGAAAACATGGCATCTTTAGGCAACACTGTTGGTAAGATCACAATATACAGTATTGAAATTGTTTGGTTTTGCTGTTTCTAAGGAGATTTTTTTTTCTTACTGACATCAGCAACACTGTTAACTTAATGCTCTGATCTTCATGGTTATTTCATATTGCTTATTATCTTTTTCATTAAGTGATGACGTACCTGAACCCAGTTTCCGGGCCCAAACTACTCTGCATTTATTGAGGCTGTTGTGTTTTTAACACATTTTAAGGCTTTTATCTTGTTCTATTCAATCTGAACAAGCCCATTTTAAAAAAAAAAAGTTAGCGTCCATCCTTCGGCTGTATGTTGTAATGTTTTTTTTTTAGAAATCTCTCGATCAGAACATGGCGTACTATGTTTAGGTGGAAACTAGCAAGCTAACTCTCTGCTAACTTTTAACTCTGTTAAATTTCATAAATTCTATTTTCACAGATGCCTGGATTTTAAACTTAATTGTTACCTTGGTTTTGATTGTGATACAGTTTTGTAACCTGTGTTCTTTTCTCAGCCAACCTGAGTCGTCTGGTTCCTCATGGACTCTTAGTATTTTTCCCTTCCTTTCCTTCAATGGAAAAAACATTGGAATTCTGGAGGGTAAGTGTAATTCAGCAGAATCACCTGTGGAAAACCATAAGGGTTTGGGTTTTTTTTTTTTTTTTTTTTAGCTTTTCTAGTCACTTTTATGTTTTGTGTTCTCTTTCTCCATGAATTATATTTTGTATTGTCTAGCAAATTAGAAATACATTTAATGGAAATTTAATATACAGACAACTCTGCTATTGTTTCCAGTGGATGATGGGCCATGCAGACGAGCTTTTGCAACAGTCGTATACGGATCGAATGGCCCGGAGCAATGGGCCAGACACCCTTCTCAAAGTCCACAAAACTTCTCAAAGTTTTGTGGACTTCTAACTATACCCTTACGTTCACGTGGTCTGTCCAGCATTCTCCCTGGTAACCCTGTCCCGGGTAGTAGGAACTGTTCCTTTGACGTTCTATTACCAGGGGCCTTTTAAATCGCTCTTTGTGTGGCCCCTCAACCAGGACCAGTTTGCCATGGGTGACCCTACCACGGGGCAAATAGCCCCCTCACAATTTAGCCTCTGGGATACCTGGGACATACAAACCCCTCCACAACGATAAGCTGGTGGGGCGGGGAGCCATCAGGGTGCGTAAGGGTACAGTGTGCATATTTTAAAAAATAGTAAAGATATCAAAATATAAATGTAATAATTAAAAGTAAAAAGCCTTTTAACCAGTATGAACTCATTTCTTTCTTTCTTTCTTTTTAAGTGAGGTACTCCACAGTCAATTTAATCATTTATAACAATCTAAGATGTTACTGTATAAAGTAATTTCCTGCGTGTGTATATGTGTTATCACCAGGCTACTGGACATGCAAACCGCATTGAGAAGTTAAAGCCCATGTTTGTTGAACCTACAGAGAAGGGCACCTTTAATGAAGTTAGTATTTATTTATATTTTAGGTGTCTTATCACTCGGCTGTGAACCCCTCTTTAAACATTTCACATCTGAAGAAATATCCTAAGCTTTTTATAGTTATAAAAATCTAAAGATTTGAAAGAAATTGAGCTTCTTTCTGTCTATTCCTAGGTCATTGATGGTTATTACACCAAAGTCAATGATCCCCGATCCAAAGGAGGAGCCTTCTTTGGTGTGTGTCGAGGGAAGGTGAGGAGGCTGTCCATGGACTCTGCAAAAGTCCTACAATGTTTTCTGTTGTCATGTTTCAGCTCCAACTTTTGCTGTATAGTGTGGGTATACAGTTGTGATCAGAAGTTTACATACAATCATCATGATCATGAATGTTCGTACAAATCATCCATCTGTACCATACTTGATAGTTGGTGCAGTGTTGTTAGGTGTTAAGCCCTCACTTTTACTCGTCCAAACACACCTTGTAATTGTGGACAACAACTCGATCATTGTTTTTCTCGGTCCAAAAAACTGTTCTCCAGAAATCATTTGGCTTATCTATGTGGACACCTGCAAATGTTGTAGTTGTTGATATCCTAGAGTCCCCCCCTTCAGAGCATGGTAAAGTAGTGAGTCATTTGAATATCTTGTATTTAATTGAAGTTGTTTGAACTAATGATCTTGGAATTGCAGTTCAGAATGGTTCCAAGAGACCTTCCCAATTTACATAAACTGAGTTCCTTGGACTTTCATGTTGTTCTGAATATTTGTCCTTTTTATGCTTGCAAAGAGAAACTTCCAGCTGTAATAAATCACAATCACTGATGAGTTTAATGGCCTTGACCTCATCAATTTGAAAGACAAAGACCTTATGAAAGATTTAAGTGGATGTCTGTTGATATTTGAGTTTATTATATGCCTTTGACCCTGTGCGATTAATATAAAATCTCAATTAATTTAAAGTAGTGCATCCAATAATGTTCAAGTCATAATAGATGAATGCTGTAAAACCATTTCAACCTGGAAAAAGAGCAGTTGAAAGAAATCATTAGAAGCCCAAAATAATCATGACATTCATACCCATGATGAGTGTTCATAAACTTCTGATCACAATTGTATATGATATTCAAAGGACATGTCATATCTTTGGTACCCTTGTCCTCTTGTGTCAACATCAGGCAATTTTTTTTCTTTTGTTTACAAGTGTATTACCATACAATGTTTTGGGAATGACTGTTCATTTTTGTGACATGAATATCTCTCTTTGTTAACCGTTTTATGCTGTTTTTCCATTTTGCAACCTACCTCTTTTTCTATGATGGCTGTGACTAATTGGATAAACATTTAAGAAAACGTAGATATGGAGTTAGGATTCTCTTTCATTTTAATGTAGGGTTACACAAAAACTTTCTCTCAAAGCTGCTATGTAATTATATCTTCTTGTCTTAGGCGAGCGAGGGTCTGGATTTTGCAGACATGTTTGGTCGGGGTGTCATCATTACTGGCCTTCCTTTCCCTCCAAAAAAAGACCCTCGCGTTGTCCTGAAAATGCAATTTTTGGATGAGATGAATCAAAAGAATTCTGTAGGGCAAAAGGTGAAAGAAAATCAACAAAATTAACTATTGAGGTACACTAAAGGATTGCTTGGTCGTATAACGGTAGTTGGATTTCTGTGTGTGTGTGTGTGTGTGTGTGTGTGTGTGTGTGTGTATGTGTGTGAACAGTACTTATCAGGGCAAGACTGGTACAGACAGCAGGCTTTCAGAGCTGTGAATCAGGCCATTGGTAGAGTGATTCGTCACAAGGAAGACTATGGAGCGATCTTCTTGTGTGATCAGAGGTCAGATATAGACCACGTTTACTTAATTAAGTAACATCATACAAGAGGGAACATTCTCCACTATACCAGACAGTGTCTCCGAAGCTTCACATTTAAAAAATTCTCAATTAAGTGCTTAGTTCACCTTATTAATTGAAAATGTAAAAAAGTATTCTTAAACTAAAATGAAAAGTTTCCCAACAGATTTAAAAATGCTGATACCCGGGCCATGCTTCCATCATGGGTGAGGTCTTATGTGCGCCTCTATGACACCTTTGGCAATGTCGTCCGTGATGTCTCTCAGTTCTTCAGGACTGCACAAAAAATGGTGGGTAGTCGCACCTGCACAGTTCATACAATGCTGCAAATTCTTTCATTATTCAGTTTTGTTAAGGAACCAGCTAATAGTACTGTTGGTAATCCGGATTTGTGGGTAGGTTTTTTAAGCTCTGAAAAGATAGGAAACTTGAGTTGTGATTTAAAACAAAAAAAATCCAGAGTAGTTAAAAATGTGAATATTTACCTTGAGTATTTTCATTAATGTCTATGGCACTATTTATCTCGCCAAAATATACTTTTAATGAACTTTGATTTCTAGTTTTTTCTGCCAGTTTTTTTATAATAAAGTTAGAGTTATGGGTTTTTGTAACACCGTGCCAACCTTTGTTGTCGGATTCTTTTAATAATAAATATCGGCTAACATATCATATCATTGCATGTGCAGTAAAATGTGTAGACGCTTTTATGAAAGTTGTTTGCAGGTCAGTTGGTCAGCTTCTCCTGACAGTGTGTGCATTAAACATTTAAGAGGCCTGTGGTTGGGAAGAAGGCTCCAGCACACAACCACGAGACTGAGTGTTCACGAGACACTCAGTCCTCCAGTTCCACTTCTCGCCGCTACTTGCAAACTTCTCACACCCAGAAGGCCAAGGTGTTGGACACATACCTTCCCAGCTTGAAGAGGAGGAGACTCAGTTAGTACAATGGATGTGGTTTGATGTTTTGCTATGTTTCGTTTTAGCATATTAAAGATCAAGGTGTGCTTTTGCTATACCAGATATATTTCACTAGAATGTCTTTACAATTCATTGAGTTTAAATGGAGAAAAACTACATTAGAAACAATGAGTTCAATAATAAATGGTATAAATTGAAGTGACTAAAAGCCAGTTAAACCGAAACCTACAGAAATGCAAATATTAGTTTTAAAATGTACAGCTGCCCCAATGTGAGTCCTTGATTATTTTTTTGTGATCAGATGAGAAGAATGGAGCCAATGACATGGCCAATTTCCTTAATCAGTATGAGGTGCTGCACAATAACAGGAGACCACTCAACTTGCTGGATGCTTTGGAGCAAGCCAGCAATACCATTGAAGAGGACATGCGAGAGCAAAAGGTAGATCATTTTCTGACATTGTCACAGTGTAAGAAGTACTAATTCACATCATGAGTAACAGACAAAGTGTGTGAGTAATTGTGTGTGTGTGTGTCTGTGTGTATGTGTGAGGGGGGATTACTATAGATTTTGAAGAGGATGAAAATTGGAAAGGCAGTTGGTACAAATGACATACCTGTGGAGGTATGGAGATGTATAGGAGGGAGAGCAGTGAAAATTTAACCAGATTGTTTAACATAGTCTTGGAAAGTGAGAGTATCGCTCAGAGAAGAAGGATATTGGTACAGTTATTTAGGATGTGCAGAACTATAGTAACTACAGCAGGATAAAGTAGATGAGATATACCAGCAGCTAAGGAAGATATATATTCTTGGTGCATATATACCAATCTGTTTCAGGTATGCTAAGGCACGAAAACTAGATTTGTTTTTTGCATTGAGTGTTAACAGAGAAGTATGCCAGTATGGTATAACGTTATAACCATTTTCCTAATATTGTGTTGGTTGTCCTTACTTTCCGAAACAGTCCAAAAGACCTCTGAAGGTCGTCTGGGTTATCTGGCACCAATATGTTTGCAGCCAGAGTTGTGTTCCTCAAAACATTTTTGAACGTATTTTACATTATCTTGCTTAGCCATCATGGAATACTATTTCCATGAAAGGGTGTGCATGATCTGCAACAATGTTTATGCAAAATTTACATCTCAAAGTAACATCCAAGTAATGATCATCTTCTACTGTGGCTCCATTGAAAGTGTGCTCACATGCTGCATCTGTTTATGGTTCTCTAGCTGCACCATGCCACACAAAAAGGCATTTGAGAGGGTCATTAATATGACCCAAAAAAATAATTCAATTCTAATTACCTATTATTGGCAGTGGACAGGGCTTAGCATGATCACCCTGACTGGTCTGAAGCTATGTAGCCCCATACTTATATGTGATCCACTCTGTATTCTGACAGATTTCTATCAGAATCAACCAAGACTTTTTTAGCAGTTTTAGCCACAGTCGCTTTTTTTGATTAGTACACATAGGCCAGTTTTTACTCATTAGTGAGCCTTGGCCACCCATGACCCTGTCGCTGGTTCACACACTTTCTTTCTTGAACCACTTTTGATAGATACTGACCATTGCAAACTGGAAATTAATATAAACCAAGACAGGTACCATGATGAAGAGAGAATCAATCTTCTTCACTTCAGCTGTTAGGGTTCATAATGTTAAGCCTAATCTGGTATATAGAGAAGGTCAGAAGTATTCGCATTGTGTCTTTTTGGACCTCACATGGTAGCATGCCAAGAAAGGAAATATGGTACTGCAGAAATAAGTCAGAGTAAGAGCCAGATACATGAGTAGGTGTGCAGTAGGAATGACAGATGGGGATCTGATCTGGGCCACTTTTGTTTGCAGTACTAATGGTTGACAGATGAGGTCAGGCAGTAGTCTCCATGGACTGTGATGTTCTCAGACAACATTGTGAATTGTAGTGAGAGATGTAAGCACGTGGAAGACAGTCTTGAGAGCTGGAAGTATACTTAGTTTTTGATTGATTTCTGTACTTGTAAAATAGTGGTAAAAAAGTTTATGCTGCTCAGATTTTGTTTCTTCTAATGTCATTGAAGAAGCTGGGTGTCCCTGAGGATTTGTCTCAAGAACGTAAACCCAGCAGGGCTAAGACATTCCTGGCGGACATGAAGAAGTCCCTGAGTGAGGTCTGCTGTCACCGCATCATACGGGCGCTGCACACCTACAAAAAGACTGATGACCTGAATCACCTGCTGACTGAAACCGCATTTTTAGGCAAAGACACTAATACTCAGAATCTCCTACATGGTAAATCTTCTGCTGTCATAAATTAATAGCTGCAAAAATACCTCACTTGGTTAACACTGAGACTTTAAGAATGACAATATACTCACTGGAGGCATGAGAGTACGCTCTCTCACCTACATCTATGAAGTATACCTGCTTTGCACAGGTCTGAACTCGGAACACGTTTTCTAGATTTACGAGTAGTTCATATTACTCTCTAGGTAAAATGTGTCTAACCAATTCACTTATTTACAAATCCATTAAAGTCATTATCTTTTTTTCAACTCTTTCGAATTGAATGAAATATTTTAAATTATTATTTTTTTAATATTAATTTGTTTATTTAAAATCTCACGCCAGCAAAATAGTTGAAATATGTGCAGAATGCATTGACTTATTGAAACAAGCAGGGATTTTGATTTTCAACTTGGTCATGCACAGTACAAAATTGTAAAAGTTGTGTTTTGTCCAAATGGTAAAGATGAAATGAGCTTTAATTCAAGATAGAGAGAGAACTCTTTATTGTAATTGCACATTCATACCTATCACAATAGTAAAACAAAATAGAAAAATTTCCCACGTCGGCACTACAAACCAGGATAATTGTTAACATGGATTGTTTTTAATAACTGGGTAAAAATCTCTTGCAGTCAGTGATTTCCTAAATTGTCCCATCAACATCACCATATTTAATTTCAGCCTTCATACATGTTGACCATGGCTTGCCCACCTCAACTTGGATGAACTGGCATGTTTGGATACAGTGCAGATCATAGTTGGTCAATATGAATTTCCAGTCTTTTCTTAAATTGATTTCTCTACCATAATATGTATACGTAATGAAACTATGTACTGTGGATAGGATCATTGCGTTCTTTGTAGTTTGCCCAGTTTTTCACAATAGCTTAGGAACCCCTCAACCAATGTTACTTTTAAAAAACTGAATATATCTGTATTCATTATCAGACATTTACACAATACTAATAACAATGTCAAAGTCATAATTTCGCACCAATATAACAGTGTGTTAGTGGAATATTGCTAAAACAGTTTGTAGTTGATTGCTATTGCTGCCTTGTGTCACAGGCCTCTACCACTTTGTTCGCCCACACCACAAAAAGAGGTTTGATGAAAATTGCCAGAAGATGGCAAGGCAGGGCTGTGGATACAAACCTGATCACACTCTGTCCAAGGATAGGAAGAATACAGTAATGCTGCAGAACGGTAAGAAACATTATCTGATATTTACTTAGTGCTCTTGTGCGAACAGATCAAGTTAAATTTTAGTTAAATGCCTGCTGTGGATGTCATATTATAGTTTGTGGTGTATCTACTCACAGACAAGTCCAAGTAGTTTGGAGATGACATTTGGGTGGAAGATGTCAGACTGGCGTATCACCTCTTCCAGGATGTCTCCTATTCCAGCAGAGAAGATGACTTGTCATTTGAGGACAACTTTACAAAAATGTTTTCAACGTTCAATAAAATAAACCAGCCATTCAGTGACTCCCGTACCTCAGCTTGGCTTCAGAGTTGTGTTCTTATGAACGTATGTATGTATATGTGGACAGTGATTGTGGAGAAGTGTTCTGGCAAATTGGAAAGACAATTAAAATTACAAAAAGCCAAACAGACAAAAGCTGTCTTGGAATCAACATTCAAAACATGATCACTACTGTATAAAAAAAAAGGTCCATAAATTACAAATGAATATGTTGCTTAACTGTAAACTGTAATCTCAGGTAACAAGGCAATTCAAGTGGCTTTTATTTTAATTTCAACCATGTATAGTGTTACAGTACAGAGTGAAGTGAGACAGCGTTCCTCTGAGACCCTGGTGCTACATACGACATATAACGGACAAACACAGGACTACTAACATCAGTCATAGTAAATGTTCTGTAAGAAAGATTGCCAACTCTAACTACATAAACCTGTAGTGGACATTTCAGTTAAGTAATTATATAATCTACACATTAAGGCCACTATTCAGCATCAACATGGACTGTCAACTTACAACATGAAGCATGTAGAGGTGAGCACTATTGCTGTTTTTCTAGCAATTTATATAGATCCAGCCAAGTGCTGCCTTTTGGTGGTTGCATTGTGCATAAGCAGCATGACCCTATAGAAAACAAGACGAAAGGAAAGCTTTGTACAATGTCATCACTCTGAGATGGACATCAAAAGTTTCCACGAGGACTCTGTGCCTCCCTGGACTACTTCAACCACAAAAACAAGAAGGGCTGGAGATGTGTCAAACCTCAACATATTAACCAAAGGAAGAGCAGGGAAAGAAGAACTAAGTAAAATCACAGGGGGACCCTGAGAGCTTCAAAAGACCAATCCCTGGCGCTCTGATCAAGATTCCTGTGGATGCAACTCATCAGGGAATGGCAACGAGGAAGAGGAGAGGGGAGGCCTGTGGGAGTAGCATAGTGAGAACAACCACACATCTGCCAACTGAGTCAGCACTGCAGGATTGATCAGAATGACACAGAATGGCCCTGTCACAAGCCTATTTAGATATGCTTGAAAACAGACTTTGGGGGGACATGTGATACCACTGACTACTCCCCAGCTTTTTCCAACTTGGATGTTGTATGTGGAGTTTGTTGCTTTTTTCTCCTCTATCTCTCTCCACGTTTATATACATTATTTTAATCGTGTGTGTTTTGGTCTGCCTCTGTAATGTGAGTGTCAGCCCAGTGATGCTCCAATTCAAAGTGACATTGCTTTGGCAATGACTCCATCTAATGGTTAAATTTCTGAACTGCAGGCTCAGTAAGTAAGTAAGTAAGTAAGTAAGTAAACTTAATTTATTAAGCGCTTTTCACAGACAGACATTCACAAAGCGCTGTACACAAATATTAAAATAAACAATAAAATCAATAGACATTATATACAATGTAAAAGATCAAATGTAATTAGTGTAAAAAATATAAAATGTAGATCAACAAAAGGCTTGTTTGAACAGAAGAGTTTTTAACTGTTTTTTAAAAGAATCCACAGAGTCAAGCAAACGTAGTGGTAGTGGTAAACTGTTCCACAGCCTTGGTGCAACAGACTGAAAGGCTCTGTCCCCTTTTGTCTTCAGTCGTGTACGGGGAACAACTAAGAGACTCTGAGTCTGTGAGCGGAGATGACAAGCAGCAGTGTATTTTAAAAGAAGCTTGGATAAGTAATCTGGAGCCGTTTAGTGCTCTGTATGTTTAAACAAGAATTTTAAAGCGAATTCTAAACTCTATTGGGAGCCAATGTAAAGAATATAAGATGGGAGTGATGTGAACACGCTTGGTAGAGCGAGTTAGTAGTCTGGCTGCTGCGTTTTGTATTGTCTGGAGGCGAGAGAGAGATGATTTATCCAAGCTAGTAAACAGGGAATTACAGTAATCTAAGCGTGATGACACAAATGCATGAATGAGTTTCAGTCACAAAAACGCAATATTTTGACCATTACTGAGCTTACACTTGAGAATACTATTTGACCTTTGTGACCTTTTGTACTCCTATTGATATATGTTATATTGTACAAATAGTTCATTAAACACACATTTTCTCAATTTGATGACAAAACAAACAAACTGGGAAATAATTATTGGCTTTATTTGTCACACCGTGACTGTGGCTGTGGTCTGTGGCAAATTTTCATCTTCACCACTGTACGTGGAGTCTAGCAGTTATCTTTGTGAAAAACAAAGGATCTTGCGGTGCTTGCGGGCAAAATTGGTGCTTGAGGGCACTTCTGAACTCCTTTCAGGCTCTTTTACTCGGTCTTGTCTCACTAGGGTGGGCTGTTATGCAGTGAAAGCAGGTGGGAAGATGTGAGGGACACTTCTTCAAAGAATTTGTTTTCAAAAAAATATTTATCACTTTACACAATATTTATCACTAAGCAAATGTCTACGTGACTTTTGACATGAAACTCTTGTATGATAAACAACTTACAGCTTCCTCTTACTGTAAGAACATGCAGATTTAGAAAAAGGGGAACCTCAGCTCTGAATTCTTAGAATAACTCTGTTGTATTTGTACACACACACACACACACACACACACACAGACACACAGAGAAGTATAAATAAAGCACGCACACAGTGATGAGACGCAGGTCTTGCGTCCATGACTGCCCTCGCGAGTTAAAGACAGCTGCAGTGTTTGTGTTTTCTAACTCAGGTGTCTCAGCTGAAGAACTGCGGGGTGATTTTAAGAAATCCCCTGTCAATTGGTTATGAGCAAAAATTTTTTCTATAAAATGAAAATTAAAAAAACACAAAAAAAACCCCAGTTTTAACCGTAACGTGAAGTACACATTTTATTATTTTTTTCCTTTTAGTGAAAGGAAACAGCCGTCGCCGGTATGCTAGTGCGCACGCTCCACCCCCTCCTACGCCTCTTTTCCCCCCTTCTTTTTGCTTTGTGAATAAACAGAAATGTGACTTTTGCTTCATAAACAGTTTGACAAACAAGTGGTGCCTGCAGGGTGTATATTCATGGTATAACCGGCATAAACACAGCCTCACTTCGTGTGTGATTGTGCAGGAAATACAACTGTGCGCTCAGCTTCGAAAAAGGACCGCATCTATCCATTTATCCTCATCTCACCTCTATGTATGTGCTCTCTTTGAGCGCAGGTGCGGCTCTTTGCTGTGACACATCTCTAATGTAGTCTAGACGCTCCGGCGCCAGGGGTCATCGGGTGACACACACACACACACACAAACAACAAGTAACACAACATGGACCATGAACTCTGCGTGACTCAACTATACCAAGACAGTTCACCTATTACGAGCCTTTAAAGTAAGCTTATTGCTAAATAGTCTTGATATTTAATCAACAGGTAAGGTAACACCTGATTCTGTTCACATGGACGGAGTTTTTTCAGTGCTAAATAGTCTGCACATCCCGGCTCTTATTATTTATTTTGCTGCGTTATTTTGCAAAATTATCTAATCTAAAAATAAACTACATAAATGAGTGCGATGCAATATTTTGCTCTTGGTGTTTTCAGTCCTTTATGTCCATCTTATGTGTCCTTTTTTTCTGTTATCAATCAACCAACCGATCATTCGATTAAAGGCCTGTCAACGGGCTTCGTAAAGGTTCTTTTAAGGTCACCAGAAAGCTACATAAAGACTGCACCTGCACCTGCACCAAAGTTCTTTTTTTTTTTCTCTCTATCTCCGAACATTGTTGCATTTTAAAACCTTCTTCAGTGAGCTATAAATATGAGGCGCTCCAAACACACTCTCAGTTTTACTTCTGCCAAAAAATGACCACAATGCCGAGACAACTGGAGGTCCAGAACTCGATCCTCACTGGTGGGGACAGCTTTAACATGTGGCACGACTACATGAATCTGAGCCAAGTGTTCGAGAAACTGTGCAGCAACCGTGAGGTTGATAACCGAGACACCGAGCGTCCAAAGAAGGGACAAGCGCCCCCTTGGAGTAAGGTCCACACTTCCACTCGGGGGAAGAAATCCTCCAAAAACTCATCACAGTCCAGTCCGACCAGCAGCGCGTCGGACACCAGCAGCAGCGCCTCATCCTCGGACTACTGCCGCTTATGCAAGCAGAACGGGGAGACTCCGAGGGTGTACCTATCTCACAAGCTCAAATCAGACGACGGGATAGTTTTCTGCCCCGTCCTCCGGAACTACACTTGCCCGATCTGCGAAGCCACCGGTGACAGCGCTCACACACGCAAGTACTGCCCGCAGATGAAGTGCGAGGCTGCTGGGAGGATGCAGACGGTAGGCAAGTTCTGGTAGCTGCTGAAAACTGAAGCTGCGAGAAACTGTACATATTTACCGAACTGTTTGGGGTATGTGTTCGTGTTGGCAGAGACCGTTTCAGTTCCAAAGACTGTTTCAAGTTTGACTGTCAAACACTCCGCTGCAGTCTGCAGCAAGGAGCTCTCATCCAGCACATCTGTGGAGCCCCGAGCCGGGGTGAGAGCTCTCAAACCTCGGTAAAAATTAAACTCTTTAAAGTCCTCGAGTGTTTATTGTTGTTGTTATTGTTGTTGTTGTTGTTTAATATGATACAATTTCGGGGGTACTTCATAGGTCACAAGTGAAACACTAAAGTGGCTAACCTTTCTGTGGAATTAAATAGATTTCTAAAAATGTGCCCATAGTGTCAGTGCGCGAGTCTTTTAGTTAAAATGCAAATGCTATATTATCCCTCATGTCAGACAGATTATTCGACAAAAACGTCAGTATTTTGTCTTTTTTTTTTTTTTTTTTTTTTTTTTTTTGGTATTATAGAAAATTTTTAACTCACATGCAACTCTTCCACTTGAAGTTACAGATGTACCTGAACTCACCAGAGAACATGCGTCATAAAAAAATAATTAAATTAAATTAAAAGTAACACTTCAAGGCAAAAGTGAAACGATTATGTGAAGTGAGAAATTGAATTAAGGTTCAATAGTTTTAGTTTCAAAATAGAGGGGCTGGGGAAATACAGTATACAAGGTCAAAACAGAGTTTGTACAAGTTTGTACAAAGACAGCTGCAGTGTTTGTGTTTTCTAACTCAGGTGTCTCAGCTGAAGAACTGCGGGGTGATTTTAAGAAATCCCCTGTCAATTGGTTATGAGCAAAAATTGTTTCTATAAAATAAAAATTAAAAAAACACAAAAAAACCCCCAGTTTTAACCGTAACGTGAAGTACACATTTTATTATTTTTTTCCTTTTAGTGAAAGGAAACAGCCGTCGCCGGTATGCTAGTGCGCACGCTCCACCCCCTCCTACGCCTCTTTTCCCCCCTTCTTTTTGCTTTGTGAATAAACAGAAATGTGACTTTTGCTTCATAAACAGTTTGACAAACAAGTGGTGCCTGCAGGGTGTATATTCATGGTATAACCGGCATAAACACAGCCTCACTTCGTGTGTGATTGTGCAGGAAATACAACTGTGCGCTCAGCTTCGAAAAAGGACCGCATCTATCCATTTATCCTCATCTCACCTCTATGTATGTGCTCTCTTTGAGCGCAGGTGCGGCTCTTTGCTGTGACACATCTCTAATGTAGTCTAGACGCTCCGGCGCCAGGGGTCATCGGGTGACACACACACACACACACAAACAACAAGTAACACAACATGGACCATGAACTCTGCGTGACTCAACTATACCAAGACAGTTCACCTATTACGAGCCTTTAAAGTAAGCTTATTGCTAAATAGTCTTGATATTTAATCAACAGGTAAGGTAACACCTGATTCTGTTCACATGGACGGAGTTTTTTCAGTGCTAAATAGTCTGCACATCCCGGCTCTTATTATTTATTTTGCTGCGTTATTTTGCAAAATTATCTAATCTAAAAATAAACTACATAAATGAGTGCGATGCAATATTTTGCTCTTGGTGTTTTCAGTCCTTTATGTCCATCTTATGTGTCCTTTTTTTCTGTTATCAATCAACCAACCGATCATTCGATTAAAGGCCTGTCAACGGGCTTCGTAAAGGTTCTTTTAAGGTCACCAGAAAGCTACATAAAGACTGCACCTGCACCTGCACCAAAGTTCTTTTTTTTTCTCTCTATCTCCGAACATTGTTGCATCTTCAGTGAGCTATAAATAGGTCACAAGTGAAACACTAAAGTGGCTAACCTTTCTGTGGAATTAAATAGATTTCTAAAAATGTGCCCATAGTGTCAGTACAGGATTGTGAACATCGCAACGCAAAGTTTTTGATTTCTCTCAAAACATATATTTCTTTTCATGTTGAACAGATAATATCTTTAATTTGAGTCAAAGTGATTTGCACTTGAACACGCCCACCAGAAATAGACCGGGACCCATTTTTATTCTGCATGGCTGCTGGAAACATCATGTCACATCTTTGATTAATTTCATCTGAAAATAAACGTAAGTAAAGCCAAGTGTGTTACAAAAGCTTTTATAATTTGTATTGCCAAAATCGCAGAAAATAACCCCATTTAAGCTGGGTCGACAGCCACCCCTAATTTTTGCATGATTGTAGCTGCTAGCTATAAGCTAGCTAGCTATCCTGCGCAACGTTAGAACTGGTTACCAGAAACCGACCATCACAGTCGGGAATACAAGTTAGTATACTGGTAAAAAACGGCTTTTTGCCTAACTAGCTAGCGTTACCACGATGCATCGGTGGTGGATAAAGCTAGCTAGCATAAGTTCATAGTTCATAACATTCATAGTATAACTCCGTGCTCCGCTTCGTTTGAATTTTTCTGGTGAGCTCGCGGTTTCTAGACACAAGCTTGTGTTTGTGCGCGCACGTTTGTCTCTCTTCATATAAATATCTGTGTGTTATGTGTGTGTACACCGAGGGCAAAAGATAATTATTAATGTGCATGATTTAGAGACAGAAATAACAAGCCAGCATATAAGATCAATGACATAAGACTAATTCCTTCAATTGACTTTCAGGCGCAGCTCGGAAAAATGTGCATTTTCTGAAGAAATTTTAATTTTAACAGCAAAAAATTGACCCTATGCCAAACTTAGTCGCTAATGGCTGGTCTGTAGACTGTTTGGTATGTCATGTTACGTATTTCTTGGTTTTTCTATGTAATGTGTTTTATAGAGAAGTAACATTATTCTTTTTTTTCTGTATGCTTTCAGAACCACAGATCGCTCCATCCATTCCATGGCTGAAGCATACATTTTCATTTAATCTGAACAGGTATCATTTTGCATTTACACTGCACATCCTTTTTAAACATTTCATAATAATCTAGACTCTCCCTCATTATCCTCTCATTCACCTTGCTGATGTGTTGAGGACTTGATAAAAGAATACATGGTATGTCCATATCTGTTCTGTCTCTACATGAGATGCAGTCTCTTGATGTAAATTTGACAACTCTGCTATTAAATGCAGTGATTAATGTAGGACAGCAACGATTAATCAACTCATCAAGTTAATATCTTAGGGTTCTGTATTGTTTTCTTTTTTTTTCTTGGGCTTTGTGGAACATTTATGAAAATGTTCCACCATTGATATAATTTAATGATTATGCAATTCACAATCTGATTAGTCAAATAATTGTTCTAATAGTCTGTGACCAAACAACTATCAAAATAGTAGTTTATTATGGTCAAAGATTTATCAGGTGTGCCAGACTTCAATTCTTCACTTGTACATTTTGTTCCATATTTTACCTCAAGATATCCCAGAAAGATGAAGCTGAGGAAGAGCTGCAGAGTACAACCATGGCACTCTTCATCTTCAGGGACAACTCAAGCCTCCTACATCAGCCTCGAGACATCGGGATAATCATTGATGGTGTGGAAGTCCTGAATGAGTTGCCTTCTGTGGCAGCTGGAGAGGCAATGGTCTTTGGACTCTGTTATGCTCTTAATATGGAATATCCACGAGGATTCAGGTTCACCTTTGAGGCTCTTCAAAAGATTATGATGGAGCTTGACTTTAACAAGATGACCTCTAAGATTCGCAAACTTAATTGTGAACTTAACACTGCACAGTAGTGTGTTTGCATGCATGTGTGCATGTGTATGTGCACATGCATGTGCATGTGTGCTTGGTTATTTTGCTTGGTTGGCCTGCAGTGGTATTCTACATTCAAAATTTATAAGAACACCCATTTGAAAGGGAGATTTAAGTTGATTTCATTGATACATGTGTAGATTTTTTTTTTTTTTTTACATTGTACAGGCACAGTGCACATATAAACATTTTTGAGTACTTGCAAATTGGTTTAAAAATAGTTTTTATAATGGTTTTATGCCAGTTTTAGACAGGTTGCAGGTTTTATACTGGTTTTCAAAAGATTGCAGGTTTTATACTGGTTTTCAAAAGATTGCAGGTTTTATAAAACAAACATTTCTCTAATCATTTCTGCCGTAGCACTAAATCTGTATATTACTAATCCTCTCTATTGATTATAGTTAAAATGGTTTGGAACAATAAATAATTTTGAAATAATTGGTTGGCCAACTGTCTTGTTTTTTATAGGAAATGCAGAGCATTTTTGAACTGAAATGAAATGTAAAAAATATAGTTTGAATATATGTAAATCAATTACCTGGCTTCAACACAAACATATTAGTTCATGTTAATTTGGTTCGATGTGAATACATTAGGTTGGTTAAATTTCAATATATTAGCTTGGTTCAATAATTAAAATATGGTTCTATGTAAAAAAAATCAATTTGGATCAATGCAAAATTTAAAGTTTCAGTCAAGTCTAGTAATATTGTTTATATCAACATAAAAGTATCAGGTCATATCAAGTGACTCAATTTGGATTCTATAAAGCCAAATATTTTGGATGTGACAATTGGACATCATTTTTTTTAATTTGAATAGGGTTATTTTTTTTACAGTGTAGTTTATTTCTCACAGTTTTTTAAAAATTCTCTTGCTTTATGGTTCTTAGCGCTGTTACCAGTCTTTGCATTTATCATCATTTTTTCTCTTTTTTCTTTCATGTTACACAAACATGATTACATATTGCATATGAATCAAGGTTGCGCAGAGGTGGTTGCATTTCCCAGACAATCATGCAAAATATATACATTTCTTTTTTTAAAAAATGACATGGTGCGACAGGACTGTAGCACAGTAATACAGCAACATCAGAGGCAAATTCCATTCAAGTTTTGCAAGCCTAGCTTTGAACTTTATTTAAATAAACGGCAGTGACTCGTTATGACAAGGATCATTCTTAATCTCACTCAAACCATGCTGAACGGCTCTAACCCAATTAGGAACATAGGGTTGTTGTTTTTTTTGTTTTTTTTAAAAAGAAAAGAAAAACATAACTGAACACAACAGTATGTCAGTGCAGTGACTAATCAGGCAGTACAGTTTCAGGAACCGTTTTAACTGAGGCAGGATGGCATTTTGGTTTTTAAATGGGCATTTAAAACCTGAAATAATCCTAAAGGCTTAGACAAAAAGGTGACATTTGTTTTCGAAATTGAGGTGATGGGCATCTTAGTCGCTGTCACTCCTCTCTCCTCTCTGGAGCAGCCTCTTTCCACTGGAGGGCACGGGAACCTCATGCTTCACTGAGACCTTTGACTTGCTTTTGCTGTCCTTGTCAAGCAGCTCCAAACCGTCATTGATCTTCTTCAACATCTCGTAACGCTCACGCCCACGAACAGGGAGGAGAAAAACCTCCTTGTCGTCCCCCTCAGCACTGGAGGTACATTTGGACTTCTTTGTGGATGTGGTGTCAGGAGGTGGTGCGCTCTTTCGTTTTTTCGCCTCTTTGGTGCCGCTCTCCTTCTTCTGTTTATTGTCCTCCTGTAGCTGTAACAAAGAGGGACGAAATAACAAAAAAGAGAAACATATTTGTCAAGTAATTTTACCCCCCCCCCCAAAAGTGGCATTTAACATGATGATATTCTACTGCCTTCTGGGGGAGGGAAGGAACAGCGGTTTTTCTTTTGAGTTTATATTCAAGTTTTCTCCTTCTTGCCCCCTCTGGTGTACAATTTCTTCCTTTTTCCTGTTTAAAAAGAGTTCACATATTTTGTCATTTGACTGTAAGCAGTGCAAGGAGGAGATGCTCGCTTTTTGCATGACAGTCTGCCACTTCAGTCTTCCCTTTCTTTATAAGGCTGGAAAATACTTCAGACCCCACCTCAGGCAGTAAGGGGCCTGAGGTGGGGTCTGAACTGTGGGTACTGGTATGAGGAGAGAAGGGGGACAGGACTGGATAGTGGCTTAAAGTTGGGATTTGGTTTGATTAGGTGAGCCGGTTTTTGGTTGTGTCTGCTTATGATTTGAAACAGGTCTGAAATGAGAGAAAGAGGAGTTTGTTCCTGGGGAATTATAAGACAGTGGTGTCCCGTTTTCCTTCTCATTAATCATATGAGAAGAATGAAGGCGTTTTAAAGATTTTTGAGTTGAGGTTTGTCCTTCTCTTTGGTTTTTCTGTGTGTTTTTTTTTTTCAAATCCACAGCAAGTGTCACTGTCTCTCTCTGAGTGCGCAAAACTTTTTTTCTTATGCACACCATTAAAAAAAAAAAAAGTTGGGCGCACCCAAATCAGCGTTCAAAGATTGATGGCTCCCTGTCAGAGCACTGGCTATGAATTTCAGATCGATCAGGCCTTAACTTGACAAAAAAGTTATCAATCGTTCTTTTCATCTTTTCTCATTGCCCACGGTCAGTTATATCCACTTCTGTCGGTCCTAGGATATTCACAAGGCCTGTGTATCATCACTGATTTCTATAATCCACTTGATTCCGCTTCACAAGGTCCAGATTCGATTTGGTGCAATTTTTACTCAGAAAGTGAGAGATCTTATAATTCTGATCATTTATCAGTACTGACACTAAACTTTATCAGAGATGTGACCATCACAGCACATGCCGTTGTGTCAAAGTAACTGAGAATAAAATAAAATAAAAAACATAAAGGAGATTTTCCTGGCATGGATTTTATAGCAGATAACCTTAAAAATATTCTGCAATTATACCCAATTTGAAAAAGTTTACATTTCTTCAGTATTAAACAGCAGAAATTATTCTTTCTTGTCCGAGGTCATTTAAGTACAAAGAAAAGAAAAGACAGCGGCCGCCAGCGCTGTAAACAACGGTAGACTGATGGGTAATAAGCGAATGAGTAATGCAGAAAACACATGTTTGAGATGGGAAACTTTTCTTGAAGTACAGAGCGAGAGCTGTGCATGAACTGTGGTTTTTATCGTGTTGGAAGCAAAACAGCAAAAGTAATAGGGAATTAACGACGATATTTATCAAATGTGAAGCATAGTTTGGTTCTTCTTTTGCTGCTGGCCTAGTGAATTTTGGTTGAAGAGAGACAAAACCTGCAGCCCAGAATCTTGCGCAAAAAAGACGTAAAGACGATTCAGACACGACGAATCAGAATTAGTGAGCTTTTGGCTTTCAGCCCCGACGGCGGCTAAGCTAATTCTGATGCGCCGGTCCGCTCTGTGTTTACCGTTTCCTGCTCTCATTCGCTGGTTGTTGTTGAAATAGTTTTGTGAGCTTTAGCCTGAGACTCTGGCGTTTCTGGTAAAATACATTTATATTCATTCAATTCAGGATTTAATGAATCGGTATCGCTTCATTCAAGCTACTCACCTTTCTCTATCCACCTGCACTTTCAGCTGGACCAAGGACATTTCCAGAGGTCCCGCCCCTGACTATCTCTGATTGGTTTAGACCACGAAGGGCAATGACGTGTGTCTGTTGTTGATCACATGGATGTCGGTGGCAAATTTTACAAACACTTCTCATAATGACTAACTACTCCTGACATTTTTGAGATGTTAGCTCTTTATACAACGAAGTTATAGTGCGATACAAATAATATCAGGCTGATCCTGCCACAATTTGTTCCCCCTGTGTAAATCACGGACAAACAGTATCCCACATTGCTGATTTTTCATTCACAAACACTTCTTATTATGACGCATTACTCCTGAAACTTTAGAGGATTTAGCTCTTTTTAGAGTAAAGTTACAGGAGAATAAAAATAGTTATCAGCCAAAATGTTAATGTTTTATTAAAATAATCCCATCTGATACCCCGTGAGATGAGATAACTCTTTAATGTCATTGCACAGTCATACATAGTACAGTAGTACAATGAAACTGGAAAACTGTCCTACGTCGGCTTTTCCATATATATATATAATTTTCTGTTGTATGGTAATGTAACGATACTAATTTTTCACAAAATGAAAACATCAGTACTTCCTGCGTGCTCCCAGCACAGGGGAAACAAATTCTGTCGGGGATACCTACTTTGGCACAACAGATCCAAGTATAAAAACAATAACAAATACAATTTCTAGGTTCCATAACAGTTTTTATCATTACTTTATTGTGGATTAGGTGAAGAATTGTTAAATGTGGACAATTTAAATAATAGACTAATGCAATAGCAAATTGTGCCTTTTTCTCAGATGGACAGCAGATGGAGTTAGAGGAGATGAGGTAGGAAGAGAGGCAAAGATTGAGTCATGGGCAGAGCCTAGTTTATTTCTCATAGTTTTTTAAAAATTCTCTTGCTTTATGGTTCTTTGCGCTGTTACCAGTCTTTGCATTTATCATCGTTTTAAGTGTCTTGATTTTAACTGGATCTAAAAGGCTTGGATCTCCACATCGTTGGTGGGAGAAGGTTATCAGGGTGGCTTCAAAATTTGCGACCACACGTTTGCTTTGCATTTTCCCCACCAAGTTGAAGTCACTGATTTTGCTGTTCCAGACTTTTGGAATCTCAGCTGAAACCCACATTCGCCAGGGTAATCTGTCGTAACCGGAACAGTGGAGGCTGCAGGTGTAATGCCGTCTTTTTGCAAAATGTCATTTGGCAGCTCAAAGAGATTTTCACCAAAGTTTTCAGCTAATTGCTGCTCATTGATGATCTGAAACATCTCCATGGTGTCATCTGGCCTCCAGGTTTCATCATGACCCGTTGTATTGCTGTTCACGGTTGAGGTAGTGTCCAAACTGACGGACAGAGATTCAGTCACAGGTAGCTGTTCCCACAGCTCTTTAAATGAATTCTGGCTGAAGGGTAGATTCTGATTAAAAACCAAAATGCCATCCTGCCTCAGTTAAAAAGGTTCCTAAAACTGTACTGCCTGATCAGTCACTGTACACTGTTAGGGTTAGGTTGTGGAAGATAATCCCTTCTCCGAGAGGAAAAGGAGCGTACCCGTACCCGTCCCAGAACACTTGGCGGTCACGTTGGCGCCGGCGGCCATAGTGCACCACAGTCCAGCCGTTTTCCATGGCGTCCAGTCTTTTTTTCTTTTCCTCTTTTTTAAATTGTCTTTCAAAAAATCAAATGTTCTTCAAAAAAATATCTATTTAAGTTAATGTGAACCAAAAACGGGAGATTTTTTTTTCTTTTGTGTCCTTTCTCACTGTCCCTGTTGCCCAGTTTTTCTGTTCCTTCATCTTTCTCTCTCATCTCTCTCATCTTTCTCTTTCCCCCAACACTGTTTGTCCCGTCATGAACAACTGAAAATAAAATTTAATAAATAGTAACAACAAACGTTGATCAAATTGTTTTAATTTTCATTATTCAACATTTGCACAGTATTCAGGTGAGTATTCGCTACGACCAGGTAAGTATGTAGGTAGGTGTGTGCTTGGTGAACAGGTATGTATTCAGGTAACTTTGTGGGGAAGGCGTCACGGTGTGCAACTTGGAGTCACGCGCTGCACTCCGGGGATGGATGCACACAAGAGAATTTATTAACGTACAGTGTCCAACAAGTGTATATACAAAAGGTGAAACGGGCATGGCTCCGGGGGGAAATCCAGGGGAAAACTCTCGTTTCTCTCCAAACAATCACAGGAATCCACTCGAACACTCGCCACTCAGGGAACACCAGGGAAAACAGTCCAGAGGGTCTGCGCATAAGGAAACGCTTGTTAGTTTCAAACACACAACGACACGGAAAAACACTTGCTAGAATTTCACTTACGCGATTCTTACAAATCCAGCGAAAAACAACCGTTGTTTCCTGGCTTAAATGCAATCCACACTGACGAGGCACAGGTGTTTCTTCCTCCGAGAGCTGGCCCGAGGGCGTAAACCCGTAATCAGTTCCGCCCTGGAGAGAGAGATAGTGATAGGGAGAGAAACACCTGATCAGCGACCAGCTGAACCTCCAGGCAGTGACAGGAGGGTGAGGGACAGGAAGTATACTGCTCTGTCCTTCACTGTTATGGCCTGGAGGTTCAGCTGGTCGCTGATCAGCTGCTGGACTCTTTGGTTGTGTCCCAGAGGGACACGTAAGCCCTCACGCCACGTCAAGGCAGAGTCCATGTGAGGGGTGGTTTTTTTTTTTGGTTTTTTTTTATTTTAAATACCTCTATTTACAGTGGAACTTGTGAACACCACAAAATGAACTGAGATCACACTTCTTCAAGATCAACTACAACAGAAATCAAATTCACACTTGTCTTAAAGTGGATTCAAAAGATAAACAAATATGTCCTACTGTGCTAGTTCTAAGCATAAAGTCAAAATAAAGAAAGGACATGATTAGAACAGGAAATCAGCTTGTATGCCTATGCATCCCTGAGAAGGTCTCTTCGCTTTCTCCCAAAGCCCTTGTACGACCTTGCAGGTAGTCTTGCTGCTTTGCATTGTCCGACATACTCCTTGTACGCCACGCCAGTGGAGATTGTTGGATCAAGGTTGATAAATCCCTCTTCCTGCTGTGTCCAGTGTCTGCTGGTTTGAGCGGGCATGTACACAGCTCTCGTCTGCAATAGGTCAGGTTCCTCATCCTCTTCAAGTACAGGTGCATCCTCTTCCTCCATCTCCAGGGGGAGATCTGGAGGCAACTTTTTCTCCGCATGGGGTTTTGGGTTCCCCATTCGATAAAGAATGTCATAGTGGAGCTTATAGAGAGTGAAGCCGAAAACCTTTTCACAGACTGACGTTGAAAGGATCCTGTACTTTTGGAGCTCTGCCTGTGTCATCTTCAGCTCCAGGAGTAGGTCCTTCACTTTCTCATATGACACAAAATCCTTATTCATGATAAGTCCCACTGAGCTGACCAGCACCAAGACCTTGTTCCGTGTGTGTTTTTCAGTCTTCCCCGGAATCCTCTTCATCACTTGCGCCAGCCATGGCATTCCATGCTCTCTGTACCTTTCAAGGGTCCTGGCGTAGCACAGTCCACGGCGCTCCATCTCCATGGCCACATCTCCCACTATGGCCATGGCCTGGGACTCGATGGAAGGCTCCCTGTCTTCATTATGTATCTCTACATAATCAATCAAGTTCCAAGAAGCCCTCCTTGTTCCCTTTATGTCGCGGTACTTAATGTCTGGGAACCACCTGACCTTCAGCTCAAGGAATCCTGCTCTCAGGCATTCTTGTACATTCTTCCCTTCCCCTTCAACAAGCTTCCTCGCCCGGGCAAAGGTGAATGGGGTCGGGAAGGAGTCTCTGGTGGCCAGGTTCTCCGTCAGTGCAGCCAGATTAATGTGTCCCTTTAGATTCTCTGGGCATTTTTCCCCTTGCAGCTCTGAGATGAAGATGCCGTCGTTCCTCCTGAAGAGGTCTTTCAGCAGGAGTTTCACAAGCTCAGGTCCCAGCACGGAAGGCTCGCACTCGAGAGTCAATGTGAGAGCAAATAGCCTCTCGATTCTTTTCATCTGGAGTGTGTCCCTTGTCCAGTGTGCCAGAGGAGGTGGGCAGTCGTCAACAGCTGCACCAGTTGCTGCACCCAGGCCCATGAAGCCCCGCATGTTGGTTGCACTGAATTCGTGCAGCGAGCTGGTCCCGAGTGCTGCAGAGTACTGTCTGTCCATGTTGGACAAGGGGTGCCCGTATAATGCCTCCTCCAGCGCAAGCTCCAGCTGGAATGCCTTCCACACTGGGAGAAAGCCGCCTTTGCCTGTGTGCTTCTCCCCAAGTTGCCGGAGCTGGTCAGCCATATACTTTAGACAGCGAGACAGTATTTCATTCACGCTTGGCTGTTCCTGTTCCCGTTTAAAGGGTACAACGAGGGGGAAGTCCGTCAGGCACTTATGTAATGCACTCAAGTCGAAGAATGAGCATGCATAAACAATGTCTGTAAAGTCTGCCAGTTCCTTCCCTTCTATCCCCTCCACGATCTCTATTCTCAGGTTATAATTACCTGCTGCCTTCCTGGCCAAGTCCATCATGTGGATGTAGTAGTCCTCAGCTCTGGTGGCCACCGCCTGAACGTAATTCGGGTGGCCGAGGCCACCAGTGACGATCAATCCACTAATGGGGTGCCGGAATGTGGACATATAATGAGTGTGTGGGCTGTCCACATAAACTTGCCAGAAGGTGACGTTAGGCCTAGTGGCAATCTCTGCCAAAGCTGGCAAGATGTCCGGTGGGTGCTGGTCAAGTTCTGTCTGCACGTTAACACACTCGTGCATGGACATGGACGTGAAGAGCCTAGCTCTGGGTCCAAACATCCTTTCCAGTCCTGCTCTTGACCAGAAAAGTGTGGTGTGAGGGTCCAGTGGTATGAGGTTGCAGGCCACGTGCAGAGAACATCGCACAACCTCGTCAGGGTCAGCTACTTCCCACAAATGAAAGGGGTCCCTTGTCTTTTGTCCAAATTTATAGACAAAGAACCGGACTTCCAATGTTGGATGCTCCGGCAACATCCTCTTCGCTTCATCCAGTTTGGAGAGTACGAACGTTTGATCCTGTGGCAATACGTTCATGCTCCCCTTGTTGTGAATGATGGTCTTCTGCAGCGTGGGTCTGCTCAGGTCTTCCAGTGGAAGGTCTTTGAGCAACTCAACAAATTTTGTTAAGATGCCATTAACAAGGTCCACCGTGTGTCTTGGTAAATAGTCAGCCATTTTACAGACTCTGTCCACCACCACAAGGGACTTGGGAATTACTATAGCTTCTAACTTGAATCCCCCGTCCAGGTAGGCAAAATCAAAGCCTCTTACCTTTCGCAGCACTTTTAAGCCCTCCACAGACAACTTACTAAGGTCAAAGTGTTTCTTTATGGTGTGCCAGGAGTTTTTCAGCTGGTGCATTTTGAAGGGTGCCATGTTCAACCTAGAAAAGGGTATATGCAGGCCTTCCAAGTTTTTTAGTTCAACCACCACTCCGTCGTAATCAAATTTACTCCAAACACGTCTCGTTGGATCCTCAACTGTCGTTGCCTGCAATGGAATGAAAATGTTGGGGTCCAGGAGGAAATCCTCAACGCTTTTAGATCTGGCGAAAGCATCCGCCAAACCCTTCATGTTTTCGACACCAACGTCCTCCATGGCTGTTGTGTTCTGGAAAGAACAGAAAGTATAATCAGGTAAGTAAAAAAGAAGTGAAACAATGTAACTGAAAAACTGTTAAACCAGGAAAGACAAAAAAAGTGTAATCATGTAAGTAAAACACATTAAAATCAAGTAAGTAAAGAACAGGAAAGAGCAATTTGCAACAGTTAAGAATATGCCAAAAATATTACCTGTATTGTAAATACAGTCTTTCAAGACAGCAGATAAAAAAAGAAAAGTTGTGTGTCTTAGTTAACCAAGACGCTGTGGTCATAAATCCAGAGACACTGCTCCTCTGAGTTTCAGGGCATGAATGACTGAGCTGAGCACTCCTCCCCTTATATAGGGTCCAGTCAAAAGTTGCCGCCATAGGAAATGAATGTCGTTCAGTGAATGAGCCAGTGAACGACAACCCCTGAACGACACTCACTGAATAACCCACTCAACGACACTGACTGAATGAGCCAGTGAACGACACCCACTCAACAACACTGTTATTAGGAAAATTGTGCTTAGTAGTCAGTATAATCTTTTAACACTAGCATCCCCAGGCTTCTACCTTTCTACCTATAAAACCCGAGAGCAGTCAAATGGTGGAAGTGGAAGCTAAATTGGCTAAATTGACCGCGGAGTCATCATTTTGCGTTTCTACCTTTAAAAGCCGGAGAGCAGTCAGTCAAATGCTGGAGTCGTTCATATGTATATTAGGTCGTTACCTAGGAATTCTGGAGGGAGGGGAGTGGGGGTGAGTGATTGAGGGGGTGGGGGAGTGGAGTGTTTCAGTTTGCCATCTTAGGGAGAAATCAACACGTCCTTTGTATGTCCTTTGTTGCTGACATTTATTGATGAAAACAGTACAAAAAACCAACCATTTGTACACATATTTACAAATAATGATAAAAAGTGAGTGAGTACATTTCAACATTTTCAGCAATCACTCACAATCCTGGCACTGCCACGGTATCTGTCGTCTGCATTTCCCACATGTGTACCTGTAGCAGTGAACACATCGCACAGTGGCCTGATTTTTTTTGCATCTGTGTACTTGGATTTTAGGTCGCAAGCCACCCAAAACTTGCTCCATGTACCACTCAGCAGGCCATTTGTAAATATGTGTACAAATGGTTGGTTTTTTGTACTGTTTTCATCAATAAATGTCAGCAACAAAGGACATACACCCATGTGTGTTGATTTCTCCCTAAGATGGCAAACTGAAACACTCCAAGTTGGTGACTTTTGGAGATTTGTTTCCCTGGATGATTGAGAATGCATCAAGATGAAACACAAAAGGAAGCTCACCGCTTTTAGCAGCTCCCCCACCCCCTCAATCACTCACTGAGTGATTGAGGGGGTGGGGGAGTGGAGTGTTTCAGTGTTTCAGTTTGCCATCTTAGGGAGAAATCAACACACATGGGTGTATGTCCTTTGTTGCTGACATTTATTGATGAAAACAGTACAAAAAACCAACCATTTGTACACATATTTACAAATGGCCTGCTGAGTGGTGCATGGAGCATGTTCATTGGTTCATGGACCTCCCTGAACTAATGGCATTTATTGCAATTGTCATCTTGCAGGGGGTTTACAGGGTTCCATCGGTAAATGACTGCTGGTCAGCAAACCTGGGAAACCCACAGATAATTGGAACTATGGCACGAAACCGCTTCCAAGACATCATGCAACACTCCACTCCCCCACCCCCTCAATCACTCACCCCCACTCCCCTCCCTCCAGAATTCCTAGGTAACGACCTAATATACATATGAACGACTCCAGCATTTGACTGACTGCTCTCCGGCTTTTAAAGGTAGAAACGCAAAATGATGACTCCGCAGGGGTCTAAGGTAGAAAACCAAAATGACTGCTCTCCGGGGGTCTAAGTGCTAATGATATAAGTTTGCATATGGTAGAATGCTGCATGTAATCATTTGTGTGTAGAAGTATATGGTAAATATATAAATAATAAATATACAAGTATATAGTTGGTGGCATATTGAAAGAATGTCTCATCCTAGGAGGTCTGTAACATTTTAGGATGTTCACCCCCACATCCTAGGAGCATGAGAGAGGTCGTACCTTGTCTTATTCTCAGTTCTGGAGACTGCACTTTTGCTAGCAAGAAGTTTCTCTTCTCTGAGTCTTTACTGAAGAAGTGTTTTAGACTATATTTCTTAACAGACACTGACTGCATGAGCCAGTGAACGACACCCACTGAACGACACTCACTGAATGAGCCATTGAACGACTCATTGAATGAGCCAGTGAACGACACCCACTCAACGACACTGACTGAATGAGCCAGTGAACGACATCCACTGAACGTCCCAAATGTTATTCTATGTAATAATTTCTGAAAAACCTTTAGGTATTTATTTTATAAAGTGCATTAGTTATGATTTCAAGTATGGTTTTAGGAAATTTTTCCTCCATATGTACAATTATATAAACATACAGACACACAGACACCTTTTAAGCCCTTGTCCTCTGATCAGGTGTCCATGTAGCATTTACCTGGACCACTGTCGCCAAACCATCTGTTTCATAATACATGTAATGTTTAATCCGCACTGGTCACTCCACTTTATTGTCATTGATATTTATATTTAAAAGTGCAATACTGTAATTTTCTGCTGCTCATTCCTGTGCAATATCCCATCTGCCCTCCCGTCATATTTCTTTTCAAGATTTTCTTATTTAATCACTAGTGTACATATATTTATAGATACATATATATTTAGTCATCTTTTCTCTTTTACCATGTCTCTCTAATATTTTGCTCCTTACTATTTTTCTATTTTCTTATTATTTTATTTTCCTATATTTTCTCCTACTGTATCAAGCTGCTGAGTGACTGCTGCTCGTCAAACACATTTCATTGCAATGTTGACCCTGTGCTAACTTGCATATGACAAATAAAACTGAAAACTGAAAACATGTAAGCTTTTTCTCTTTGGTTTGTTTGAGCGTTTGTTTTTTAAATACACAGCAAGTGTCACACACTCTCTCTCTCTCTCTCTCTCTCTCTCTGTCTGTCTGTCACACACACACACACCTCCACATTCCAATCTAAGGAACAAACGCTCACTGAATTATAAATAAAGACCGGGGCAGTTCCTCAAGGCAAGGCAAGGCAAATTTATTTGTATAGCACAATTCAACAACAAGGTGATTCAAAGTGCTTTACAGAGACATTAGAAACAAAAACAAATAAAAAGCATGATTTAAAATAGATTAAAACAAGCAAAGAAACAAACTAACTAATTAACAAACAAACAAACAAAACAGTATATAAAATCAAAACAGATCAGCATCAGAACTTTAAAGTCTATCCTCTGACGGACAGGCAGCCAGTGTAAAGACCTCAGAGCTGGACTGATGTGGTCCACTTTTTTGGTCTTAGTGAGGACTCGAGCAGCAGAGTTCTGAATGAGCTGTAGTTGTCTGACTGATTTTTTAGGTAGACCTGTAAAGATGCTGTTACAGTAATCAAGCCTACTAAAGATGAATGCATGGACTAGTTTTTCCAGGTCCTGTTGAGACATCAGATCTTTTATCCTTGAAATATTCTTGAGGTGATAGTAAGCTGACTTTGTTATTGTCTTAATGTGTTTTTCTTTTCTTTTTCAAGTTTAGGTCTGCATCCATCACTACACCCAAATTTCTCGCCTGGTTTGTGGTTTTTAGATGTATAGATTGAAGTTCTCTGGTGACCTGTAATCGTTTTTCTTTGGCGCCAAAGACTATTACCTCAGTTTTGTTTTTGTTTAGCTGGAGAAAATTGTGGCACAACCAGTCATTAATTTCCTCAATGCATTTACCAAGAGCCTGTACAGGGCCTTGGTCTCCTTATTTATCTTATTTATCCAAAGTGCGACACCTGAGCGCAGACCCGGGCTGTTAAACAAATATGAGTCAATGCAGATGTCAGACAGACTGTCCAAATTCTCCCAAAGAATCTGCAGGCACCTGTTTAAAATTGGCTTAGGATAGAAAATTCTAAGTCTATTATTGAGATATTCTTATTTTCTGTTAGTAGTTAATCTTTCAAATGACAAGAGATAATGCCTAGATATCTCACCTCATCTTTCATCTGTGTATTACATATTAACTGCAGGAGACACTCATGTAGAGCTAGTATCTCACATTTATTATTATTATTGTTATTATTCATCTGTAAACCTGACGTGTTTCATAATCACCTTGGCTATGTTAATCATCATGCTCTTCAGGAGGCATCAAGACGCGGGGAACACAAATGAGAAATTAAAATGGAGCCACAGTGGAAGCAAAACCAGACACCTGAACATGGAAACACAAGACTTTCACAATAAAACACGAAACAGTGAACGTAAATAATACAATATGAAGCAGAGTGAAATTTGGAAACATCACACTTTATTTCAATACGTAAATTAAAACAAAACAAAACAAAACAAAAAACCCTCAAACCACATTTAAATTACATGCAAGACAATGTAAAAACAGCTGTGTTTTTTAAGAATAAAATCACTACATAAAAAAGCCCATGCAAAGAGAATAGGAAAAGAACAGATAAAATGAAAGTCAGCTGTCCAGCCACTCCAAGTCTTCCCCTTCACCACCATAAGATTTCCGAGTTACCCCGTAGTCCCATAACACCTCCTCACCAACTGCGATGTCCTTCAGGGCAATGAAAAGTATTGTCTCCTGAGGTCCTGCAGGGAAGTTCATTGTAAACTTCTGGGGCTTGATGTTTGGATTTTTTCGGGAATGGTTCATTCGCCTCCCATAGGTGTCAATGTCGGGATGACAGGCACAGGGGAATGCAGTGGCATCGATGCACATCCCTCGGTCACACTCGTCCCTGAAGAAGAACAGATACCCCGACTGGGGCCTCCGTTTCCCTTCTGCTTCAGTGATATATGTCCCGTGGTAATCGCACACTATATCCCCTTTGTGGAAAGGCATAAGTGCGATCACACCTGTAAGTTGAAAGATACCATCGGTCATGACAGGGCTCTTAGAAACGTTCACTTGCAATTTGTCTAAATGTTGTGTGCATTTTACCTTTGCCCTTCCGTTCCCCGAAGTCTTGCAAAGCCAGGCCCTTCCACTTCTGCTCTGCAATCGAAGACATGAGGGACTGGTTGTCTTGTATACTGGGCTGCGGAACAACCCAGGCCTGCAAGATGGCATTGACAGTGGGCTTGTTGGTGTGCCATTTCTCCTTGTCCAAAGCCATCTGCACACGTGCAGGCTGAGGTGGGTTTCCTCTTCTGCCAACTGACTGACCTAAATGAAGTGGTCACAAAGCGACGTACAAGAAATAATGCAAGTGATTATTGCGGCTTAAAAATGAAAAATCAACCATATGCATTTTAGTCAATCACGTATTTGTACCTTAAAATATTCCTTATATTTATAATTGAGCTATCTGTGTATATTTGGGTGTACAACATTGAGTGGGTTATACTTACATGTATTGTATTATTTAATTAGTTCAGACTGTTACTGCTATTGTCTCTACACAAGTGTAACCCACATAATTTTCTTAGAGATTATTAAAGTATTTTCATTCTGAAATACATACAAAACAAACAAAGCAATGCAACAGAAGCAGCTCCATTAACATGACATGCCCAGGCCTTACCGAGAATGTACCCAACTCTTTTCTTCAGCTGAATATCCCTCCATTTCTTGTAGTGGTGTCTGTGCTGTGGAAAGCCAGCCTGTACACACTGCCGTTTGGATGGTGGCTCTCCATTCAGGGTGACCGGGAAGGCCTGGAGGAAGGCATCCCATTCTTGGAGTGGCAGGTGCGTAGATGATGTGCTACATGAAAGGTGTAGAGGAGGGGATGCATCAAATCCATCAAAAGTTTTTAAATGTGGAAACGTGTAACACAGGTTGACTTGTGGTAGTGTGTGATATTTTTAAAAAAAAAGTGTACCTGGCCTGTCCTGGTGTCGGTAGTCCTACTGAGCTTGATGCTGACTCAGCCATAGCATCCCCAGGTTCAGTGCTCAGGTATCTGTGGTTTTTAATGCATGCAAATTAATTAGAGCCAAGAGAGATGAAAAAACCAAAATACAAGGGGCGAACATCTCTGACATACAGCAACATATGTGGCTGACTGTTATGAGTCCAGGGTTAGGGTTTCTCTGTCAGATCAAAGAAACAAATCTTTCTTAATATGCTATTGATCCAGTTAGGTCAAGCACTCACCTCGCTCTCAGGCGTTTTACATCTAATGATGGGTTGGACAGTGGGACCCCACATTCTCCTAGGAAGAACTTGCCCCTGTCATCGCTGCCAGCAATTTGATTTTCCAAGGACACTGGACGGATGTTCCTAAAATAGCAGTCCAACAACTGCAGAGAAAAAAAGGAATCAATGTTAAATATCTCATAAAATCAATTCACAAGGTGCCTATAGAGCAAGAAGAGAGTCGCTGCTGAGAATGAATGACTTACTTGTTCTTCCTGGCTGGTTATCTTCAAGTTACCACTCAGCTCAACACCATCAGCTACTGCTTTCCGCGCCATCCAGTCCTCTACCTGTGTATGTAAAAAA
>NC_140617.1:50596652-50621652 GCF_057381915.1 Diplotaxodon limnothrissa
TTTGAGAAGTTAGCTCTTTATACAACGAAGTTATAGTGGGATACAAATAATATCAGGCTGATCCTGCCACAATTTGTTCCCCCTGTGTAAATCACGGACAAACAGTATCTCACATTGCTGATTTTTCATTCACAAACACTTCTTATTATGACGCATTACTCCTGAAACTTTAGAGGATTTAGCTCTTTTTAGAGTAAAGTTACAGGAGAATAAAAATAGTTATCAGCCAAAATGTTAATGTTTTATTAAAATAATCCCATCTGATACCCCGTGAGATGAGAAAAGATAAGATAACTCTTTATTGTCATTTCACAGTCATACATAGTACAGTAGTACAATGAAATTGGAAAACTGTCCTACGTCGGCTTTTCCAATAAATAAATAAATATAAATATATATAAATATATATAAATATATATATATATATATATATATATATATATATATATATATATATATAACATAATTTTCTGTTGTAACCCTCAAACTGAATGGTAATGTAACGATACTAATTTTTCACTTTTTCACAAAATGAAAACATCAGTACTTCCTGCGTGCTCCCAGCACAGGGGAAACTACCTACTTTGGCACAACAGATCCAAGTATAAAAACAATGCTGTTCACGGTTGAGGTAGTGTCCAAACTGACGGACAGAGATTCAGTCACAGGTAGATGTTCCCACAGCTCTTTAAATGAATTCTGGCTGAAGGGTAGATTCTGATTAAAAACCAAAATGCCATCCTGCCTCAGTTAAAAAGGTTCCTAAAACTGTACTGCCTGATCAGTCACTGTACACTGTTAGGTTGTGGAAGATAATCCCTCGTCCTCCTCATACTGCAGACTGTTTAGGAAACTTGGCTCAGAGCTGCAGAAGTTCTTGACTGTCGTACATTTGTGGTTAGTCTGATGAAACTCATTTTCAGTGTACTGACTGAAAGTGAACAGCGGGTCCTCACTCCACGTCTGTGGTAAAGGGTTAGGGTGTTGAAAAAAGATCAGGGAACCAGCAATCGCCGGTTCCTTGAGATGCACTCTCCACCGTGGGACAGGATGGTGGTACCCCTGCCCCAGTTCAAAAAAATTGCCCATCTTGGGTTTACGCGCATCTACTGAGCTCTTCGCGACGTTTCGGCGTTCCTTCGCCTTCTTCAGGCCGAGCTCAGTGTGTCTGTGTTGTGTGCCTTGTGCCAGAACTAAACTGAAAATATTAGAGCAATATTTCAATGAAATATCCTGAAACGCGTACCTTCACTCAGAAATCGGGGCTGGGGAAACAAAAGCAGAGTCTGAAAGTTTGAGGACAAACAGTCAAATCTTTTTCTCTCTCTCTTTTTTTTTTTTTAAACATGTCATAAAGACGAGACCCACAAACTCAGTATGTCTACTCATTAGCTACCTTGCATTATAAATATATAAAGTTTTAAAAAGTGCTTATTAAAAGAAACTATAGTGATGTGATAACTTCCAGCAGTGTCATTCTCATTTTTGTTCTTGACCAGCATTAATACGAAATGTCAGGGAGAGCAAAACGGTCGTCCTTCACAGTCCTCCTCCAACACTGACAAGGATTGTCCACAAAAAAACCCCAAAAAAACCCCCCAAAGAACTGGTCTCCCATTAACATTCATTCAACGTGTACACAAAGATAGACGTTTTTGGAAAAGCATAGTTAATACAAAAGGAGACTTCTCAAACTAAAGAGGAGAGTATTGGCGACTGGTAACACACTGCTGCTGCGACCGACTGGAACACAAGACGACAGGTAAAAATTAAAATAACTAGCAATAATTAGGGGTTAGGTTGGTGTCTAGGTGGGGGTTTTGGTGGGTGCCGGACGCTGTGGCGAAGAGGCCACGCCGATGGCTTCTTCGGTTCTGGAGATATGGCGAATCGGACCAAAAAGGATGGGACAAAACGGTCCCAATCGGAGAAAGGAAGGTGCAGAGGGCCTGGGTCCACCACCACTGTACTCAGCAGGCCCTGCCGGGTCGTTAGACACGCAGCATGGCAGGGATTGGTGACATAACATGTAGCAGTTTCCCTTCACAGAAGCGTCTGCAGCAGGTGGGTGGAGGAGGAGGCAGCAGAACCAGGCCTTTGGAGCACTGTGTCATCTCCTGGTCCTGATGCTTTGAATCTCCCTCTCTGTCTGTCTGTCTGTCACACACACACACACACACACACACACACACACACACACACACACAGAAGCTGGTCAAGTGCTGTGCAACTGGGATTGCACCTGTCGTCCACAGGAGGGCGCCTAGCTGGGAAGTCCAGTACATTCCATATTAAAGTTGTTGCAAGTGCATTTTTTGTGTAAAAGAGACACACACACACACACACACACACACACACACACACTCACACTGTAAGGTCTGAAGTGCAAAATTTGAATTACATTCCTTTGTATCTCTCCCTCTCTCTCACTCTGTCTCTCTCTCTCTCTCTCTCTCTCTCTGTCAACACACACACACACACACACACACACACACACACACACACACACAAGCTGGTCAGCTGCTTTGCAACTCAATGCGGTACAAATCGACTTGTGTGCCTCTTTTTCTCTTTGGGTTTTCTGTGTGTTTTTTAAAATTTTTAAATCCACAGCAAGTGTCTCTCTCTCTCTCTCTCTGTCACACACACACACACACACACACACACTGTAAGGTCTGAAGTGCAAAATTTGAATTACATTCCTTTGTATCTCTCCCTCTCTCTCTCCCTCTCTCTCTCTCTCTCTGTCTCTCTCTCTCTCTCTCTCTGTCAACACACACACACACACACACACACACACACACACACACACGCTCAATGGAGTATAAAATAAAGACCGGGGCAGTTCTCTCACTGGAGTCTCTTAGAGTGGAGGCTGCCCTTGCTAGCAAGAAGTTCTGTGTGTTTCTCTTCTCTGAGTCTTTACTGAAGAAGTGTTTTATAACATTTTCCTTAACAACTGACATGTGTTTTTTGTGTAAAAGAGAGAGAGACACACACACACACACACACACACACACACTCAGCGGCTCAGAGATGAGGGAAAAACAACAGAAATCAGGATAGATTTTAATGTCAGGAGATGCCCTGTGATGCTGGGGCCATTGTGTAAGATTGGAATGTGTACCAGTGGCTGGTGGGTGGTCCTTGAAGGTCCCGGGAGGAGGCGGCGAGGAGGCAGCGGGTGGCTGGGCTTGAGCTGTGGATCAGGGACGTCATTAATTCTGCCTGGTGCTGCGTGTGCCCTGTGCAGCTTGGATGTCTGCCGCTGACGCTCTGTGGTTCCTGTTCCTGTCATAAAAGGCCCTGTACAAGGGGAGAAGAAATGCATCATTGGTTACCACAAATAAAACAGTGTCTTTCTGCCTGTGTCATTCTGTTTGGTTTCTTTGAGCGTTTGTTTCTTAAATACACAGCAAGTGTCACTCTCTCTCTCTCTCTCTCTGTCACACACACACACACACACACACACCAAAGCACACACACACACACACACCAAAGCACGCACACACACACACACACACACACACACACACACACACACACACACACAGACACTGTGAGGTCTGCAGTTCAAAATTTGAATCTCAGAGCTTGGTGTTTTTGTCTCCCTCCAGTGGACAAATGCAGGTATGATTAGGGTTGGTTAGGGATGAGGAAAGAGAAAGGGGACCCAGCAGCCGCTGGACCCCCTTGGAGGCACGCTCACGACGAATGAAGTGGGCAGACGTCCCCCGTTCAAAAAATTGCCCATATAGGGTGATAATTGGCCAATGCGCATCGTTGGGCCTTCGCGACGTTTCGGCGTATTTGTGCCTTTTTCAAGCTGGCCCAACGTGTCTTCTGTTTCTGTTTCTTGCCTGTCTCGGCTTTTATATACTCTCTGTCTCCACCCACTTTGGGCTTTCTGTTTTCTTTCTTTTCTTTATATTTCTGTTTCTCTGTTTGTTCTTTAACTTTCTTATATTTCTCAACTTGTACGTTTTCTTTTCTTATTTCTCAACTTGTACGTTTTCTTTTTCTTATTCTTTCTTTAACTTTTTCATTCTGTTTATATTTTTAATTTTTAAATGGCACCCCCTGCTTTATTGACATCCCGTCCTGTATTTTTCCTCTCTGGCACCCCCTTCTCATTTGTCCTTTCCAGTTCTACGGCTTTTACGTGTTTCTTCCATTTCTCAACTTGTACGTTTTTCTTTTTCTTATTTCACAACTTGTACGTTTTCTGTTTCTTATGACTGGATAAGGGGTGAATGATAGGACGGGGCACTAGTTTTGGTTTCACAAAGCCATTGGTCACCCCCAGATTGTGAGCAGCAACAGTCTCCCCGTTGACCACTCGAAACAAAGTGAATTCGGAAGACAGAGTGTGCATGACCATCGGGAGGTCTCGCTCTCGAACCAGGATGAAGTCCGTCTGATACGTCGACAGCATGAAAACAGAAATGTTGTGGTCGGCCAGTGGTGCGATGACTGATTTAGCGATTTTGGTGACTCCTATGGGTTGTGAAGTGGATGTGTTGCTACCTCCTGACACCACGTTAAGGGCCACCCACGTGGCGTCGGCAACGCTGATGTGCTCCGACTGGGGCAGCTCTTTAAATCCTTCCTCGTCGACGATGATGGTATAGTCCTCTGGAGTCTCTGTCAAACTGAAAAACTTGCATCTTGTTTTGGAGGCCAGGAAGGCGAGTTTTATTAATCCGTGAGTGCAAATCTGGATCCCTTCTTTCTCTATACTCGCCACTTTCAAGCTGTGCTCTAAAATATGAAGCTCCATCTTTTACGTCTTCTCATTTGAGGAAGGACTAAAATGGGTTAGGGTGGGGAAGATAATCCCTTCTCCGAAAGGAAAAGGAGCGTGCACGGTCCATCCCTCCCTGCGGCCCTCCGTACCCGTCCCAGAAGACTTGGCGGTCACGTTGGCGGCGGCGGCCATAGCATACCACCGTCCAGCCGTCGTCCATGGCGTCCAGAATTTTTTTCTTCTTTTCTTTTTTCCAAAAAAAATTAAATGTGCTTCAAAAAATATTTATTTAATTTTAATGTGAACAAAAAACGCTTTCCAAAATGTGGAAAGGAAAAAGTCACGTAAAAACAGTAAACAACAAAAGAAGGTGTGCCAAAAAAAACTGTTTATTTAAAAATAAACACAAAAAACACAACGTTTCGACCGTACACGGTCTTCTTCAGGTGTGGCACACAGAAAACTGTAAGCTAGGTTAGCTGGCAACAGTTGGACTGGCAGAGATGTGCTCTCATCGAGTGCCGAGTGGAAAATGAGCTCCTGTGTGAGCTCCGCCTTTTATATTCTCCCCTCGGCTTTCATACAAAAACATCTGCACGTATCAAGAGCGTATTACAAACATATTTTCTCACAAATGAGTCATTAACAGTGATTTCCCTGCGCCCTGAAAGAACAGAAGTTGTGAATTCACAGAAGTGGAACTCTTAAATGAAATGTTGCCTGGGACAACTGCAGATCAGATACAAGGATCCTCAGATAAAGTGCGTTCCATCGAGAGCGTGTGGTATGGACGGCACTCGCAGTAATTAGCACCAGTCACCAAGCTGTGGTGACTGGTGGAAGTTGCATATCTCCACATCAAAAACATTGTTCAGTTGAACAGAGTCTTCTGGGCAGTAGGAGAGTCAAAAGCAACAATATAGGAATAAAGGACTTTTTTCAAACACTGGTAACACTACTGACATTTAAGGAAGAAATTTACATGCTGTGATTCTGAAAAGCAACAGTGTTCCCAACAATTTCGTAACAGCGATGCAAACTGAGTGGACTGGTAAAAGGATGTTTCCTTTTGAGTAGTCCTGTAAAAATACAGTCTTGGAGTGCAATGAGAAAAAGCCACGGTGCCACAGCAGGCCAGTGCTCGGCCCAGTAACAAAGTCATAGTGGCTGTAAATGGAGAGTCTCTGGAAAGGGCAGCTTATTCAGAAATGCAGCATATCACTGTGCCATCGGGCCTCAACATCTCTGGTCTGAGGAGCACGAGCAGGAAGACTCATAAGCGATGAAGCAGGTTGAAGGCAGCTGACATAACAAACGACCAACATTTCAGTCCACCTCCACACTCGTGCCTTTACTTCTCCATCCAACCTCCTCTGGAGTTCAGACCTTCTGCCTGTTTTCAAGTTTGGTCCTTAACAGGTGGACCACAGTTCCACGGTTCCCACTGGTGGACTTCAGCCGACCGGCAGCATGCGAGCATTGCCGTTGAACTCCTCCTCCGCCTCACAGTCCCATCTTTATGAACGCACCAGCCTTCCAGTACCCAGGGACCGTCAGGGATGAACATGCAGGTGACTTTCTTCTGCTTCATGCCACCTGCTGGAGACAGCAGGTCTGGGGTGTTGACATCCAGTGGCTCCTCCACCTCGAAACATTTCTTGCACTCTAGCACGGGCTGCTGCGGCCTCTCCATCAGGGCTTTGACACAGTACTGGACGTAGCCGAACTTCCCCTTGTATGACGACACCAGTTGCCCTTGCTGAGGGAGCTCGAATCCAAACGTGTACTCGTACTTGTTGCCAGGTCTCAACACCACAGAGCCGTCAGAGTCTGTGGGCTGGTCTTGCAGCCGCAGGACCGTTTCATGTCTGAGGTACTCGGCCTCCTGTCGGCACCGCTGCTTGCCTTTAGCGTACTCCACCTTGGCGCAGCCCAGACCCAGAAGCTTCAGCGCGGACACCCGCATCATTAGGGTTAGGGCGTTGGTTACGGCCCCGTCCCCCCTGGGGGGGACCGAGGAATGCGCGGTCCTTCCCTCCTGGGTTAGGATTATGGTGATAGCAGGCCACCAGGGGCCTGAGTGCACTGTCCATCAATGGGGGCCGGGAGGTGGAGACCCTGCCCAGCAGGTCCAAAAATTACCCATGTCTTGGGTTAGATCTTTCTTATCTCCGTCAGGACAAGTTCTGTGAGGTTTTCACACTCGCCTATTGAATCAGTCAGATGGGTCAGTCTGTTCTGGTCCACCTTCAGGATGGACAGCTGTTTCAGAGACCCTATGCTGTCCGGGACGACCTCCAGCAGGTTCTGTGTGAGCAGCAGGTCTGTGAGAGCCAGGAGGCCATTCAGCTCTGACGGGAGCTCCTCCAGACGATTCTCCGACACATCCAGACACACCAACCTACGAAGGTTTCCCAGCTCTGGTGGTAATGAGGACAACTGGTTACGGTCCAGCCACAGCTCCCTTAGGTTGGGGAGAGCGCCGAGGGTATCCGGCAAAACTTCCAGTTCATTGCTGCCCAGGTCCAGCTGTTCCAGTTTCACCAGGAAAGAGAGCGACGTGGGCAGAGACTTCAACAGGTTCTCCCTGAGCTCCAACGTCACCAGGTTGGCCAAATTTCCAATGTCATTGGGCAACATCTGTAATGACACATCATTGAGGGCCAGGTGAGCGAGCGCTCGGAGTTCAGTGAAACCATCCGGCAATCTGGAGAGGGGGTTTCCACTGAAGTCTGCAATCTCCAAGGCCCTGCAAAACTTAATGCTCTCTGGGATCTCAGAAATATCGTTCCTGGAGATGTCCAATTCCACCAGTTGCATGAAGTTAGCCACCTCAGGCGGGAGTCTCTGGATCTCATTGTCGCTCAGGCCAAGTTTCCGGAGGTTCAGTAGTCTGAAGAAAGGCTTTGGTAGCTCTTTGAGTTGATTGGCATCAAGGAGAAGCTCCTCCAAACTGCGGCTGTATCGAAATATTTCATCAGGAACCGTCTGCAAGTTGCAATGCCGCTTGTCCACCGACTCGACGTGGCGGTTGCAGCGCCACAGGGGGATACACTTCAGCATGTCCGGCCGCCGGAGGGGAGGGGGGTCTGGTTAGGGGGTTAGGATTATGGTGATAGCAGGCCACCCTTTCAGGGGCCTGAGTGCACTGTCCATCAATGGGGGCCGGGAGGTGGAGACCCTGCCCAGCGGGTCCAAAAATTACCCATGTCTTGGGTTCGATCTGCAATGAGCCATCGCGACGTTTCGGCATCGTAGTGCCTTCCTCAGGCTGGCTCAGGTCAGTACTGGTTGCAGGTAAGTGTTTTTCTCTCCCTTTTATACAGGTTTTACAGGTAAGTATTTCTTTTAATTTTCACCGCCATTTATTTAAGTTTTTACATTCCTTTTACTTAGGTTTTTGCAGGTAAGCACTTTTTTCTTCCTTTTATACAGGTTTTTTCCTTTAGGGTTGCAGGTAAGCATTTCTTTAATTCCTTTTATTTAGGGTTTGCAGGTAAGCACTTTTTTCTAACTTTTTTCTCTCCTTTTTCTTCAGGTATTGCAGGTAAGCATTTCTTTTAATTTTTCTTCCTTTTACTTAGGCTTTTTTTACTCCTTTTTTTTATGGATTTTGCATCTCCCAAAAACTTTTTTTTAATGATTTTCTCATATTCAAACATACTACAACAAGTCAAGTGTGAGAGGAAAAGCACATTTCCACCATTTTTGATTAGCCTTAAAGGGCAAGAACTACTGAATGGTTGCCTTTCTTCTTCTTCTTTTTTCCTTTTTTAATTTCACTTTTTACACTAGTGGTACAGCAAAATATATTTTTTTCAGCTGTTACTTTGACAACAGTTAAATGTGCAATAGAGAGCCTTCACAGTCCACATTTGTCTGGCCTCAGATGGGATGTGTTTTGTGTGTTAATGAGATCTGTGTGCAAAAGTCATGTATTCATTCATTCCTTTTTCCACCCAACAACTTTTCACTTCTTGTCCTGACACAAAGAACAGTAAATATAAGGCCTGAGTCTGAATTAGTGGTTTCTTAACTTTACAGTCCTGACTGTGTAGTGGAGCCACACTAGTTCTAGCTCTGCACTTCTTGTAACCCCCCCCTGGTTAGGGTTAGGGTTTTAGGGCCAGGCAGGGGCATCTCCCACCCCCACGAGGCACGGGCTGGTTAGGATTATGGTGATAGCAGGCCACCCTTTCAGGGGCCTGAGTGCACTGTCCATCAATGGGGGCCGGGAGGTGGAGACCCTGCCCAGCGGGTCCAAAAATTACCCATGTCTTGGGTTAGATCTTTCTTATCTCCGTCAGGACAAGTTCTGTGAGGTTTTCACACTCGCCTATTGAATCAGTCAGATGGGTCAGTCTGTTCTGGTCCACCTTCAGGATGGACAGCTGTTTCAGAGACCCTATGCTGTCCGGGACGACCTCCAGCAGGTTCTGTGTGAGCAGCAGGTCTGTGAGAGCCAGGAGGCCATTCAGCTCTGACGGGAGCTCCTCCAGATGATTCTCCGACACATCCAGACACACCAACCTACGAAGGTTTCCCAGCTCTGGTGGTAATGAGGACAATTGGTTACGGTCCAGCCACAGCTCCCTTAGGTTGGGGAGAGCGCCGAGGGTATCCGGCAAAACTTCCAGTTCATTGCTGCCCAGGTCCAGCTGTTCCAGTTTCACCAGGAAAGAGAGCGACATGGGCAGAGACTTCAACAGGTTCTCCCTGAGCTCCAACGTCACCAGGTTGGCCAAATTTCCAATGTCATTGGGCAACATCTGTAATGACACATCATTGAGGGCCAGGTGAGCGAGCGCTCGGAGTTCAGTGAAACCATCCGGCAATCTGGAGAGGGGGTTTCCACTGAAGTCTGCAATCTCCAAGGCCCTGCAAAACTTAATGCTCTCTGGGATCTCAGAAATATCGTTCCTGGAGATGTCCAATTCCACCAGTTGCATGAAGTTAGCCACCTCAGGCGGGAGTCTCTGGATCTCATTGTCGCTCAGGCCAAGTTTCCGGAGGTTCAGTAGTCTGAAGAAAGGCTTTGGTAGCTCTTTGAGTTGATTGGCATCAAGGAGAAGCTCCTCCAAACTGCGGCTGTATCGAAATATTTCATCAGGAACCGTCTGCAAGTTGCAATGCCGCTTGTCCACCGACTCGACGTGGCGGTTGCAGCGCCACAGGGGGATACACTTCAGCATGTCCGGCCGCCGGAGGGGAGGGGGGTCTGGTTAGGGGGTTAGGGTTTAGGTGATAACAGGCCACCAAGGGCCTGACTGCACTGTCCATCAATGGGGGCCGGGAGGTGGAGACCCTGCCCGGCGGTTCCAAAAATTACCCATGTCTTGGGTTTGAGAGCTAATGGGCTATCGCGAGACGTTTCGGCATAGAAGTGCCTTCTTCAGTCGAGCCCAGGTGAATAAGTGTTTTCCTTTTTGTTTCTTTCCTTTATACAGGCTTTATTTTAACAGGTAAGTTTTTTCTTTCCTTTATACAGGCTTTATTTTAACAGGTAAGTTTTTTTCTAGGGTTGTGCCCTCCCACCCCGATCGACTGGCAAACGTGGCCTGCCATCAGAGGGCTGCCGCCGGGCCCGGCACCTTCGCCGGCGCCTTCGGGCGGTCAGCTCCTCCGGCCCGCAGGCTCGCCTCTAGCGCTGGCCGGGGGTTACAGCGCGAAGGTCGAAGGGGGTGGTGGTTCTCGGACCCCGCCCTGTCCTCCCCACGCTTCCCCCCCCCCCGCCAGACGCGATCGCTCGGTAGCGAGACCGAGACGCCCGGTCCGTCCCGGTGGTCATACCACGGCGGGCCTCGTCGCAGAGTGGGTAGGCAAACCCAGAGTTTGCCCACCCCGCGAGGGCGACGGGGCCCCGTCCGGCAAACACGGTTTCTCGAACCCTCGCCCCGGTCCACACGTGCATCCGGAAAGCCTCGCCCTGGTCGACAGGGCTCAGTAGCCCCGAGCGAGCGAGCGAGCGCGTGCGTGCGCGCCGCTGCCGCCGCCTGAGGGGCTACCTGGTTGATCCTGCCAGTAGCATATGCTTGTCTCAAAGATTAAGCCATGCAGGTCTAAGTACACGCGGCCGGTACAGTGAAACTGTGAATGGCTCATTAAATCAGTTATGGTTCCTTTGATCGCTCATCCGTTACTTGGATAACTGTGGCAATTCTAGAGCTAATACATGCAAACGAGCGCTGACCCTCCGAGAAGAAAGTCACCTGCATGTTCATCCCTGACGGTCAGGTGTCATTGAATGCAAAAATTGACCGGCGTGGATTCTGTGAAGGCGAAGAGATCTGCATCAATGCGAAGTTTGAGAACACCTGCTCCCGCATTGTTGTGCCCAAGGCTGCCATCATAGCCAAACACACCTACCAGGCAAACGGCCGCACCAAGATCCTACGCCAGAAGCATTTATTAGGATTGTCTCTTTATCTTTTTATGGCACCCCCTGTCTTTTTTGACATCCCGTCCTTTGTTCACTGTACTTTTGTTTATGGCACCCCCTTCCTTTAAATCCTTTCCGTGTGTATTTACATTATTTTCTTTGTTTTATCTTACGTGACTTCTTGTCTTTTTCTGTTTCTGTTTATCTTTCTTTCTTGTACGTGACTTCTTGTCTTTTTCTTTTTCTGACTACTTGTCTTTCTCTCTTGTACGTGACTTCTTGTCTTTTGCTTTTTCTGCTTATCTTTCTTTCTTGTACGTGACTTCTTGTCTTTTTCTTTTTCTACTTGTTTTTCTTTCTTACGTGACTTCTTGTCTTCGTTTTTTGTGTTAGGGACCCCCCTGTGGTTAGGGTTAGGGTAAGATAGAGGGCAGGGGCACCCCCAACCCCACGAGGCACTGGCTGGTTAGGTGTTAAGAAAAGAATCAGGCCACCAGCAAGCTGGTAGCCTGAGGTGCACGGGCCATCGATGGGGCCGGGTGGTGGTGTCCCTGCCCTGGTTCAAAAAATTGCCCATATCTAGGGTTTTAGTGCACATTTAGCATTCACTGGGCCGTTCGCGACGTTTCGGCATGTTTTTGCCTTCTTCAGGCCGACCCAGTGTGTCTTGTCTTTGTCTCTCTGTTTTCTGTTTGCCTCTCTTGGCCTTTTATACTCATGTTAGCTCCTCCCACTTGGGCTTTTTTAAGTTGACTGCTTGTCCTTTTCTTTTTCTGACTTCTTGTCTTTTTCTTTTTCTGCTTTTCTTTCTATTTTACGTGACTTCTTGTCTTTCATATCTTTAGTTTTCTTACTATTTTTCTCTTTGTTTTCCCCTTGTTTTTTCTTGTCTTTCTGTGTTTACTCCATATTCAGACAAGGCGAGCAGGAGAAAGAAAACCAGCTTTCTAGAAATTTTAGTGCAAATTGCTGGAGTCAGATACATTTATTAGGATTGTCTCTTTATCTTTTTATGGCACCCCCTGTCTTTTTTGACATCCCGTCCTTTGTTCACTGTACTTTTGTTTATGGCACCCCCTTCCTTTAAATCCTTTCCGTGTGTATTTACATTATTTTCTTTGTTTTATCTTACGTGACTTCTTGTCTTTTTCTGTTTCTGCAGCAGGTTGGTACAGGAGCAGGCACCAGAAGCAGGCCTGTGGAGCACTATGTCATCTGCTCGGCCTTGCTTCAGGATGCACTGTACAATTCGATAGCAAGACCTCATGGGTTACCACAAAAAAAACAGTGTCTTTCTGCCTCTGTCGTTCTCTTTGGTTTGTTTGAGCGCTTGTTTTTTAAATACACAGCAAGTGTCTCTCTCTCTCTCTCTCTCTGTCTGTCTCTCTGTCACACACACACACACACACACACACACACACACACACACACACACACACACACAGAAGCAGAGCAGCTGCTGTGCCACTGGGATTGAACAAGAGGTGCTCCCTCTGCTGGCTCAATGCGGTACAAAGTGTCTGAAGGAGTTATACCGGCGAAAATAACATCTTTCAATTGCATGTTTGGTCCACAGGATGGCGCCTAGAATGTTAAGGTTCAAAATTGAGGAAAGAGAGTACACACCACCCATGGTCCAGAGGATCTTGGTCCAACAATGATTTTAATGAACACACGTGTGGGAAGACACTCTGTACGCAGACAGCCAGTAGTCCTCGACTTAATCAAAGCATGAACAGATATTTTATAGCATCAGGGTTTGTTTACTGACGCCCCTTCATGCGTCACCGGTACATTTTATACATAGATCAGATCAACACCATCATGACTTTTCACCCAGAAAATCATCTTCTATTTTCATGGCTAGCCCTTCCTGTCTACCTTTCAGTTCTTGTCTTGTTCCTCTTTCTTGCCGAGACAACAAGGAACGGTTCCTCTTTTACCGAGACACTTTTGCAGTTACAACCAGACATGAGTAATCTCTCCTCTAAATAAATTTAACTCATGTGTGTGTGTGTCACGACCTCACATGCTCTTTGTGTCACCTCTTCACCTACTATCTGTGTCTCGTCCTCAAATGCTCTTTCTCAATTCACCTGTTGCACTTCTGACCTTTTACCAGACCAGAAGCTCACTGAGACTATGTGTATGTCTTCTACTAAATAAATGTTTTAACCAAGAACCTCTACTAAAACCTTAATATAAAATGATCTGATATATAAGTGTTTTGTAAGCATGTATTGCAATTCCTTCTATGTTCTAGTTTTCCCTCAGCATGGATCATCTAGACACTCTCACTAGTTGAAGCTTAAGACCTTTAAAGAACCTGAACATCAACTCAAATAAGCACAGATATGCAATATGTATAAAATAGTTATAACTGCACCTGGAATACAAAGTTAATTTAATACCTGTGTGCATAAAACCTTAAAGCCTTCTTAAAGCTATCTGTTACATTGTTAAAGCCTCGTCTTAGCCTGCTGCTCAAAATAACTTCCTGCTTTCACTTCTGCATACAACTTCCTGTCAGCCTGCAACTCAGTCTTTCTGAAAGAGACACTGTTTAACCCCTGAATGCAATATAAACTCCAGATTATATTATTAATGCAATGGTAATGATGACAATTATTTAACAATAGCAGTAAAATAATTTCCCTGCTCCACACTCCCTCTCTCGACCACCGGACGAAGCCCCCAAATGTTACAGTTATGCTTGGGTGTCCTGTAAGAAAATTCCAAAGACAGACAAAGCTAACCAGCCCAACAACAACCTTCTTTACTCCTCCAAAAACTACTTCTTACCACCATGCAGTTCAGGCAAGTACTGAGAAAAAGGAAAAAACAAAACAAAATGTCTTAATTTGAAAAAGCATTAATTAGATACGCAGATGGATCTTTTTCTTTTTTTTCCTTTTTTCTTTTTTTTTTTTTAAACTGCCGTGCCAATACAAAACAAAAACAATACAAGCTTGTGTGCTCGTGCTCTTTTGTTCTTCAAAGTTTTCTATACCTCATAACTGATGCATAAAAATACAAGAGCAGTCTACTAAAAACAAACAAAAAAGATAGTAAGAGTAGAAAGTTGAGCAACAGTATGTAGAATGTAACCTTGTCTTCCAACTAAATCTTGGCTTCCTTCTCCCAATCACATCTTCACTGTCTTTACCTCTGCTGTTATTCCCCTTGCCATGTACAAACTCAGTTGTTGTCACCTCAAATATAAGGAGGCAGCTCCTGTTTTTGTCAAGCACAAATGTGTCATCAAAGGATGGTCAAAAACAGCACCGTTAATGAGTAGTACAGCTGCTGTGCCACTGGGATTGAACAAGAGGTGCTCCCTCTGCTGGCTCAATGCGGTACAAAGTGTCTGAAGGAGTTATACCGGCGAAAATAACATCTTTCAATTGCATGTTTGGTCCACAGGATGGCGCCTAGCTGGCAAGTCCTGTACATTGCATATTAAAAGTTGTTGCAAGTGCACTCACATGTATTTTTTGTGTAAAAGAGACACACACACACACACACACACACACACACACTCACACTCAGCGGCTCAGAGATGAGGGAAAAACAACAGAAATCAGGATAGATTTTAATGTCAGGAGATGCCCTGTGATGCTGGGGCCATTGTGTAAGATTGGAATGTGTACCAGTGGCTGGTGGGTGGTCCTTGAAGGTCCCGGGAGGAGGCGGCGAGGAGGCAGCGGGTGGCTGGGCTTGAGCTGTGGATCAGGGACGTCATTAATTCTGCCTGGTGCTGCGTGTGCCCTGTGCAGCTTGGATGTCTGCCGCTGACGCTCTGTGGTTCCTGTTCTGCTGATCTCCTGGTCCACACATGGCTTCAGGGTGCACTGTACAAGGGGAGAAGAAATGCATCATTGGTTACCAAAATAAAACAGTGTCTTTCTGCCTGTGTCATTCTGTTTGGTTTCTTTGAGCGTTTGTTTCTTAAATACACAGCAAGTGTCACTCTCTCTCTCTCTCTCTCTGTCACACACACACACACACACACACACACACACACACACACACACACACACAGAAGCAGAGCAGCTGCTGTGCCACTGGGATTGAACAAGAGGTGCTCCCTCTGCTGGCTCAATGCGGTACAAAGTGTCTGAAGGAGTTATACCGGCGAAAATAACATCTTTCAATTGCATGTTTGGTCCACAGGATGGCGCCTAGCTGGCAAGTCCTGTACATTGCATATTAAAAGTTGTTGCAAGTGCACTCACATGTATTTTTTGTATAAAAGAGACACACACACACACACACACACACACACACAAGCTGGTCAGCTGCTTTGCAACTCAACGCGGTACAAATCGACTTCTGTGCCTCTTTTTCTCTTTGGGTTTTCTGTGTGTTTTTTTAAATTTTTAAATCCACAGCAAGTGTCTCTCTCTCTCTCTCTGTCTGTCTCTCTGTCACACACACACACACACACACACACACACACACACACACTGAGGTCTGCAGTGCAACATTTGAATTACAGTGCTTTGAATCTCTCTCTCTCTCCCTCTCTCCGTCTGTCTGTCTGTCTGTCTCACACACACACACACACACACACACACACACACAGTGAGGTCTGTAGTGCAAAATTTGAATTTCATTGCTTTTTAATTTCTCTCTCTCTCTCTCACACACTCACACACACACACACACACACACACACACACACACACACACACACACACTGTGAGGTCTGCAGTGCAACTGGGATTTAACAAGAGGGGCTCCCTCTGCTGCAATTGCATCTGTGGTCCACCGGAGGGCGACCAGCTGGGACGTCCTGTGCTTTGCATATTAAAGTTTTTGCAAGCGCATTGACATGTGTTTTTTGTGTAAAAGAGAGAGAGAGACACACACACACACAGAAGCTGGTCAGCTGCTTTGCAACTGGGATTGAACCAGAGGTGCTCCCTCTTCTGGCTTTTTCTTATGCACACTATTAAAAAAAGTTGGGCGCACCCAAATCAGCGTTCAAAGATTGATGGCTCCCTGTCAGAGCACTGGCTATGAATTTCAGATCGATCAGGCCTTAACTTGACAAAAAAGTTATCAATCGTTCTTTTCATCTTTTCTCATTGCCCACGGTCAGTTATATCCACTTCTGTCGGTCCTAGGATATTCACAAGGCCTGTGTATCATCACTGATTTCTATAATCCACTTGATTCCGATTCACAAGGTCCAGATTCGATTTGGTGCAATTTTTACTCAGAAAGTGAGAGATCTTATAATTCTGATCATTTATCAGTACTGACACTAAACTTTATCAGAGATGTGACCATCACAGCACATGCCGTTGTGTCAAAGTAACTGAGAATAAAATAAAATAAAAAACATAAAGGAGATTTTCCTGGCATGGATTTTATAGCAGATAACCTTAAAAATATTCTGCAATTATACCTAATTTGAAAAAGTTTACATTTCTTCAGTATTAAACAGCAGAAATTAAGCTTTCTTATCCGACGTCATTTAAGTACAAAGGAAAGAAAAGACAGCGGCCGCCAGCGCTGTAAACAACGGTAGACTGATGGGTAATAAGCGAATGAGTAATGCAGAAAACACATGTTTGAGATGGGAAACTTTTCTTGAAGTTTCTCTCACAGTTCACGCACAGCTCGCTGTGCGTGAACTGTGGGTTTTATCGTGTTGGAAGCAAAACAGCAAAAGTAAGAAGGAATTAAGGATGATATTAGCCCCCACGCCGACTAAGCTAATTCTGATGCGTCGGTCCGCTCTGTTTACGTCTTCGTGTGGAATGCGTTTCCTGCTCTCATTTGCTGGTTGTTGTTGAAATAGTTTTGTGAGCTTTAACCTGAGATTCTGGCGTTTCTGGTAAAACACATTTATATTCATTCAATTCAGGATTTAATGAATCGATATCGCTTCATTCAAGCTACTCACCTGTCTATATCCACCTCCACTTCCAGCTGGACCACGGACAGAGGTCCCGCCCCTGACTATCTCTGATTGGTTTAGACCACGAAGGGGAATCACGTGTGTCTGTTGTTGATCACATGGACGTCTGTGGCAAATTTTACAAACACTTCTCATAATGAACGAACTCAGGAGGGTTAGGGTTAGGGATGAGGTAAAGCAGGCCCCCCTAAAGGGTCCTGGGTGCACTGTCCATCAATGGGGGCAGGAAGATGGAGACCCTGCCCGGGTGTTCAAAAAATTGCCCATATCTTGGGTGAAGTAGCTCGGGGCCCACGTGACGTTTCGGCGGAGTAGTGCCTTCTTCAGACTGGCCCGGCTTAATTGTGACTCTGTCAGGTAAGACCTTTCTTTTTTCCTTTTATACAGGTTTGCAACAAGTAAGTATTTCTTTGTTTTAATTTTTTCTCTTTTCCCTTTCTTTACAGGTTTTTTCTTTAAGTGCTTTTCTTTTTCCTTTTATACAGGTTTTTAGGACAGGTAAGTATTTCCTTTCTCTCTTTTACAGGTTTTTTTCTTAAGTGTTTTTCTCTTTCCTTTTATACAGGTTTAGCGGCAGGTAAGTATTTTTTAATTTTTCTACAGGTAAGTATTTTTTTATTTTATTTTTTCTCTAGGGTTTTTGTTTCCTTCCTTTACAGGCTCCCCTAGGGCTTTTTTCCTTCTAAGGTTTAAGTTTCAAACCCCCCCTGGTTAGGGTTAGAGTTTGGACCTCAGGCAGGGGCATCTCCCACCCCCACGAGGGTTAGGGGGGTTAGGGTTAGGGATGAGGTAAAGCAGGCCCCCCTAAAGGGTCCTGGGTGCACTGTCCATCAACGGGGGCAGGAAGATGGAGACCCTGCCCGGGTGTTCAAAAAATTGCCCATATCTTGGGTGAAGTAGCTCGGGGCCCACGTGACGTTTCGGCGGAGTACTTTCTTTCTTTTTCTTTTTTTCTCCTCTTTTTTTTCTTTTTCTTTTTTTCCAAATGGGGGAGAAAGAACAACAAAATGTAAAATCTCACATTAAAATGTTCACGTTTTGATGTGAAAGGTGTCTCTGAAGTAACGTAGTCGGCATCGAGAGCGGTTCCCATTCATAATTACAACAATACGAAAACTAAAAATCTTGGCATTTCTTCTCGTCTTTTTTGTCTCCTTTGGTGAAAGATCAAAGTGACATTTTGGGACAACAAACCAGTTTGGGTTTTTTTGTTTTGTTTTTTTGTAATGACATGACAATACAGAACTGTGTAAACTCTGGTCCGCTGTTCCTCTTTGCTCACCACATGTACTGAGTCCAAATCTTGGGTGGATGTAAAAGCACAAACTGCAAAAAACAAACAAAAGAACAAAAAAATAAAGAAGCAGTCAGTCCGCACAGCTTCATCACCTGGTCCCTCTGTGTGGCAGAGACCTGCCAATCTCTGCACAACAGTTCACACCATAGTTTTTTCTCCCTATTTTTTCTGGTCACGAATAAAGTCGCCAATCCCTTTTACGAGTCCGTGTTCAAAGTGGCTCACAGAAAGAGGATCCAGAGTGCTCTCAGTACTTGGCAGCACCTGTGTGCTGGTGTCATGTCCAGAATAAGAGGCAGGTCAGCTAGAAGGTCACAGTTGCAGTGCTCTTGTTTTGAAAGGTCATTGTCTGGATGCTGGAAAGGATTTTCCTCTGATGCCCAGCCAAAGTCACACCCATGTGCAGCAGATCCTGTGTGGTGATTGGGGCCAGCTGGTCCACTGAGTTGAAGCCAGCCTGAAGGAAACTGTCTTCGTAACGCTCCATCTTGATGGCCCTAAGCCAATCCCCCACCGAAGCACACGGCGGGAGAGCTAAAGGTGCGCGCTGGTCCAGCAGGGGGTAGGACGGGTGTTGAGGTAAGACCAGGCCCGGCTATTGCCGGAGCCTGAGGTGCACGGTCCATCAATGGGATTGGGAACGGTGCCCCCTATTCAAAAAATTACCCTTAGCGGGTGTAGTGCACTGCCGTTGGGCCATCGCGACGTTTCGGCTGGGTATAGCCTTCCTCAGGCTGGCCCAACGTCTCTCTGTGTTCTTTTCTGTTTCTGTCTTTCTGTTGCCACTCAGGGCCTTTTATACTGGGCTGTCTCCGCCCCTTTTTTTTCCAGACATTTCTTTTTTCTAATTCTTTTCTTTGTCTTTTCTGTTTCTCAGTTTTTACGTGACTCTCCCTTTTTCTATCTTTCTCTGTGTTTCGTCTTTCAACTTTACCCCTTGGTTCATTTGTTTTTTTCTCTATGTTTTTTTCTTTCTTTTACATGGCACCCCCTGCATTTTAGACATCCCGTCCTGTGTTCTTATGTTCTCTTTAATGGCACCCCCTTCCTTTATATCCTTTCCAGTTTTTCTTGTTTGTGTCACTTGTTCCTTCTTGTCTTTTAGGGTTAGGGTTAGGGGTTAGGGTAGGGGAATTGATTCCTCCTACGAGGGTAGAAGGAGGGTTAGGGTTGAAGAAAAGAACCTGTCCCTCCCGAAGGAGGAACAGGGCGTGCACGGGCCATCAACCCCGATGGTCCGCAGCCTCACATCCCTCTACCTCCATAATTGATTTTTAATTTGAAAGGTAAGTATTTCTTTTTTTACAGGTTTGCAAAGGTAGGTATTCTTTTTTTGCAGGTTCCCAATTTTTCCGTTACTTTGGCTTGTTTCCAATAAAGTGTTTTCAATCCCAATTTGTTTTCTGTGTGGTTTTTAATTTTGTTTTGAGTTCTCTCTAATTTGAGTTGTTAAGGAAAATCAATAAAACATGAATTAAAACATGAAATAAAATCCCCCAAAAATAACAAACTAAAATAACAAACTAACGTAAAGTTGAAAAAATTAAATGAGTATGCCCTTGTCGCGACGTTTCGAAGTTGTTTCTTCTTCCTCAGGCGAGGGCATACTGAAGAGCACTGGGTTTGAGGCTCCTATTTATACTCTCCCCTCTGATCCCGCCTCCTTGGCTTTCTTTGGCTTTCTTGTAATATCTTTTTTTAGCTGTTTGCTTTTTTCCAATTCTGCCAGACTTTTTGGCTCTCATTTTTCCTTTTTTCTTTCTTTCTTCCTTTCCAGTCTTCTCCTCTTTCCCCTTTTGACTTTTCCTTTTTCATCATCCTTTTCTTCCCTTCTCTTGACCTCTGCCTTTTTTTTTCTTGCTTTAAATTAAGTTTCATTTTGACAAAGTGTAGTTGCAGAACAAAAGTCATTGAAGTACAATATATTAAACTGTGAAAAAAAGGAAAACTGACAAAAACGTCTTCACAATCTTTAGATTAATATGGAAGATCATAATTTAACATAAAAGAAAATATATTCTATTGTTCATTATCCAGATAAATACAAAAAACAAAATTAACAAAAAATGCATATGATCACCAATAATTCTTGACCTCTGCCCTTTACCCTTCCTTTTGGCCTACATCTGACCTCTTTCTCTTCCGAATTTTGGGCTACTACAATGCCGACTTGGCTTTAATACTACACTCTCAACCCTGCTTGGGGAGGACTCAACCCGACTTGGGGAGTAAATTTAGAAAGGAGATGTGACTTTGGGTTAGGCTTTAGGTTTCAGCTGGGATTAGGATTACTTGGGCTTCAGATCCAGTACTTGGGTAAGGTTTAAGATTTAATTTCCAGGAAAGAAGTAGAGTTAGGGTTAGGGTTAGTGTTAGGGTTAGGGGGTAATAGCCAGAATTTGACGGAATAAAATGGAATAACTGGGAAAGTAAGTGTCGTAGAGGGATGAAAGTTGTGTCTACGGGGGGGTTTCGGGGTGCTCCGGACACCCTGGTGAAGACCCCATGTCGATAGCACCAACGGTTCTGGACTTGGTGTAAATGGGTCCAAATTTGACGGAATAAAAAGGTCAAAGTGGCAGATAGGAGTGTCCGATCGGGCCGATTCCACCACCACTGTACTCAGCAGGCCCTGCCGGGTCGTTAGACACGCAGCATGGCAGGGATCGGTGACATAACATGTAGCAGTTTCCCTTCACAGAAGCGTCTGCAGCAGGTGGGTGGAGGAGGAGGCAGCAGAACCAGGCCTTTGGAGCACTGTGTCATCTCCTGGTCCTGATGCTTTGAATCTCCCTCTCTGTCTGTCTGTCTGTCACACACACACACACACACACACACACACACACACACAGAAGCTGGTCAAGTGCTGTGCAACTGGGATTGCACCTGTCGTCCACAGGAGGGCGCCTAGCTGGGAAGTCCAGTACATTCCATATTAAAGTTGTTGCAAGTGCATTTTTTGTGTAAAAGACAGACACACACACACACACACACACACACACACACACACACACACACACACTGTAAGGTCTGAAGTGCAAAATTTGAATTACATTCCTTTGTATCTCTCCCTCTCTCTCTCTCTCTCTCTGTCAACACACACACACACACACACACACACACACACACACTGTAAGGTCTGAAGTGCAAAATTTGAATTACATTCCTTTGTATCTCTCCCTCTCTCTCTCTCTCTCTCTCTCTCTGTCTCTCTCTCTCTCTCTCTCTCTCTGTCAACACACACACACACACACACACACACTCACACACACCAAAGCACACAGACAGAAGCTGGTCACAACTGCTGTGCAACTGGGATTGAACCAGGGGGGCTCCCTCTGCTGGCTCAATGCGGTACAAAGTGTCAGAAGGTGTTAGATATCTGCTTTTGACAATCAATTGCACCTGTCGTCCACAGGAGGGCGCCTAGCTGGGAAGTCCAGTACATTCCATATTAAAGTTGTTGCAAGTGCATTTTTTGTGTAAAAGACAGACACACACACACACACACACACACACACTGTAAGGTCTGAAGTGCAAAATTTGAATTACATTCCTTTGTATCTCTCCCTCTCTCTCTCTCTCTCTGTCAACACACACACACACACACACACACACACACACACACACTGTAAGGTCTGAAGTGCAAAATTTGAATTACATTCCTTTGTATCTCTCCCTCTCTCTCTCTCTCTCTCTCTCTGTCAACACACACACACACACACACACACACACACCAAAGCGCGCACACACACACACACACACACAGACACAGACACACACACAGAGTAAGGTCTGAAGTGCAAAATTTGAATTACATTCCTTTGTATCTCTCCCTCTCTCTCTCTCTCTCTGTCAACACACACACACACACACACACACACACACACACACACACACAGAGTAAGGTCTGAAGTGCAAAATTTGAATTACATTCCTTTGTATCTCTCCCTCTCTCTCTCTCTCTCTCTCTCTCTCTCTGTCAACACACACACACACACACACACACACACACACACACACACACACACACACACACACTGTAAGGTCTGAAGTGCAAAATTTGAATTACATTCCTTTGTATCTCTCTCTCTCTCTCTCTCTCTCTCTCTCTCTGTCTCTCTCTCTCTCTCTCTGTCAACACACACACACACACACACACTCACACACACCAAAGCACACAGACAGAAGCTGGTCACAACTGCTGTGCAACTGGGATTGAACCAGGGGGGCTCCCTCTGCTGGCTCAATGCGGTACAAAGTGTCAGAAGCTGTTAGATATCTGCTTTTGACAATCAATTGCACCTGTCATCCACAGGAGGGCGCCTAGCTGGGAAGTCCAGTACATTCCATATTAAAGTTGTTGCAAGTGCATTTTTTGTGTAAAAGACAGACACACACACACACACACACACACACACACACACACACTGTAAGGTCTGAAGTGCAAAATTTGAATTACATTCCTTTGTATCTCTCCCTCTCTCTCTCTCTCTCTCTCTCTGTCAACACACACACACACACACACACACACACACACACACACACCAAAGCGCGCACACACACACACACACACACACACAGACACAGACACTGTGAGGTTTGCAGTGCAAAATTTGAATTTTAGTGCATGGTGATTTGTCTCCCTCCAGTGGCCCACGGCAGGTATGATGAGGCTTAAATGATAGGTTATGGGGAAAAAGCCAGGAGAGGATGGGACAAAAGTGGAATAACTGAAAAAGTAAGAGGTGTAGAGGGCTGATGTTGGTGTCTAGGTGGGGGTTTTGGTGGGTGCCGGACGCTGTGGCGAAGAAGCCACGCCGATGGCTTCTTCGGTTCTGGAGATATGGCGAATCGGACCAAAAAGGATGGGACAAAAGGGTCCCAGTCGGAGAAAGGAAGGTGCAGAGGGCCTGGGTCCACCACCACTGTACTCAGCAGGCCCTGCCGGGTCGTTAGACACGCAGCATGGCAGGGATTGGTGACATAACATGTAGCAGTTTCCCTTCACAGAAGCCTGTGCAGCAGGTTGGTACAGGAGCAGGCACCAGAAGCAGGCCTGTGGAGCACTATGTCATCTGCTCGGCCTTGCTTCAGGATGCACTGTACAATTCGATAGCAAGACCTCATGGGTTACCACAAAAAAAACAGTGTCTTTCTGCCTCTGTCGTTCTCTTTGGTTTGTTTGAGCGCTTGTTTTTTAAATACACAGCAAGTGTCTCTCTCTCTCTCTCTCTCTCTCTCTCTCTGTCTGTCTCTCTGTCACACACACACACACACACACACACACACACACACACACACAGAAGCAGAGCAGCTGCTGTGCCACTGGGATTGAACAAGAGGTGCTCCCTCTGCTGGCTCAATGCGGTACAAAGTGTCAGAAGGTGTTATACCGGCGAAAATAACATCTTTCAATTGCATGTTTGGTCCACAGGATGGCGCCTAGCAAGCAAGTCCTGTACATTGCATATTAAAAGTTGTTGCAAGTGCACTCACATGTATTTTTTGTGTAAAAGAGACACACACACACACACACACACACACACACACACACACACACACACACGCTCAATGGAGTATAAAATAAAGACCGGGGCAGTTCTCTCACTGGAGTCTCTTAGAGTGGAGGCTGCCCTTGCTAGCAAGAAGTTCTGTGTGTTTCTCTTCTCTGAGTCTTTACTGAAGAAGTGTTTTATAACATTTTCCTTAACAACTGACATGTGTTTTTTGTGTAAAAGAGAGAGAGACACACACACACACACACACACACACACACACACACTCACACTCAGCGGCTCAGAGATGAGGGAAAAACAACAGAAATCAGGATAGATTTTAATGTCAGGAGATGCCCTGTGATGCTGGGGCCATTGTGTAAGATTGGAATGTGTACCAGTGGCTGGTGGGTGGTCCTTGAAGGTCCCGGGAGGAGGCGGCGAGGAGGCAGCGGGTGGCTGGGCTTGAGCTGTGGATCAGGGACGTCATTAATTCTGCCTGGTGCTGCGTGTGCCCTGTGCAGCTTGGATGTCTGCCGCTGACGCTCTGTGGTTCCTGTTCTGCTGATCTCCTGGTCCACACACGGCTTCAGGGTGCACTGTACAAGCGGAGAAGAAATGCATCATTGGTTACCAAAATAAAACAGTGTCTTTCTGCCTGTGTCATTCTGTTTGGTTTCTTTGAGCGTTTGTTTCTTAAATACACAGCAAGTGTCACTCTCTCTCTCTCTCTCTCTGTCACACACACACACACACACACACACACACACACACACACACACACACACACAGAAGCAGAGCAGCTGCTGTGCCACTGGGATTGAACAAGAGGTGCTCCCTCTGCTGGCTCAATGCGGTACAAAGTGTCAGAAGGTGTTATACCGGCGAAAATAACATCTTTCAATTGCATGTTTGGTCCACAGGATGGCGCCTAGCAAGCAAGTCCTGTACATTGCATATTAAAAGTTGTTGCAAGTGCACTCACATGTATTTTTTGTGTAAAAGAGACACACACACACACACACACACACACACACACACACACACACACGCTCAATGGAGTATAAAATAAAGACCGGGGCAGTTCTCTCACTGGAGTCTCTTAGAGTGGAGGCTGCCCTTGCTAGCAAGAAGTTCTGTGTGTTTCTCT
>NC_140617.1:50729152-50731652 GCF_057381915.1 Diplotaxodon limnothrissa
GACCGGGGCAGTTCTCTCACTGGAGTCTCTTAGAGTGGAGGCTGCCCTTGCTAGCAAGAAGTTCTGTGTGTTTCTCTTCTCTGAGTCTTTACTGAAGAAGTGTTTTATAACATTTTCCTTAACAACTGACATGTGTTTTTTGTGTAAAAGAGAGAGAGACACACACACACACACACACACACACACACACACTCACACTCAGCGGCTCAGAGATGAGGGAAAAACAACAGAAATCAGGATAGATTTTAATGTCAGGAGATGCCCTGTGATGCTGGGGCCATTGTGTAAGATTGGAATGTGTACCAGTGGCTGGTGGGTGGTCCTTGAAGGTCCCGGGAGGAGGCGGCGAGGAGGCAGCGGGTGGCTGGGCTTCGGCCTTGGCCCAGGAACGTCATTTATTCTGCGTGGCGCCGCGTGTGCCCTGTGCAGCTTCGATGTGTGCGGCTGACGCTCTGTGGTTCCTGTTCTGCTGATCTCCTGGTCCACACACGGCTTCAGGGTGCACTGTACAAGCGGAGAAGAAATGCATCATTGGTTACCAAAATAAAACAGTGTCTTTCTGCCTGTGTCATTCTGTTTGGTTTCTTTGAGCGTTTGTTTCTTAAATACACAGCAAGTGTCTCTCTCTCTCTGTCTGTCTCTCTGTCACACACACACACACACACACACAGAAGCAGAGCAGCTGCTGTGCCACTGGGATTGAACAAGAGGTGCTCCCTCTGCTGGCTCAATGCGGTACAAAGTGTCAGAAGGTGTTATACCGGCGAAAATAACATCTTTCAATTGCATGTTTGGTCCACAGGATGGCGCCTAGCAAGCAAGTCCTGTACATTGCATATTAAAAGTTGTTGCAAGTGCACTCACATGTATTTTTTGTGTAAAAGAGACACACACACACACACACACACACACGCTCAATGGAGTATAAAATAAAGACCGGGGCAGTTCTCTCACTGGAGTCTCTTAGAGTGGAGGCTGCCCTTGCTAGCAAGAAGTTCTGTGTGTTTCTCTTCTCTGAGTCTTTACTGAAGAAGTGTTTTATAACATTTTCCTTAACAACTGACATGTGTTTTTTGTGTAAAAGAGAGAGAGACACACACACACACACACACACACACACACACACACACACACACACACTCACACTCAGCGGCTCAGAGATGAGGGAAAAACAACAGAAATCAGGATAGATTTTAATGTCAGGAGATGCCCTGTGATGCTGGGGCCATTGTGTAAGATTGGAATGTGTACCAGTGGCTGGTGGGTGGTCCTTGAAGGTCCCGGGAGGAGGCGGCGAGGAGGCAGCGGGTGGCTGGGCTTCGGCCTTGGCCCAGGAACGTCATTTATTCTGCGTGGCGCCGCGTGTGCCCTGTGCAGCTTCGATGTGTGCGGCTGACGCTCTGTGGTTCCTGTTCCTGTCATAAAAGGCCCTGTACAAGGGGATAAGAAATGCATCATTGGTTACCAAAATAAAACAGTGTCTTTCTGCCTGTGTCATTCTGTTTGGTTTCTTTGAGCGTTTGTTTCTTAAATACACAGCAAGTGTCACTCTCTCTCTCTCTCTCTCTCTGTCACACACACACACACACCAAAGCACACACACCAAAGCGCGCACACACACACACACACACACACACACACACACACACACACACACACACACACACTCACTCACACTCAGCGGCTCAGAGATGAGGGAAAAACAACAGAAATCAGGATAGATTTTAATGTCAGGAGATGCCCTGTGATGCTGGGGCCATTGTGTAAGATTGGAATGTGTACCAGTGGCTGGTGGGTGGTCCTTGAAGGTCCCGGGAGGAGGCGGCGAGGAGGCAGCGGGTGGCTGGGCTTCGGCCTTGGCCCAGGAACGTCATTTATTCTGCGTGGCGCCGCGTGTGCCCTGTGCAGCTTCGATGTGTGCGGCTGACGCTCTGTGGTTCCTGTTCTGCTGATCTCCTGGTCCACACACGGCTTCAGGGTGCACTGTACAAGCGGAGAAGAAATGCATCATTGGTTACCAAAATAAAACAGTGTCTTTCTGCCTGTGTCATTCTGTTTGGTTTCTTTGAGCGTTTGTTTCTTAAATACACAGCAAGTGTCTCTCTCTCTCTCTCTCTCTCTCTCTGTCACACACACACACACACACACACACACACACCAAAGCAAACACACCAAAGCGCGCACACACACACACACACACACACAGACACTGTGAGGTCTGCAGTTCAAAATTTGAATCTCAGAGCTTGGTGTTTTTGTCTCCCTCCAGTGGACAAATGCAGGTATGATTAGGGTTGGTTAGGTTAAGGGGATTTAGCCAGAGCTTGACGGAATAAAATGGAATAACTGGGAAAGTAAGTGTCGTAGAGGGATGAAAGTGGTGTCTACGGGGGGGTTTTCTGCCGCTCCGCACGCGCTGGTGAAGACCCCATGTCGATAGCACCAACGGTTCTGGACTTGGTGTAAATGGGTCCAAATTTGACGGAATAAAAAGGTCAAA
>NC_140617.1:50756652-50759782 GCF_057381915.1 Diplotaxodon limnothrissa
GCGGCTCAGAGATGAGGGAAAAACAACAGAAATCAGGATAGATTTTAATGTCAGGAGATGCCCTGTGATGCTGGGGCCATTGTGTAAGATTGGAATGTGTACCAGTGGCTGGTGGGTGGTCCTTGAAGGTCCCGGGAGGAGGCGGCGAGGAGGCAGCGGGTGGCTGGGCTTGAGCTGTGGATCAGGGACGTCATTAATTCTGCCTGGTGCTGCGTGTGCCCTGTGCAGCTTGGATGTCTGCCGCTGACGCTCTGTGGTTCCTGTTCTGCTGATCTCCTGGTCCACACACGGCTTCAGGGTGCACTGTACAAGGGAAGAAGAAATGCATCATTGGTTACCAAAATAAAACAGTGTCTTTCTGCCTGTGTCATTCTGTTTGGTTTCTTTGAGCGTTTGTTTCTTAAATACACAGCAAGTGTCACTCTCTCTCTCTCTGTCACACACACACACACACACACACACACACACACAAACCAAAGCGCACACACACACACACACACACACACACACACACAAGCTGGTCAGCTGCTTTGCAACTCAATGCGGTACAAATCGACTTGTGTGCCTCTTTTTCTCTTTGGGTTTTCTGTGTGTTTTTTAAAATTTTTAAATCCACAGCAAGTGTCTCTCTCTCTGTCTCTCTCTCTCTCTCTGTCACACACACACACACACACACACACACACACACTGTAAGGTCTGAAGTGCAAAATTTGAATTACATTCCTTTGTATCTCTCCCTCTCTCTCACTCTGTCTCTCTCTCTCTCTCTCTCTCTCTCTCTCTCTCTCTGTCAACACACACACACACACACACACACACACACACACAAGCTGGTCAGCTGCTTTGCAACTCAATGCGGTACAAATCGACTTGTGTGCCTCTTTTTCTCTTTGGGTTTTCTGTGTGTTTTTTAAAATTTTTAAATCCACAGCAAGTGTCTCTCTCTCTGTCTCTCTCTCTCTCTCTGTCACACACACACACACACACACACACAGTAAGGTCTGAAGTGCAAAATTTGAATTACATTCCTTTGTATCTCTCCCTCTCTCTCTGTCTCTGTCAACACACACACACACACACACACACACACACACACACACACACACACACTGTGAGGTCTGCAGTGCAACTGGGATTTAACAAGAGGGGCTCCCTCTGCTGCAATTGCATCTGTGGTCCACCGGAGGGCGACCAGCCGGGACGTCCTGTGCTTTGCATATTAAAGTTTTTGCAAGCGCATTGACATGTGTTTTTTGTGTAAAAGAGAGAGAGACACATACACACACAGAGAAGGTGGTCAGCTGCTTTGCAACTGGGATTGAACCAGAGGTGCTCCCTCTTCTGGCTTTTTCTTATGCACACTATTAAAAAAAGTTGGGCGCACCCAAATCAGCGTTCAAAGATTGATGGCTCCCTGTCAGAGCACTGGCTATGAATTTCAGATCGATCAGGCCTTAACTTGACAAAAAAGTTATCAATCGTTCTTTTCATCTTTTCTCATTGCCCACGGTCAGTTATATCCACTTCTGTCGGTCCTAGGATATTCACAAGGCCTGTGTATCATCACTGATTTCTATAATCCACTTGATTCCGATTCACAAGGTCCAGATTCGATTTGGTGCAATTTTTACTCAGAAAGTGAGAGATCTTATAATTCTGATCATTTATCAGTACTGACACTAAACTTTATCAGAGATGTGACCATCACAGCACATGCCGTTGTGTCAAAGTAACTGAGAATAAAATAAAATAAAAAACATAAAGGAGATTTTCCTGGCATGGATTTTATAGCAGATAACCTTAAAAATATTCTGCAATTATACCTAATTTGAAAAAGTTTACATTTCTTCAGTATTAAACAGCAGAAATTAAGCTTTCTTATCCGACGTCATTTAAGTACAAAGGAAAGAAAAGACAGCGGCCGCCAGCGCTGTAAACAACGGTAGACTGATGGGTAATAAGCGAATGAGTAATGCAGAAAACACATGTTTGAGATGGGAAACTTTTCTTGAAGTTTCTCTCACAGTTCACGCACAGCTCGCTGTGCGTGAACTGTGGGTTTTATCGTGTTGGAAGCAAAACAGCAAAAGTAAGAAGGAATTAAGGATGATATTAGCCCCCACGCCGACTAAGCTAATTCTGATGCGTCGGTCCGCTCTGTTTACGTCTTCGTGTGGAATGCGTTTCCTGCTCTCATTTGCTGGTTGTTGTTGAAATAGTTTTGTGAGCTTTAACCTGAGATTCTGGCGTTTCTGGTAAAACACATTTATATTCATTCAATTCAGGATTTAATGAATCGATATCGCTTCATTCAAGCTACTCACCTGTCTATATCCACCTCCACTTCCAGCTGGACCACGGACATTTACTGATTGGTTTAGACCACGAAGGGGAATCACGTGTCTGTTGTTGATCACATGGACGTCTGTGGCAAATTTTACAAACACTTCTCATAATGAACGAACTCAGGAGGTTCAACGTTCCAGCGGTGAGCTGCTCTGTGCCACTTCCTTGAATATTAGCTGGGGAAATCAGCCAGATCAGCAGCAGGTGGACACAATCACACAGGTGCGTGGGCCAAGAGCGAGAGCCCGTAAGGATCTCCACCCAGGCAGAGAGGAGGAGGAGAGACAAAGAAAACAAAAACGAACAACAAGAACAACAAAACCTGTAGCCAGCGTGAGCGAACCAGAGAGACACGGGGACCGTGACACATTTTCCCCACCAAGTTGAAGTCACTGATTTTGCTGTTCCAGACTTTTGGACTGAAAGTGAACAGCGGGTCCTGACTCCGCGTCTGTGGTAGAGGTTGACTGTCATGTTGTGTAAAGGTGGCATCCTCCTGCCCTCGTAGGAGTTTTTTGAGCTGTGGATCTAAACAGCTTTTTTTATTATTATTTTTATTTTTGCTTTGCCAGACTTCTACAACCTCAACTGAAAACTGTACGCTCCATGGTAATCCGCTGTTACTGGGAAAATATAAGTCAATGCAGTACTGTGTAAATACAGGGAGTTTATTGAAACACAAAGAACTTCAACAAAGCATAGCATGTTAAACCATGCAATCTGAATGGGAAAAAAAGCCCCCCCCCCCCAAAAAAAGTGGCATTTAACATGATGATATTCTATT
>NW_028188555.1:615000-617500 GCF_057381915.1 Diplotaxodon limnothrissa
GCACGCACGCACGCACTGCTTGTGCCTATGGTACGACAACTTTTCTCGTGCCTATGGTACGACAACTTTTCTCGTGCCTATGGTACAACAACTTTTCGCCGTGCCCCTGGTACACCGCTCAGTAGCACTTTGCCACACAAAATCTCCTCGTGCCTATGGTACGACAACTTTTCTCGTGCCTATGGTACAACAACTTTCCTCCGTGCCCCTGGTACGACAGCTTTTCTCGTGCCTATGGTACAACAACTTTTCTCGTGCCTATGGTACAACAACTTTTCGCCGTGCCCCTGGTACACCGCTCAGTAGCACTTTGCCACACAAACTCTCCACGTGCCTATGGTACGACAACTTTTCTCGTGCCTATGGTACAACAACTTTCCTCCGTGCCCCTGGTACGACAGCTTTTCGCCGTGCCCCTGGTACACCGCTCAGTAGCACTTTGCCACACAAACTCTCCTCGTGCCTATGGTAAGAAAACTTTTCTCGTGCCTATGGTACAACAACTTTCCTCCGTGCCCCTGGTACGACAGCTTTTCTCGTGCCTATGGTACAACAACTTTTCTCGTGCCTATGGTACAACAACTTTTCGCCGTGCCCCTGGTACACCGCTCAGTAGCACTTTGCCACACAAACTCTCCTCGTGCCTATGGTACGACAACTTTTCTCGTGCCTATGGTACAACAACTTTCCTCCGTGCCCCTGGTACGACAGCTTTTCTCGTGCCTATGGTACAACAACTTTTCTCGTGCCTATGGTACAACAACTTTTCGCCGTGCCCCTGGTACACCGCTCAGTAGCACTTTGCCACACAAACTCTCCTCGTGCCTATGGTACGACAACTTTTCTCATGCCTATGGTACAACAACTTTCCTCCGTGCCCCTGGTACGACAGCTTTTCTCGTGCCTATGGTACAACAACTTTTCTCGTGCCTATGGTACAACAACTTTTCGCCGTGCCCCTGGTACACCGCTCAGTAGCACTTTGCCACACAAACTCTCCTCGTGCCTATGGTACGACAACTTTTCTCGTGCCTATGGTACAACAACTTTCCTCCGTGCCCCTGGTACGACAGCTTTTCTCGTGCCTATGGTACAACAACTTTTCTCGTGCCTATGGTACAACAACTTTTCGCCGTGCCCCTGGTACACCGCTCAGTAGCACTTTGCCACACAAACTCTCCTCGTGCCTATGGTACGACAACTTTTCTCATGCCTATGGTACAACAACTTTCCTCCGTGCCCCTGGTACGACAGCTTTTCTCGTGCCTATGGTACAACAACTTTTCTCGTGCCTATGGTACAACAACTTTTCGCCGTGCCCCTGGTACACCGCTCAGTAGCACTTTGCCACACACACACTCCTCGTACCTATGGTATGACAACTTTTCTCGTGCCTATGGTATGACAACTTTTCTCGTGCCTATGGTACAACAACTTTTCGCCGTGCCCCTGGTACACCGCTCAGTAGCACTTTGCCACACAAACTCTCCTTGTGCCTATGGTACGACAACTTTCCTCCGTGCCCCTGGTACGACAACTTTTCTCGTGCCTATGGTACGACAACTTTTCTCGTGCCTATGGTACAACAACCTTTCCCCGTGCCCCTGGTACACTGCGCAGAAACTCTTTGCCACACACACACACCACTCGTGCCTATGGTACGACAACAGGCCCCGGGGACCTACATCGCACCTTGCTCTTGCCTCCCTTACAGCTGAAAAAGGTCCATGCTTGTGCCCTGGCCCTTCTGAAATTCCCTCTCCATTTAGCCGAGGCAGTGAGTCGGCCTCCTGTCTCCTTTACGGTCGAAAAAGTTGTGCTCCTGGGTGCGCTGGCCCTGCTGCTACTCACATCGGGCATGGACCTGGACCTCCAGCAGGCCCCGGGGACCTACATCACACCTTGCTCTTGCCTCCCTTACAGCTGAAAAAGGTCCATGCCTGTGCCCTGGCCCTGCTGAAATTCCCTCTCCATTTAGCCGAGGCAGTGAGTCGGCCTCCTGTCTCCCTTTACGGTCGAAAAAGATGTGCTCCTGGGCGCGCTGGCCCTGCTGCTACTCACATCGGGCATGGACCTGGACCTCCAGCAGGCCCCGGGGACCTACATCACACCTTGCTCTTGCCTCCCTTACAGCTGAAAAAGGTCCATGCTTGTGCCCTGGCCCTTCTGAAATTCCCTCTCCATTTAGCCGAGTCAGAGAGTCGGCCTCCTGTCTCCTTTACGGTCGAAAAAGATGTGCTCCTGGGCGCGCTGGCCCTGCTGCTTCTCACATCGGGCATGGACCTGGACCTCCAGCAGGCCCCGGGGACCTACATCACACCTTGCTCTTGCCTCCCTTACAGCTGAAAAAGGTCCATGCTTGTGCCCTGGCCCTTCTGAAATTCCCTCTCCATTTAGCCGAGGCAGTGAGTCGGCCTCCTGTCTCCCTTTACGGTCGAAAAAGATGTGCTCCTGGGCGCGCTGGCCCTGCTGCTACTCACATCGGGCATGGACCTGGACC